>NC_141336.1:10333026-10933026 GCF_037954235.1 Aulostomus chinensis | reverse complement strand
ATACGAAACTCTGAATATATATATGAAACTCTGAATATATTGAAATAAACTCTGAATATATATATGAAAATCTGAATATATTGAATGAAACTCTGAATATATTGAATGAAACTTTGAATATATGGAATGAAACTTTGAATATATATATAATGAATCCTGAATATATGGGTGAAACTCTGAATATATTGAATGAAACCTTGAATATATGGAATGAAACTCTGAATGTATATATTCAGAGTTTCATTCCATATATTCAAAGTTTCATTCAATATATTCAGAGTTTCGGGGCTGCACGGTGGTGCAGTGGTTAGCACTGTGGCCTCACAGCAAGAAGGTTCCGGGTTTGAGTCCCGGCTCGGGCACGGGATCTTTCTGTGTGGAGTCTCCATGTTCTCCCCGTGTCTGCGTGGGTTCTCTCTGGTACTCCGGCTTCCTCCCACAGTCCAAAAACATGCAATTGGGGACTAGGCTGATTGAATACTCTAAATTGACCGTAGGTATGAATGTGAGTGTGAATGGTTGTTTGTCTCTCTATGTTGGCCCTGCGATGAACTGGCGACCTGTCCAGGGTGAACCCCGCCTCTCGCCCGTTGACGCTGGGATAGGCTCCAGCCCCCCCGCGACCCTTAATGTGTAGGAATAAGCGGAAGATGACGATGGATGGATGGATATTCAGAGTTTCATTCAATATATTCAGAGTTTCATTCAATATATTCAGATTTTCATATATATATTCAGAGTTTATTTCAATATATTCAGAGTTTTGTATATATATTCAGAGTTTCATATATATATTCAGAGTTTCGTATATATATTCAGAGATTCATTCAATATATTCAGAGTTTCATTCAATATATTCAGAGTTTCATATATATATTCAGAATTTCATTCAATATATTCAGAGGTTCACTCAATATATTCAAAGATTAATTTCCTGAACGGCATGCCTATATATATATATATATATATATATATATATATATATATATATATATATATATATATATATATATATATATATATATATATATAAGAAGAGCACAGATCCAGAAGGTAAAAAAGGCTAAATTATGTATGTTTTAAAAATACTTACAATCAACACACAAAACTAAACTAATATGCTTTGAAGTCATTTGTAAAGTTATAATTTTCACTGTTTTTTTTTTTAATTCCTTTATTTATAAAGTTTTCAGACTATAATAATAATAATAATGTAGAGGATTCATCAGGGCCAAATTTGCCTCAGTGAATAAATTCTAACAGTATGTTTTTTATAAAAGTATCGTCACATGGAAAATAAGTAAATATACATTTAAAGCTACATCATAATAGTACTATATCATCATCTTCTTAACGCCTAGGTCATTTCTCTTCAATTTTTTTTTGCCTAAAAAAACTCCTTATGCTTTTTTTTGTTTCCAGTTTTTTGTGTTTTCTGAAAAACTTGAAATAATGACCTTAACGACTTATTTTAAGAAGGGGATGATATATAGATACATAGATATCAGGATATGTGGCTAAGTAACTTTCCTAGACTTTAACATCTTCCTCTTTGATAGCAGAGAGAGAATCTATTTTGTTGTTCGGGAAAAATTTATTAAAATAATGTGAATAAAAAAATAAAACTTGACTTCATTGTTACAATAAAATCCATACAAGCGCAGGTAGCTGAATATGAGTCATTGTAACTGGAGTATATCAGTTACTTCAGGGGTGGGGGGTGGGGCAGTACGCAGAAGTGAAATCCTATATTTGAACAATGTTCTCCTCCCACTCGATCGTTATAAACAATGTTTGTCGCACTGACTTCAAGGAAACAGAAAAGCAACCCAAGTCATATTTATTTAACCAGCAGGTTTTTTCTTGATTAGAAATGACACAGATGTCTCCCAGAAGATAATCAGACAATGTAAAAGAGGTATCATTGTGGAAAAAAAATATTCTCAGCTTTTATTTACATTTGAACAAAAAGTGCCATGTCCAAAATCATTTATACCCTTTGCAAACTGTCACAGTCTATGGGAAAATCCAAAGTTCTCTACCATTCCAAATAGTCCAAGCTGTTCTTAAGCATGTGAATCACCCAGATTCAGTGGGGACAGTTGTTTTCATCAATTCAACAGGTGAAAAACAGCAGCTCTCTGCAGTTGGTTTGACGGTCATGGGTAAAACAAAGGAGCTCACTGAGGACCCGCGGCTGCGCATTGTGACTGCTCACAAGTTAGGAAAGGGCTATAAGGCCATATCTTACTGTTTTCAAGTTCCAGTGGCTAGAGTACAAAGTACTATTAAAAAAAAATATAGGACGTTCCGCACTGGATGTTATATGTAGGTGGTGAGGGGTGAAGTAGACCCAAGCGCAGACAGAAGGTTGGTGCAAAAAAAGAGTTTTATTTAAAACGGGGAGACTGGAGACGGGGAGACTTGAGACGGGGAAACTTGAGACGGGGAGACTTGACGATGGGAGGACTGACGACGGGAGGACTGATGACTGGAGACTTGACGACGGGAGACTGATGTGGGAGCTGGAGACTAACTTGAGAGCTGGAGACTGATGTGAGAGCTGGAGACTGACGTGAGACTCGGAAATATGGTTAGTGACACTGTAACGAAGAGCCCTTCGTTAAGATAGTAATGTATGAAGGTTGCACGGGGGTTGTTTTAACAGTACTTCACAATTAGCACAGCACTTTAATAATGGCACACGCACTTTAAGATCGGCACTTTATTGAGTGTTGCACAGTAAATTACAGAGAGGATTTGCACACGGCTCCATATCCAGCTTGCGGCATCTTTATTTATTGATTATGTATATTTATTTATCTATATAACCGTGCCTTGGTGGCGGTGGTCCCCAGGCGGGGGTGTCTGCGCCGGTATCGCTCCACCTGTCGGCAGAGAGATGTGACGATGAGGATTGGAGGCGTCGAGCAGTGGAAGGAGGTTTCGGGGTGTCAAAGCTCCACAGGGTAGAGTGCAATAGGGTGCCAGTGTTGGATTGTGCCACTCACCTTTCTGTTGTGTCCGCGTTCAAAAGAGTCCGGGCGGGTACCGTCACCGGATAAATGTTCCGGGAGAGACCACGGTCAGAATGGAGAGGGGGGGTGTTGCTGCTGGAACTATCTGGGCAAATCTAGTATATTGGGGAGTTTGGCCAATTTTTAAGGACCTATAACCATAAATCATGGGTGAATTTTAGACTGGTAATTTCTGTTTTTTTTTTTGATGTGGTGTTGGGAGCTAAGAGATTCTGGGGATAGAGGGAGATCCCTGCTCTTGGTAGGGGCCAGGGGGGGAAATTATTCAAGCGGGTATATAAGGCGCCAGTTTCCATCTGCCCGGGGAATGGTTGAACCTCTGTCACATCTGGTCGTACACCTGTTTGCCTGGGAATAAAAAGGTCTTCTTGGAAGGAACTGCTGTACCGGACTCTTTCTGTTCATTCCATGCCACCTCCACCGTAAGGAGGGTCAACTGTTCACACTTGGTGTCAGAGGTGTCTGTGATTGAACCTACGTGGCATGGAGGGCAGAAATACAAGAGCTGCTAAGAAACATGAGTATCAGGAGCCTGATGAGGGGTGCAGTGAAGGCGCCGACCAGGCAGCTGGTGCAGCTAGTGGTGCCAATGGACAACTGGATGCACTCACTGACATGGTGAAATGCCTCATCCAGTCCCAGATGGCCAGGGACGAACAGAGGGCAGCAGATTCGGACCGCCAGGAACACAGATGGAGGAGCATGCTACATCAGTTCCAACAGATGCAACGCCAGGTCAGTGAGATTCAGGAGGGTCGAGCACAGGTACTCCACTCGAGCATGCCAGCCAATGAGGAGCAGGAAGAGCACGAGGAGGGCGCTTTGGGCGAAGAAAACGATGTGAAGGAGGGGCACAGTCAAGGCCAGCGCAGCTTTGGACCAGTGAGGGAGCTCAAACTGCTCCCTTTGACCCCTGCTGATGACATTGAACACTTCCTCACTACATTTGAGAGGATGGCACGGGTGTGTCGATGGCCCAAAGAGGAGTGGGCTGTTCGTTTGGTTCCCCTACTGACAGGGAAGGCCCGCAGTGCTTTTGTGCTGATGGACTTTGACCATTCTGAGGACTATGAGGAGGTGAAGAAAGCCATCCTTACGAAGTATGAAATTACAGCAGAAACTTACCGCCGTCGCTTCCGGTCGTTGAAGATCGAACCTGGGGAGACGCCGCGGGAGCTCTACACTCGACTGAAGGATCTGTTTGCCCGATGGGTCAAGCCGGAAAAATCTACCATCAAGGAGATATCTGAGCAGATAATTCTAGAACAGTTCCTCAGGATGGTCAATCCAGAGTTGGAGGTCTGGATCCGTGAACAGGATGTCACATCTGCAGAAGAAGCAGCCCGTCTTGCAGAGGTCTTCACTGCAGCCAGGAAGGGCAATAAGGCTGCCCACTTCGGCCGAGAACCCACCTATTCTCTTCCAAGTAGGACCACTGGGGGTGAACAGGGTGGTCAGGGTCAAAACAGGTCCATAGCGAGGGGTAAGCAACCCGTTTTCCAGAACTCACAGCAAACCAGAAATGTTCCTGCCCGTTCTTCTCGACAGGAGATTAGGTGCTACAATTGCAATGGTCTGGGTCACACTCAGAACTTCTGCCCAGCATTAAGAACAGAGCCCACTCTGTTGTGTACCGTACCTAGACAGACTTCTACCGAAATTGTTAAGATCAAAAGCCGTACTGTTTCCTGTCTAGTTAATGGCATATGTGTAGAAGCTCTGCTAGATACAGGATGTTTTCAATCTATTGTGTTAGCTGATCTCATATCAGATGAAGGGTGGCATGGTGAAAGGACCACTCTGAGCTGCATACATGGTGATAAGCACACTTACCCCTCGACGGAAGTTTATATCACAGTGGGCGGGCAGACTTTTCTTTTGTCGGTGGCTTTGGCACCAACCCTTCCCTACCCAGTAATTCTGGGCAATGATGTTCCCACGCTCCTGGACCTGGTCCAGAGCACTGTAGACCAACCCATGCAGATCGCCGAGCCAGCACTGGTAACAGAGTCAGCATTGGGGGTTGAACATGCCACTCGATGTCACGAGGGCCCAGAGTGCCCGGGGAGACTTGGGGGAGCTGCCGTTTTTTGGTGAGGAGCTCGATGTCCAGCCAGGCAAGACTAGAAAGTCCAAGTGCCAAAGGAGGAGGGAAAAGTTTGCAGGTCGACACAGCATAGGGGCAGAGGAGGTGCCCAAGCCGGATAACCTGTATAACTTTGATGTCCCCCAAGATGTAGGGTCACTCCAAAAAGACGATGCGACATTGACATCTTGGTTTGGTAAGGTATCAGAGGTCGAAGGGGTCAGACGGGGCCAGACCAACTGTCTGGAGGACTCAAGTTATATAATTAAAGGGGGGATCCTCTACCAGAGGAAGGGCATGAGTGAGGCTCTAGCATTACCTCAGCAGTTTCGCCATGCAGTTATGGAGCTGGGGCACTCAGTACCTTGGGCTGGCCACATGGCTTTCCAGAAGACTTTGTACCGAATCAGTACCCGTTTTGTGTGGCCAGGAATGTATTCACAGGTCCACCAGTTTTGCTCTTCCTGTGAGACGTGTCAGCTGACCTCAGGAAAGCAGGTGGTGCGTGCCCCCTTACAACCCTTGCCTATAATTGAGACACCGTTCGAGAGGATAGGTATGGACATTGTTGGGCCCCTGGAAAAGAGTTCAGCAGGAAATAGATACATTTTGGTCATATGTGACTATGCAACACGGTACCCAGAGGCGTTCCCACTGCGGTCAATAAAAGCAAAGCAGATCGCTAACTGTCTCCTGCAACTATTCTCCCGAGTGGGGGTGCCTCGAGACATTCTGACAGACTGTGGCACTAATTTTTTGTCCAAACTTCTGCAGCAGGTGTACCGGTTGCTGGGGGTGAAAGGGATTAAGACCACGCCTTATCATCCCCAGACGGATGGGTTGGTGGAGAGGTACAACCAAACCTTAAAGAGTATGCTGCGGAAGTTTGTCTCTGATTCAGGTACTGACTGGGACCAGTGGTTGCCATACCTCTTGTTTGCATACAGGGAGGTTCCGCAGGCTTCAACTGGCTTTTCTCCATTCGAGCTGTTGTATGGACGTCAGCCACGGGGGCCGTTGGATTTGTTAAAGGACTATTGGGAAAATCCCAAGCCGGACCGAGATGATGTGGTTTCCTACGTTTTAAAAATGAGAGAGAGACTGGAGGCAATGGCAGCGCTGGCACGGGATAATGTTGAATCGGCCCAGCAGCGTCAAAAGACCTGGTATGATCAGAAGGCGAGGGACAGGATCTTCAGCCCTGGCCAGAAGGTCCTGCTGCTGCTGCCCACGAGTGACAACAAGTTGCTCACCAAGTGGCATGGACCTTATGAGATCATCAGGCGGGTGAGTAAGCTGACCTATGAGCTTCACATGCCTGAAAGGGTTAAGAAGCACCAGGTTTTCCGTGTTAACCTGTTGAAAGAGTTCCAGGTACGCCAAGGGCCAGTTTCCCAGCAGCTGTTTGTGCGGGCAGTGGAGGATGAGGAGGTGACTGAGAAGTTCCTCCCCAAAGAGCCCGCTGAGCCAGCTACAGTCGACCTGTCACATTTGTCAGTCTTCTAACAGGCTGCCATTATGCCTCTCCTGGACCCAGATCTGTTTCGCGAGACCCCAGGGTTTACATCACTGGTCCAGCACAACATCCGCCTGAAGGAGGATGCTCCGGTTCGACAAAAAAGTTACCAGATCCCTGAGCGGTTGGTACTTTCCCTGAAGAGGGAGGTCCAGTTGATGTTAGAGATGGGCATCATCGAGGTTTCCAGCAGTGAATGGTGTAGCCCGGTGGTGCTGGTGCCCAAGAAGGATGGGTCGTTGAGGTTCTGCATTGACTTTCGGTACTTAAATTCCATTTCTAACTTTGACCCATACCCCATGCCCAGGATTGATGACCTGCTAGAAAGGGTGGGGGCGTCGCAGTACATCACGACCCTGGATCTCAGTAAAGGGTATTGGCAGTTGGCGTTGGCACCAGAGGCGAAGGAACTGACAGCTTTCAGGACACCTTTTGGTATGTATCAGTTCAGGGTGATGCCATTTGGCCTCCAGGGAGCGCCAGCAACTTTCCAGAGACTGATGGACCTTGTGCTGAGGGAAGTTTCAGACTTTTGTGCAGCCTACCTCGATGATGTGGTGGTGTACAGCCGGTCCTGGGAGGAGCATGTGTCCCACTTGCGGGAGGTGCTGCAGCGCATCAGGCTGGCCGGCCTGACGATCAATCCTCGCAAGTGTGCGCTGGCCCGCCGGGAGGTGGAGTATCTGGGTTTTGTCATCGGGTTCGGCCAGGTCAAGCCGCAAGTGGGCAAGATGGAGGCGATACGGACTTTCCCTGTCCCCACCACAAAGAGGAAGCTAAAGAGTTTCCTGGGTTTGGTTGGGTGGTACCGCAAGTTTGTGCCCCAGTTTGCCGACAGAGCCGGGGTGTTGGACGCTCTCACAAGGAAGTCTGCCCCCAACCGGTTGCAGTGGACAGTGGAGTGCAGTGGGGCGTTTCGAGACCTCAAGACTGCCATCTGCACCGAGCCTGTGCTTCATTGTCCAGATTTTGGCAGGCCTTTCATTCTGCAGACGGATGCATCTGAGGTGGGTCTGGGAGCAGTTCTCCTGCAGGAGTTCGATGGAGAGCGGAGGCCGCTGGTGTTCCTGAGCCGGAAGCTGCTTGACCGGGAGAAGCGGTACTCAACAGTGGAGAAGGAGTGCCTTGGGGTGAAGTGGGCTGTTGAATCCCTTCGCTACTATCTGCTGGGGCGCCACTTCGTGGTGGAGACGGATCATCGCGCCCTCCAGTGGCTGAACAGGATGAAGGATGCCAACACGCGGATTGCTGGATGGTACCTCGCCCTGCAGCCCTATGACTTCTCAGTCCACTACAAACCTGGGGGGTCCAATGTGGTGGCGGACTGTCTGTCCAGGATGTCAGAAGAGTGAGCCTTGCCCGCCTTGGAGAGGGGGGGAGGAGTGTAACGAAGAGCCCTTCGTTAAGATAGTAATGTATGAAGGTTGCACGGGGGTTGTTTTAACAGTACTTCACAATTAGCACAGCACTTTAATAATGGCACACGCACTTTAAGATCGGCACTTTATTGAGTGTTGCACAGTAAATTACAGAGCGGATTTGCACACGGCTCCATATCCAGCTTGCGGCATCTTTATTTATTGATTATGTATATTTATTTATCTATATAACTGTGCCTTGGTGGCGGTGGTCCTCAGGCGGGGGTGTCTGCGCCGGTATCGCTCCACCTGTCGGCAGAGAGATGTGACGATGAGGATTGGAGGCGTCGAGCAGTGGAAGGAGGTTTCGGGGTGTCAAAGCTCCACAGGGTAGAGTGCAATAGGGTGCCAGTGTTGGATTGTGCCACTCACCTTTCTGTTGTGTCCGCGTTCAAAAGAGTCCGGGCGGGTACCGTCACCGGATAAATGTTCCGGGAGAGACCACGGTCAGAATGGAGAGGGGGGGTGTTGCTGCTGGAACTATCTGGGCAAATCTAGTATATTGGGGAGTTTGGCCAATTTTTAAGGACCTATAACCATAAATCATGGGTGAATTTTAGACTGGTAATTTCTGTTTTTTTTTTTGATGTGGTGTTGGGAGCTAAGAGATTCTGGGGATAGAGGGAGATCCCTGCTCTTGGTAGGGGCCAGGGGGGGAAATTATTCAAGCGGGTATATAAGGCGCCAGTTTCCATCTGCCCGGGGAATGGTTGAACCTCTGTCACATCTGGTCGTACACCTGTTTGCCTGGGAATAAAAAGGTCTTCTTGGAAGGAACTGCTGTACCGGACTCTTTCTGTTCATTCCATGCCACCTCCACCGCAAGGTGGGTCAACTGTTCACAGACACCATGAACAAAAGACACGCAACACACGACATCCCACGCAACAATGTGACAAAACACGACAATGGACCAACGCCGAGCAGGGGAAACACAGAGGTAAAATACATGAGGGGAAAAAGAGACATGGGTGGTGCAATCACCCAGGTGAGACACAAAAGGTAATCACAGGAGGGAGGTCAGGAAGACAGGACATGACTACAAAATAAAACAGGACGAGACAGGGATCGTGACACTAGAAGCCAAAAGTGACACCTGTGCTGGCCAGGAGGAGAGTGAGAGAGGTGAAAAAGAATTCAAGGATCACTACCAAGGCCGTGCTGGTGAATCTGGGCTCTGCTGGTGGCAGTGTCTCAAGGCAGACAGTCCAACAGACACTGCACGTTGCTTGGTTCCACAGACGCAGACCAAGGAGGACAACACTTCTTCAGATTTTGCACACAAAAGCCTGCTTGACCTTTGCAAATACTGATCTGAACAAAGAAGAAGACCTCTGGTCTTCTGTTTTATGGTCAGATGAAACAAAAATTTAGTTGTTTGGCTACAATTATGTATCCTTCATTTAGCGTAAAAAAGGAGAAGACTTCAACCCTAAGTGTTTTTCAGCCAATGGACCAGGGAACTTAAATGGCACCATGGAAAAAAGAGCAATACATCAAGATTCTCAACAACAACATCAAGCAGTCGGCAGAGCAACTTGGCCTTGGGCATCAGTGAACATTTTAGCACGACAACAACCCAAAACACACTGCAAAAGTGGTGAAGAAATGGGTGGCGAACAAAAACATGAACGTTTCACAGTGGCCCAGCCAGAGTCCTGACTTGAATCCAACTGAGAATCTGTGGAGGCAGCAAAAGATCAGGGTGATGGCAAGGAGACCCTCCAACCTGAAAGAGTTGGAGCTCAAAGATGAATGGGCAAAAATACCATTGGAGACGTGCAAAAAGCTGGTCAGAAAATATTGGAAGAGTTTGATTGCTTTAATAGCCAATAAAGGTTTTCTTTTGATTATTAAGAAGGGTATTTTTGACCTCCCACTTTTTGTTCAAATGTAAATAAAAGCTGAGAATTTTTTTCTACAATGATGCCTCTTGTACATCTTCTTCTTATCTTCTGGGAGACCCGTGTCATTTCCAATCTAGAAAAAACTTGCTGTTTTAATAAAACTAACTTTAAGTCAATTTGCCAGGGATATGAATGATTTCAGGCTTGACTGTATATGTTTGATCTCAAGAGGAGAGACATCTACTTCCTAAATTGAGAACACACTTTCAGTTATTCCTGAAGACAAGGCAGCTCCTCTTCATCAAGCCTCCTCTGATATATAAAGAGTACTTTTAACAAAGTACTTGAAAACAAAACTTGTTTGCTTTCCTTCACTCCGGTTTTAATTTTCTATTCTCATTTCTTCTGTAAGCATCTTTCCATATTTTATTCTCCTGTCCGCAGCTGAAAGGGATGTTCATTGAAATTCATGCTCTCAAGGACCGGCTTCCATGCAAGGCCAGAAGATAATAGGCCGGCCTATTTACCCTGCAGTTTTATTTATCTTTCTTCCCCTCTTCGTTTTCCTCCTCCCCCAGCTTGGATTGATCGTGGTTGCTGCAAGATGACAGCTGTCCCCTGTGCATTTGCATTGCAAATTAAAAAGAAGAAAAAGAAGTGGAACTTCTGTGTGTTGAGCCACAGGCTTGCAGTCTTGACGGGGAGAGACTGGTTCCAGGTGTTGCCAGGGCACTGTGAGACAAGGGACTGCTGATGGGGGACATAAAGAGAGCGGGGAAATGTGTAGTTTTGTCAAAACACGTGATCATTGGCAGTTATGTGTTTGTTGGAAGGATATCTAAAAAACAAATGTATGGATTTTAATAAAATTTGCCAGAAAGATAAACATAACATAACATAAACTGCATAGACTGATATTCTTTATCAGATAAAGGCCTTTGTCGCAAACTTAATATAAACACTTAAAACACTATAAACACACAAACCAAGAAGAAGAGGAAGCAGAGGAAGAAAGAAGATGGTAAACTTAAACATAGTTGTTAAACATAAACGTTCAGTGAAACAGAAAATCTTCACGCTCAGAGAAATGAAAATTTTACACTTCAGAGGAGGGACACAAAAAAAAGGATGGGGAAACTTAAGTATTTTCAAAAATGAGGCTAAAAAGTGACAAATAAATTCACTGGAAAATAATATTAGAATGTAAAACCAAAACACACCAGTGGCTCAGCTCCAGGGACAAGCCCATATTTTGATGCTCTAACAGTGCTTTTGGGTCACTGAGCCCTTTCCTTCCACTGATGGCAGTGCCAAAAAGATGAGTTTTTACGTTGTGCACTTGGAGAGAAATCAGACAATTGCCTGAATCGTCTAAACCAGGTCACTTCACTTTATTAAAGTGCATGTACATGTAACTAGATAATTCATCTTTTATTTGTCTAGAGTGCATTTGAACACAAAATCATTGAATCTACGTGAACTGGTTAAACACTGGAACACTGAGGCTTGTGGAAATGATCCTTAGTTGTATTCTGGGACCTAACTTCAAAGAGCCATTTACTGTATGATATAATTTTAATATCTCCAAAACATCTGAGCATATTTGATAAAATTCACTGTGCAAACTTGGAGGAATTCTGCATTGCTATCCCCAGCACTTTTCCTCCTTAAGTTTGCCATTGTTACAATACTGGTGTGCGTTCTTCCATCGTTCTCTTCATGAAATTCATTTTGGCTGTGAATTTTAATTCATTCAAAGGTACAAGTATGAAGTTCCCAGAGATGGTACAATATAGGCCATTTGAAGAAATCTCTGAATATTTTTGGACGACACTATGTTTACATTCTGTATCCACATAGCTTCCCTGGATTTATTCATAAATATTCAATCCTGCAAGGTCTCAGCATGTATTTTGCAGACAGCGTGTCAGATATGTATTCACGTTTGTGATAAAAGCCGCAGCATAAAGCCAGGTTAACACAGTGAATAAACCCTCACAGTCATGCACGTCAGTGGCCAAGGACAAACCTTATTAATATCACTTCAACTGGGAGCCAATACAGGTAGGTGAATGTTCCATTCAACCCCCCACAAAGATGTATTGTCATGGTAACCAGCAAGCACTTCAGATAAAGCTGTATGTATCTTTGCGGAATGAGAGTTCAAACACGCATGCATTGACACAAGGTAGAAGCAGGTTTACAAAAGTTAACATAAAAGATAATTCAACACTGATATGGCTCCTGGGTTTGTATGATGCTTTCAATCAACATGGGTGAAAACTGTCAACTTTACTACGTTATTAGAGAAGTGTTGTACTTTTTCAAGTACTTTCCTGAGTAAACTTCTCAAAATGAAACAACTAACAACAGTTTTGTTTTCATAATGATTTCTGATCGGATGCTATTATTGATAATCTGTGGGACATATTCATCTATGTCATCATGAATAAGGAATTTTAGCTGGTATCCTCTGTTTCAGCTCTCTCGTACCTTAGCTTCCAATTTCATCTGTGAGGTCAATGGCTGGTCTGAACCCAGGGCCTTGGCCTGGATTGGGGGTGGACCTGTGGTGCCTTTCATAGTTGTAAATTTGTAGTCAAAACACTTATTGATAGTAAGCTGACAATCAAGGCCCCAGTGTTGTCCACATGCGTAGCTGTATCTAGACTATGTGAAGGTCACATTTGTGCGGAATGTCCTAATTCCATTATACTGGGTAGTGCCTGACATTACAAGTATGACTGTTTACAAATGTCTGGCACAGATGTTCTGAGGGAGCTGACTCAACCTTATCTCACAGCAAATCTTGAACATCCTTCATGGACGTCCATTGAAGTGGTCCAGTGTAAGCCATCTTTGCTTCTCCAGCCTGTTTCTTGTGTCTGATGAATTCCTTCGTCACACAAAATTCCTCCACAATCATAAATGTATTTCTGATCATTGTTTGTAAATGTATCATTACCAAACTGTTAGATTAGGGTCTGGTGAAGTTTTTAAAAAAACACTTTGTTAGGTTAGTGTTAGAAGTCCTGTGAAATGTATGTCAGTGTGCTATTTGTATATCCATCGTCATCTTCCGCTTATTCCTACACATTAAGGGTCGCGGGGGGGGGCTGGAGCCTATCCCAGCGTCAACGGGCGAGAGGCGGGGTTCACCCTGGACAGGTCGCCAGTCCATCGCAGGGCCAACATAGAGAGACGAACAACCATTCACACACACATTCATACCTACGGTCAATTTAGAGAATCCAATCAGCCTAGTCCCCAAATTGCATGTCTTTGGACTGTGGGAGGAAGCTGGAGTACCAGAGAGAACCCACGCAGACACGGGGAGAACATGCAAACTCCACAAAGAAAGATCCCGTGCCCGAGCCGGGACTCAAACCTGGAACCTTCTTGCTGTGAGGCCACAGTGCTAACCACTGCACCACCGTGCAGCCCCTATTTGTATATGTTTCCAGTAAAATCGTGTAGCAAGGGAGGGACTTGCAGAAGGTGATTGCGATGATAAGAGTTAAGTAAAATATATGAATATTCTTCCATCACTAACAGGGGTTACCTGAGGAAGTTCAGTGACGTCCACCTCAGATTTCACAGGGCCAAAGAGAAGCACAGAGGAAGCAAAAGAAAATTGATTTGGCCCTTTACAAACCCTGGAGTGGTCATCCTCCTACTGCCAGGACCACAATTAAATTCTTTGCCAACTCATTCTTCTCTTCTTTTTTGTCTCTTGAGAAGACACCTCACTTGAGAAACCACTGAAGCCGCTTTTTAAAGGTCCCTGTGTGGCAGGGTGACAGAGGACACCACTCTGCCTTTTCTCTCATTTCGAGAGACCGGGAGAAATTGAAAAGGGGGTCCTTAGTTCCCTCCCTCAAGACCTTCTCTAGCCCCCCTCCAGCCCACATCCCACCATCCCTGCTTTGGCCTGGGTGGACTCCTTTGGTTGGTTCTCAGACCTCCCCTGTCTGTGTGATACCAGCAGTATTGTAAGAGGCTGACAAAGAACAGGAAGCCCGGAGGTCGGCGGGGCCGGCCTGAAGGTCAGCTCAATCAGTCTCCCTATGATGGATGCAGTGTGGGGCCTAGGTCACCAAAAGTAGCACCGAACAAGATGGCCGAATGCATTTTCTTCATGCTGGCTCCATTCACAGCTTCTGTTCATTCGTTCTTTATTTCACTCTTTTTCACATGTACGTACACACAGTTAAAGTCTCTGCAGCTCAAAGATTTGTTCCTATCCCCAAAGAAGGTTCTTTTCATTCTCATCTGCTGATGTGGAAGATGTTGAAAGCCAATCCTCTTCCAATAAATGTACATAACAGTGATGTAATCACATGAAGCCACTGCACAAACACTATTAAAGGGCTACTAAGACTATAGTCTTTAGTCAGGAAAATTATGTCAGTTACATATATTATTGGAATCTGAGGGTATTTTAATGTATGTTGAAATATACGGTGGTTGAGAGGTGTTGCAATTTAAGTGGACCGCTGCAAACAGAGAAAACCCCTTCAAATCAAGAAAATAATGCCAAAACACAAGCGGAATGGAAAAAAATCCAGCCACCATGATGGGAGTGCTCCAGGTCCCTACAGATAGTGTTAACTGGAATTTTTTTAACCGAGACAGAGACGAATGTCGCCAACTTGGCGGTTTAAACTGTCAAAAGTGACAAGCGACAAAACCAGCAACTTGCCTTGGTCTCAAAGCGCTCTCACTGCATAGCAGGGCAGCAGTCAACAGTAGCAGAGGAGATCCTCACCTCTGTGAGGCCATAAAGTTATATTTCAAAAGAAATATTTCAACTGTAAAATTCAAAGTTGCTTTTTGTTCAATTCTGGTTTTTGTGTCTGGTCCTTTTTCATTGTCAACTATTTTGATTCAATTCTGACATAAAAAGAAACAAGGATCAACTAAAAAAGTTTACTTGCAAGTCTAAACACATTCAGGGTTTTTTCCACTCATTTTTTTTTATCCCTCTCTGACAATATCAGTTACTGATTACAACGTCGAAATTATTTATTATGCAAATTAGTTAAGGGATGGTGTCATTTTAGGATGGCCAATAGTTACCTTCCTTACTGAAGAGTTGGCAGCACCCTAAAAGACACCAGAGAAGAGATCTGGGTTTTGGTAGGGGAAAACACAAGTTGAATGAAGAGTCATCGATATAGAAAGTGTATTCAAATAGAGAGGTAAGTAGCCTTTTTTTTTTTTTTTAAATTGGGCTTTCATAATCATGCCCTGACACGCTGAGCACTTCCCTTGTGGTGTGTGGGATTTGTAGCATTTCTACTTCGCATGTGTTTTGGCATTTGTCTGTTTTTGACTTCCTGCATTTTTCTTATTAAAGGTGTTTTGGGTCATAGCATGAATGTGTATTTGATTGTGTTGTATTCGCAGCAAGTTACCTTGATGCTGTGCCTGTGTTGTAAAATTAAAGTTGTTTTCTACTTTGCTTGTGTTTTCTTTGTTCCCATCTGTCCACTTAAATTAATGTACATTGGCACCTCTCGGCCACCACAGAGGGAATCTTTTATGTCAGCACCACTCTGTGCTGTTGTGCTAATCAGAATAAAACACACGGGACATGCGTGGCTGAAACCTCAGAGGTCGATAAATTCCATGTTTATTGCTGTCCAGTGAAAAGAATGAATTTTTTTTTTTACACATTTGTTTGTTTCTAAGATAATTGAAGAGCCACAATACTGTAGTATTTTGTTGTAACTTTAAAAAACAAATAGACCTTCAACTAAATATTCTATTTAGATTCCCTTTGGAATTTCTAAATACTCATTGTCAAAGCCAAAAACAGCCCTTTTTTTCTCAGATAATGAAAAAAAAAACTCACTTTCACTGAGATACCTTTTGCACAATATTGTTAAGAAAACCTCAAACAACTCAAACTAATGTGCCAAAAGAGTAACTTAGAATTGTAATCCACCATAACGTAAACTTCAGTTAAACCTTACTACATAGAAAACACCTTACTAGATAGAAGAAGCATGTAAGCGTGGTGTTTTCTGTTGTTGTTGGAGGCTTAGTGGAATTATTTGGAAGGTTAATATGTCATAATAATTTACAAAACATGTTGTTGTTGTTTTTTTGGTAGTGACAAATGAGGTTGGTATTAAAATCTAAAGCAACCATACATCTCTTGTTCTGTGAATAAATACTAAAAGACTACAAAAAAAAAGTTTTTGCCTGTTTCCAGAGCAAGAAAAATTCCATTTGTTCAAATCATAAATTGTGAAGCACAAACGCCAAAAAAAAACCCACCTCTTAAAAATGTGATTTAGTTTTAAGAGTTAAAATTAAATTTTGAACACTTGTTTGAAACAAGTGGCACACTGATGTAAATTATGAATTCAGGTATCATGAGGGCCGAATGAAAGTCCCTCACTCCCTCTGGCATTCCAGCAGTTTCAGCATTCTGTCTGTGGGTGGGAGAGTGATATCGATGGGAAGGGTGGGGTGGGGGGTCCATCATCGTCATGGAGACCCCTGTGTGTGGGAAGCAGTCCAAACATGACAGGGCTGAGTTTACTGACTCAAGGTGACTGGACTGAGGGCACAACAGCACACAACAGGGGGACAATGGATGCTCCATTAGTGCTAATGGGGGACACATGTAACAGGATTAGGGTGAGGACACCTGGGGGGACCACATGGGGAGATGGTACACCCATCCCTCCTACCTCCTTGTCCACTCCATCAAACGTACAAAAAAAAAAAAGCAAGAGACTGCTGTGTAAGAATGGCTGCCTGCCCACCATGACAAAACCACTTCTGCTGTCTAAGGTTTTATTAAACCATTTCAAAACTCAGTGTAGACGATTAAAAAAAAAAAATTGTAAAAAAGTTCCTTGCTTAAATTTGGGTAACATTTTCCTTCCATTGTTTTTTATTATTAACCAGCTTATGAACTCAAAATCCTTTAATTCAATCCAATGTCAACCTCACACAGCCACATTAAAGGGGAAAATAGTAAATTAAAGTGCATTCCTAATCTCTGGAAAAGCCGTCTTCATTTGCATTAACACTTGAAATTGGTAACTGAATTTATCAAAAATATCTGAACTAGACTATTTGGTTTCTTGACGTTTCCTGAGCTGCCACTCTCCCTTTCCTGTAAATCAGACGGTTATAAATCTGAGACAGAAGTCAATGAATCTCCAGTGGCGGACTGTGAATGTTCCCAGGTTGCCCCCCCCCTTCACTTCCATTCCTCACAGTCATCCCTCATCCCCACTTTTCCATCTCCCCCTTCCACAAATTCCTGCACTCTGCCGAAGACGCCCAGTCAATTAATAAGACATTGTCTCCACCCCTCGGAGCCTGTGCACAAGAGGCCACCCAGGAGCCAACAGCCTTGCCTCTAAAGCTGCTTCACTGGTGGCCCCCAGGAATGCCAGTCGCTTTGGGAACAGGGAAAACAGGGTTGGTTGGTTGGTTGGTTGGTTGGTTGGTTGGTTGGTTGGTTGGTTAGTGGAGGAGGAGGGGAAGAGTGAGGGAGATGGGGGGATCTGGGAAGCTAATAGAAAGAGCCCCATCGTGCTCATGTGCTGGGCAAGCCAGTCAAAAATTGGAGGGCAACAAAAGGAAATGCGTTCCACTTCCAAGAATCGGAGGCTCTTCACCCCTTTACAGTCCAGAATAAACCTGCCCCCCCACACACACGCACACACCAATGCGGCATATTTCCCTTTATGTCCTGTCGTATTTTGTATTAATTTCTCAAATTCTAATGTTGAACTATTGAATGGTTGATCTTTCTCACTTTAAGTAACACGATTTGTGGGGATCTTGACAATTGTTATTTATTTTCATCATACCTGGTATATTCATCTATCTCTCTGGAGAGCGGGATGTATTTTACACGACAAAAGATAATAATGGATGTGATACATCTGAGAAAAATCCAGCATAAAATGTAAGAAGCTGGGCTCCCACGAGCTTCTGGACCATTTGAAACTCCAGCGTAGGGATAAAGATCGCACTGACTGGTTAAACGTGGCTTATCCTTCTCAGCCCATCTAGTCCCTGTTTCATACTGTTCTCCCATACCCCAGCATGCATTATGTCTCACCACTCATTTGTTCTGATTATTACTTTTATTCGTCACCCATGAAAGGTGCAACAAAAGCAAAAGTCTCATAGCAAACTGATCCAGTAATCTCAATTACACATTAAATTCCATGATGGTGACAGAATGATAATCAGACCAATCACACTCTCTACGTTTAAACAGGTTCTCAGTTAGTATCACTTTCACTTTATACATAATATAAAAAAGTTTATTTGGTGATACGTCATTGTACTTTCTGTTTCCAAGATATAGCACCTCTTCCTGTTTGGATAACATGATGTAGCAGATGTAACTTTATAGCTTCTGCATTTATTTGACAGTATCAAAATTCTTTTGCTCACTTTTTTGTCATTAGCCTCTTTAGGTCCTCCGTGCAAAGTTTTTATGTGATTATAAAAGTCGGTTTTAAGATTTTCATGATTTTGTAAAAACTATTGGGGGGGACCTATCTCAGGAAATTCAGCTCACTCCATATAAGTTTGCACTTTTGTGACATTGTTAGTGGGAGTTACGAACTGAAACTCGCTTTTAAGAATTTTGAACCCAAATTTTGGGGACAGAGGACAAATTTTACCACACATGTAACAAGTAAAGACTTGTTGTTAAGTGTTAAAAACTTTATTACTTCTTTGAAAAAGGTCATTCGAGGTACGAATTAAACGACAGTTCGTACAAACACTGTGACGCTTCATCTGCTGAGAGCACAACAATAACATCCCAGCACCTTTTTTTTTACAAAGGAAAAATGTACACAGCCACATAGGCAGCCATTTTGGAATCAGGTCTGACAACAAGGGCTGTGGCAGGAAGAGATCGAAAAACAGACTGACAGACTGTACATCATCAAATGTCATTAACATATAAAAAAACAAAACACGTTAACACGGATCAAAACCGCTGTATTTTCCAAAAGTCTGTCTTTCTCTGTGCAACCTCTTCTGATCCATTCAGAATTTTGTTGGATGAAAGTTCATCCAAGTGTGGTATCGCCAGAAAAATGACATCGTCCTCATGTGGAATCACATCGAATCAGTGTAAGAATTCAAAGCATTGCCTGGCCCAGAATCAAGTTTGAGATGAAATTTGATCCAAAAATAGTATCCATCAGTAACTATGAAGATCTTTCAATTGGCTCTCATCAAATACTTCACTGTCTTTTTCTCCTCTAACCCCTCAACTTGAAAATTGTCAGACAACACTGGCATATCATCTACATATCGTCTGGACGCCTAACTCAGGTCTCCCTCTGTTTCCCCACAAAAGAGCACGGAACGAAAAGAGCCCGGCGCAGGTTTAACGGCCCAGTCTGACAATCGGTAGGAAAATAATGTGTGAATTAGATTTTTATAAAAATATGCCTGTATACACACTACAGTGTCTAATAAGGTCATTTTTGGGGGGCTTTTTTTTATCTTGGTGGAAGAGCAGTGATGTTGAGGGAGGAACTTGCTCTGAAGATGGATATTGACACCAATGGTAGTTTGGAGGAGTTTGGAAACGATCATAATTTTGCCAGGCATCAAAGATTGAAGTAGCACCCCAGGGCTAGGATTTTTTGCTGTCTTTTTATTGTCTTGAAACTTGATGGCTTATTCACCTCTCAACATGGAGAAAGAATGGCAGCGAATGGCAGCCCTAATTTGTCACCGCCATCGCCAAAAATGGTCCAAACGGCAGCAAATCATCCTGAGATTCACTTCCAGCTCAAATCTCTCATGTTTAACATAACAGACATTTGAGCCAGTGCAAACCTCTGCATGATTCTACTCAACAGCAGTGACGGCTAGCTTGCTACAAGCCGCTTCCAGCTTCCAGCTTCCAGCTTCCAATAACAAAGCACAAAGCAAAGCAGATTTACAGCTTCTGCCCATGGCTGACTATAGTTGCTAATATTAAATGAATTCTGGCTAATTCCTGGCTAACCCATCTAGTGACCAACTAATGAAAGTCACATATCTGAGGCACTGAATAGGGGAGTAGCAGTGTATTCCTCTTTTTATGTACTTGTGTCAGTCAACAAAATAAAAGCCTTTTAAAAAAGTTGTCCCTCCATTTTTTTTCTTGTACATGTTTTTGAAAATATTAAGTCTAAGTTTTGCTTTTCAAATGGTCATATGGACAAGGTCGAGTATAAATTTCACAACATTAAAAAAACAACAACCCTGCACTTTGCTCTTTTAAATATCTGTCTTCAGATATCAAAACAGAGTAGAAAACATCCAAGGTGTCTGGAAATTGCACTCACTGTAAAAACGCTTAACAACAATAAACTAATTACTCATCCTAATACAAGGAAAGAATTCCCCAATTAATTTATCAGGAATTTATCTGTTAAAATGCTTCTGTGGGTTGGCCCATGTCAGCAAAATCCAGCAGCCAGCTAAAAACTAGTACTAGCTCCAACCGCAAAATCTCCACCTGCAGAAAGGCCCCCAATTCACCTGCTGTACTTCACTTCTCTGACTTTAATCATGCAGTGTCAACATTCAAATTTATTGGACCTGAACAAGTACAACCACACAGACGAGGTAGTGATACTGACCAGACACGACTAAAAATATACACATACTGGAGCTACACAGCACAATGTCTACCTGTGTTCTAAAAGAAGACCTCCATATGGGACAGTCTCTTTGAACGATGACCATCTTCACTCATAGTTCAGCATTTATTCACCTGTATTGAGTCTTGATGTATTCTCTCATGAGATGGTGTATAATGTTCAAATAATATCAGTTTTGTTGTTTCTGGTCATCCAACTCCTCCAGGTCTCCCTGAGAGGTTTTCATGAGATCACGTCCCGCCTTTTGGTTCCTGTTCTCCAAAACATAAAATTCCGATTTGTTTGTATGTGTGGCCTTACTGTTTGTTCAAATTACATTAAAGGTCACATATGCTCTTAATACCTCTGCTACGTTCCCATTTTGAGAGCTGGAAGAAGATTCTCTCATGTTCATCGCAGGAATGTCCCCTGCACTAACACATAAAGAAGTTGCTTTCAAACTCCTATGGCCGATCGCAATCCCGTTCCTCTTGTGCCTCTATCTGGGTTTCATAATCACATGCGTTTAACAGCAAATCATCTTGTTCTGATGAGATATTTGATAAGTGAATTGTAAAGAATTTCACCGATGGATAAAAAGAGTCTTAAGAATATATATTTGGGAAAAATTGTGACTGGAATGAAAGCTAAAAATGTTTCAGGTACTTACAGAGCTTTGGTGGACGACAGCAGAGTAAAAAAAAAAAAGGTCACATTGTTGTTTTTTTACTGGCTTTTTTCAGTTAATAATTCACAAACACTGCTATGCTGTTAATAAAATGACAAAAATTCACAAAAAGGCATTAAAACGTAAAATATCCTGTGCTTGTGCTTCCTTGTTTGTCTTCATATTTGTCTGTCGGGGTGTATTTTTGTCTGCATGTATAAACTTATAGCTTCCCTGTAAGCTCTCAATTATGGGTTTTAGAGTGTAGACATCCAGATACTTGACGCAGTACACAGCAATAGTTTAGTAATGGATAGCATGATAGTGCAGGGAGATTTTCATGAAAAGATGTATAATGTGTACACACACACACACACACACACCCACAGAAGACTATAATGAGAACTCCTGCTGCACGTCCACAGTGACATCCGCATGGGAAGAATTAGCTGAGCCAAAGTGCTCTGTAAGTGCACTGTCGGTATTGTTGCATACGGTGGTAAGTGGGGTGAAACCACAGTAAGTGGACTGAGAGCTATGCATAAGACATCGGCTTTGTTTCTTAAATTTTGTGGTGCAATATGGAGCTGATTGCATCCTATAACACTCACAAACCTGACCAGCAGCCTGATGACTTGAGCTGACATTACACTTCTTGATGGGAAGAAGCAGAAACCAGATATGATGTAAGAAAAAGATACATGTAAATCTAAGTGATAATCAGTGCAAAATTTGCTTAATGAGCACATTCAAAATTAGATCAGATTAATGCCAAACAAGTTCTTTTTTATGCAGCTATGAACATAATTTACCTCTGAGCTCTTACATGCAGATTACAGTTCTATTTTTTTTTTTAATAAACCGGTTTTGTTGGTAGAGAAGAGTTGATAAATGTCACATGATTTTGGTCACTCGCAGTTCGCAGTTTTAACTGCGCACACCCAAAATGAGCAAATTAAGTTGATATGGACAGTCTGACTGACAGCCAAAGTGTGCCCTCATCTGTTAGTAAGTGGTAGTACATGAAAGCAAGCACAACGCTGAAAAGTAAGGAATAAAGCTGCAGGTGTAGTCAATTAAATGGTTATTAAAAGATCAGGACCATCATCAACCACTTTGGTAATTTGTTTTAAAAAAAGATGGTTTCAGAATCCTTAATTTTATCTTTTTTGTTATTCTAAAGTTGTTTTTTTTATGAAGCAAGCTTAAAATTGATTGGTTTAGGATTTTAGTTGAACAAAAATAATTCTTTGTTTTGCACACAACATAATCTGATCATTACTGATGCCTTTGCAGGCTGCTAGACTTAAAAAAAAAACAACCTCTTAATGAAGTGTTAGCTCTCCAAAGAATAGCTTTAACTCTGCTGTAACACATCTGTAAAAAAACCTAAAAAAAAATTTAAAAATGGATGAAACATTCAAGAATTTTATTGTTTTGGTGTGCAATTTCCATTAAGTCTCCAACTGACTGATGAAGAAAATAACCTCAAAAGGTGTTCCCCTGATGGTGAAAAATAAACTGTGTTATTTTAAATACACAAAAACATTTCAACCTGAAATAGATTCCAAAATATGTGAGGGATTCTCTTTGACTTTAAAATCGAATTTCCATATCATGCAATAGAAAGGGAAAACTTCAAAACCTTTATAACTGATCCATAGATCACTTACTACTGATAAGATTCATACAGTTCATATTTCACAGGCTTATAAGATATTTATCTTTTGATTGCTATTTATGAATGATGTGATTGTTTTAGTGAGATGACAAGATAATGTCTCACACCAGCTGCTAAGACTCAAACTGACTTAATTTGATGATACATGGATGCATGTCAGCAACGAGCAGTTAAGACACTAGTTTTTAGTCCTGCAAGGTGATGTGTAACAAAGATACTGTACTTTTTTTTTCCATATGTGGATGCTAATGGTGAATTTATTTTACTGCTGGGGACACTGCCATCTAGAGGCCTCTTACTAAAACTACATATCAGCCTTTCACAGCATGTCCTCAGAACACCGTTTTAAACATTAAAAAAAAAAAAGATTTGTACTCGGTTTATTAGTCAAGAGCAATAAATGAGTAGTACATTTATTGTCTAAACTCATACATACAACTCAAATCCCCGTTTCACAAAATATCTTCAGCAAAGACATAAATACATTTACGATAAAGCCAAGGATCTATTAGAAGACTCATGACTGTTAGATTATTACAGATGTATTCAGCCACACAGTTAAAGCATTTCATGACGCAAATCAAGATTTTTTTTCCTCACATGATCAGCAGTGTGTCCAATGATGATGTTCACAGTGCTGTAAAAAAAAAAAAAAAAAGCAGGTATGCGAATGTTGTATCCTCGCGGTACTGTCAGGTGTTACAGTCCATGATGTATCATTGTCAAAAATAAACAGACAGATGAAGTTGAACATCTGAACCTGCATACATAAAAAGAGGACTTTTTTTTTATTATTCACAAGTTACACAATTAAAATAACATACAAGTGCAAAGTGTTGCCCTTAAAGCTTGATAGCCTGTTGAAACAGTTTAATATTGATCTCAAAGGGATTCACTGCTACAGTACTTTTTGACACTTTCCAAAAAAGACGCAACGGGATGGAGGTGAACGGAAGTCAAGCAGTAGCACATGCATGATGGTGACAGTGAGCTCGATGGAGGCTGCCAGGTCAGCGTTTAACGGGAGATTATGCGTGAAACAATAAGATCAAGATTCTTGTCAAAACACAGAGTCTGTCAGGGTTCAAACAGCCTTTTTAAAGAGTAAAACTGAAGTGGTTTTCAAGCCCTTTTAAATGTATTATCACAACTCTCAGTAAGGAAGCCAATAAAGATATTTTGCAAAAAGATGAAGAATCCCTTAATTCAAATATTTTTCCCATTGCAGATTTTACTGTACTCTAAGTAGCTAAATGGGAAAAAAAAAATGCAATGTTTACAGAGTTCCGTACCTATGCCTGCTGCAATTCTCACCTTATCAACCTTGATCATAATTACTTGGCTAATTTTGACACCATAAGAAAACAAGCAAGTACGGCTAGGGGACGAATTCATTTTTGGTCTATATGAGAGGCTGTGTAGTTTACTTTTTTCAAAAAATAAAGCATTTGTCAATTCAAATTCAAGCATATCCAAAATTTACAAGACTGTGAATTAATGCTGTCCCACTAAATCATTTTCTCAGGGCAATGTAACAAAGTCTTTTCAAAGCCAGGGCACAACTGATGTCAAGGAGTTAAACATAGCCGTCAGGCTCGGCTTCCTGTCCGGGAGGCTAATTAAAGGGTTAAAAAAATCCTGAAGCATATAAGAACAAGGGCCCAACATCCACTGAGAAGAATCTCTGTTGCCACATGCTGTCAGGTGCCCTACTTTCATGCAATCATGTCTCTCTATTAAAAAAAAAAAAAAAAAATCCCTGTTTATGATAAATGCAATATTTCCTGTTATGATTGTCTGACAATTTTTGCTGCAACCAAAGAGTTTGAAAGGGACTTGACTTTGACTGTCAGGTGTTCACATGCTTTTTTTTTTAAAGGGGAAAAAAAATTTCCAGGACAATCTTCCAGATAATCCACAAGCAGGTTTGCTCTGATGCTGTTTTTTGGGTCTCTGAATGGTACCAAAGGGGGCATGCAGAGGGGAAAAAAACAAAAAACAAAACGTGACGGTTGAAATAAGAAATCCCTCAAAATTAGGTTGATTTTCGAATGTCTTTTTTTTCTACACACTGTACATTATATAAACTTCTGCAGGATCTCATAACATTTGAGAACTGACATAAAAGTATCGTATTTTTTCCAACCTCTTTTTGCTTCCTATCCATGCCCCCCCCCCCCATAGAATAATACCTTTAGTCTACTTTTTTTAAACCTTCAGCTAAAGCTGTTGAATATCTGAGGTATGCTGGAAAACAGTAAAATATCGAAAACGCCGCACAACGTTTTGTTTCGCACGTTTGTGATCATGTCCTATTTCGCGTTGAGTATAAAACTGCTGCGTTGTAGAGATCCTGCAATTGTGTCGCGCTGAAGAAAAGTACCACCGGATATTAAGCACTTCAGCACCGTGGACAGGTCCAGAACAATTCCCTTTTGCTCTGTGCTAAAGACATGAACCACCTGAACCACAGTCTGTTCAGAATCATCATCACGGCAACAAAACCACCAAACTCACCTCGCTCTTCTCTTTGGCGCCCACATCTATCACTTCAGCACATACATGTTTACAACCTGATCCCTTTCTACCAAGCGGCCAGCAGTTGATACAAAGCATTTAACCCTACTCTAATTCATGCCTCACGAAACACAGACTGAGTTTTTTTTTTCTTTCTTTCGAGAGGAGCAAAAAACAAACAAAGAGGTATCACATTCAAATTTGTGGGAACTGACAAATAAAAAAAAAAACAGCATCGAAGAAGTGAACAGGACGTGGAGAAAAACTGGCCTCCCTCCTTCTTCCTCATAGTGGCACACTGAACAAGTTGCTCATCAAAGAGGGGAAAACCTCATCTGAGATGAGTCTGGAGGGACATCGGCACTAAACCAACCCTCTCCTCTAATACACAGAGTGAAGTATTTTCTTTGGAACAAACAGCACTGCAGCACATCAGCTAATAGAGCCTGGCTCCCAGAGGGGAGCTCAATATAGGACACTCTTCCTCTTCCTCCACTTGAGCTATTAATACACCCAAACAAAAGAAAAGAGGCTCAACGGGGAACTCATGCGAACTAAGTTAGACAAGAGCTTTGTAGTGTTTAGCTCCAAGGATTCCAGCTCTTCATACGGACCATGGATGCTGCTTTATTAATTCTATTGATAGCATGGGAGCAAGAGAACAGTACGTACATTATGTTGTGCCCTTTTAAACTTTAAATACAGTTCCGTTTGATTAGGTCCTCTTAGAAAGACAAAAGCAACAGTGAAAAAAGATGCATAGTTTTAAGCGTGATAATGTACTGGATATGATGTTAAATCCTATTAAAGAAGAGCCAAACACAAAATCATCTTATCAGTTAGACAAAAACAAAACTGTGATGATGTCACATATTTATATATGAAGCATGTCTTTGCATAATTGCATGAAAGGAAAGATCTCATGCAGCTTCGAGCAGCTACCTTGAAGTTAATGCTTTGGTTTGGATTCAGAGTGCATTAAAATGGAAGAAGATGAGGGAGTGTGTTTGAATGCACAGTGCTCCAACTAATTTGTATCCTGACTGAGCAGGACAAACTGTTTCTAGGCAGCTTCACAGACAGATCACAAACACCCCTGCGCAAATCAGCAGAACACAGTATTTAAAGTATTACCATAAAAGCACACTAACAAAGAAACAAGGGACAGAGCTTTGCCTCTACTTGCCAGCATGTGTGTCCCAGCTAATACACTATAGTAACACTGGGAAATAACAATATTCAGGCTATTTTAAAAAGGATGATTTCATGCCTGAAACTGTAAGTTTGGGGACATTAAAAATGTGCAAGTAAACAATCTCAACTTAAATTTTTAAAAAAGAATCTCCACAAAACAATCCATTAAACAGGAAAAAAAGAGGTTTACATCATACACTGGAGATATAATACTGACCAAATATCTGCCTCAAACTGAGAGCTGTCACAGACAGTGCAGAGATCGTGGTTTCAGTCATGCAGTATAACAGGATAAATAGAGCGAGGGATGGTGTCAAACACACAAGGAGTGTTTGGTTAAAGGGTGTATGTCTTAAAGGAATAGGCCACCTTTTTGGGAACTGATATGTCATTTCCCAAGGGCCACACAAGAAGATAATCAAAACAGATAACCCTCTCTTCTATGAATGAGCGAAGACCCACAGAGCCTGGCCGATGGCTACTTAGCTTAGCGCAATGAATAGGAGTGGACAGAAAGTTTTAGCATACCCCAGGCTGAAGTTTCACTTTTATTTTTTTTTTACTAAAGTATTCACCTTTATCATCTTTGCCTGCATTACCATATCTTGGGTTGTACATAACATTCAGTATAAAATTATTTAAAATTGTGCAATATTATAATTGTGCTCTCTTGGCCGGGTGCAGTAATTTCACACAGGACATCCCAAGTCCCATTTTAACCTCAACCAGGAAATTCTTGTTTGAAACACGGTCAACTTTAACAGGGAGGATGATTTCTTCTGAATACACCATTATCCGAAACCGAATCTGTCGAATTCCTTTTAATGGAGGTATGCTAACACTTACCATTTACGACCATTGATTTGGCTAAGCTAACTAGCACAGAAACTAAGCACAGAAATGAGAAGGGTATCAATCTTCATGTCTGGCTCTGAGTAGGACAGAAAATAAGTGAATATCCCAAAAAGCTGGTGTGTTCCTTTAAAGGGATAAAGGGATAACCCCTCAGTTGAGTGAGTCTCTAAGTATTGGTGAGAGTTGAGAAGCTTGATACCACTCTCATGTCTGTAAATGAGAAGCTCAAATAGTTCAGCGAAGCACAGCAAACAAGGGAAAATAGCAGCTAGTTTCCTTTGCACAGAGCTAGGCTGCAGCTTTTTGTCTAGTGGAATAATGGAAGCAGTATTAATCCCCTCATTTAACACACAGCAGGAGGCCCAATGAAAATTGCTCCCAAAATACTGAACCATCCCTTTAATCCCATTTGTTTTGCCCACTGCACTCTATAGCCTTCAAATGTCCTAGCGCAGGGGTTTTCAAAGAGGGAGGAGCGACTCTGAATATTTTCAGGGGAGACTCAGTGAACTGAAGTGAAAGAATGTTATATCAGTTATCAGTTAAGAGATGGAGATACAGCGGTTTGGGGGAAGAGTATTGTTTTCTCACTTTCTCAAAGTCAGAAATTAATAAAAATGCCACATGACAGATTTGGCTAATGTATTTGAAGCTTGAAGTTATGTAAAACAGCTATATCAGGCGAACTGGAATGTTTCTGGAATAAAATATGGTGATTTTAATAGAGAATATAAGAAACAACAGGAGGACAATTCAATTCTATGCTTTGTCAGAGGGAGACCCACATTCTCAGGAAACCTCTGGCTGAGTGCATCCCCAACCTTACACCTCAAGCTCTTGTATGGCACTGGACCTCTGATCTCATGAAGTTGTATTAAGCTGATGTGAATGTTCCATTTGGGATATTCTGCTCAATCCAATTTGCTCTAGTGATAATAATATTATCATGTGTTTTACAACACAAGGCAAATCCGCTGCTGGGATAAAATGTGAATTCAAAATGAGGCGGTGTGGCACATGAGCAGTGCTGAGTCTTGGAGTAAACATACTCCCACATCAGAGGCAAAATACATCTAAATATAGCATTTTCTCAAAGGGCCACAATCCCTCAGGCAGCCTTGTTCTCTGACATACAACAATAAACCACAGAAGATGTTTATGCTTCTTTAAAGTTTTTTTGACAACTCAACACTGCTGTAGAATGAAATCAAATCTGCCTGCATAAATGATTTGAAGTCCGTCAGAGGACTCGTTACACACATTTGACGAACGAATTCACAACAGTCAACCAGTGGTTAATATTATTAATCTCTTCTTGCCTATTAGAATGTAATAATGTCTACGTAATTGTGTCGCGAGGACCAACTAGGAGCACTGACATGAAGACAAAAAGGGTTAACAACCATCAGACTACATGAAAAAATACACACGTACACAAAATATCTTCTTTTCTTTTTCTTTTTTTTTAAAGTCTCACTGTATCCATCCTCAGATCAGTCGGAACCATAAATAAGTTAACAATATAGCTTATCATAAATACTTTTCAGTCTGTAAAATTCACATATAAATACGCTGCTCCATCTTGCAGAGACTTCCCAGACAAGGAAAGTGGACCCACGATACGGTGAAGCATGTTGCATTGCCTCTCTCCCTTTGACAAAAAATACAAAGCATCCACAGAGTAAACACTAAGACTTTCCCTTTCGAACCTCTGGGGGCATGGACCAAAACACATAAATGGAGCGGACAGAGTGAGCTGAAATCTTATGATGAGACTCGAAATGTTTATTGTGTGTCTGGACCTGGGGCAGTCGGGCAGCCCTTTCATTTTGGACATCGTGACAGCTTCTTCCTGGTCCAGTCCCTGATTGACACAGTATGTGTATGAAAGCCAAGAGAAAGAAAAGGAAATGCTATTGCTAGTGATGATTGATTGATATTGAGGTGCTGCTCCTGCTGCATGCTTGCTTTTTGGAGACGTGCGGACGTCCATGCATTTAATGGAACCAGAGGCAGAGCTGCCAGGGACAGAGAGAAAGAGAAGGGAGAGCTGACGCTGGACCGAGCAATCCTTCAGTTCACAAATCTGTCTGAAACTCCTCCTGCTCGCACTCCTTCACTTCCCTTCTGAAAAGTCAAAGGCCGGAGGCGCTGGTTGGTGCTCAGAGTCTGTTCCTGGGGCCACGGGTGTGTTGATGGGTGTGGTGACAGGCGTGCTGTTGGAGGGATGCAGGTTGGCATCGCCCTCTGGAAATGTCTTCTCCTGAGACTGGGAGGAGGACGACGAGGAATGAGTGCTTTCACTGGAACTGCTGCGCGTGTCTGTGCTGGTGCTCGTCTTTTTCATCTTCCTCCTTTTGGCTAGTGGTGCCTTGTCCACTGTCTGCAGACGGAACCCTTCCCGCTTACATTTGTTGAATGCCTGGGTCACAAACAAGCAGGTTGACCTCTTATATATTTTTAGCCACTTCGTACATTCACTGCTATCATGTGTTTTTGACAATAAAACTACATTTGTCATGATTAAAATGCTGACTGAGGCTGCAAAGACTGATTATTTTCTTCATAAATCAAATACTGACGAATAATTATCTTCATAGCAAGTCTAAAGGGATTAGCAGTAATCATTTCTTACATTAAAGGTAGCTTTGACGTAAGTGTGGACGGAGGCTGTAGAGGAGCCCAGAATGTCTGGGGTCATGAGTGGGTTGGAAGACAGTTGGCTGTCGTCCTGGAGCCAGGTGTTGTAACGAAGGCCACACATCTTAATCCTCTTGTTTGGGTCCACTGTCAGCAACTCTGCAAGTACAAGACACAGATTATTACTTTTCACAATCTTGAGACAGAGGTAAGCCACAAAGAAGAGGTGTCTGTGAGCCATGATGAGTTCAAGCTTCCAGCCACGACCCAAATGTAGACCGAGGACCTACATTATGTCCAGAGGCCAGCATTCTTCTTTATTCACCCAGAATGCAAAAAATGCTGAGAAAAAGCTCAACATTTCACTTTCCACCCTCCTGTCCAATCGCAGCGGAGGAGGGGTTGGAACCAACCCAAAACAACAACTATCACATCTTACGTGTACATGGAGGAGCTCTTTAACCAGCTGACTGTACTCGCTAATATTCAGTTCAACCTACTGTATTTCACAAATTTTGTCACAAATCAAATACATGACCTTTTATGTCTTACTGGCTTCATATTTGTTCCCATCACTTATGTTTACAATCCTTTTAAAATGGTCGGTCTGTTGATGAAGCCAGTGTAGTACTTCTTAAAGTATTTGCAAAGTCAAAATCTATAGGCTGGTCCTTTGATGGCTGTGTACCCACTGCAAACTTACAACAGTTAATGATTTTTGTTGTGAATTCTCTTATCCAGCTGTATTTTCCTTTCTGGAATTTTAATGTAGTCAAATTTTGAAAGTCTTATTATGAAAAATTTGCTCAAAATGGTATATTTTATTGTAAAAGCAAGAAGTAACATTTAATCTGTCACCTTGAGAAAACTCCAACATCACTACTGTCCAGCAAATTCCCTTCTCACCTTGTATGAGGTCCTTGGCCTGCTGGGACACATTTCTCCAGGCTTCGCCTTCAAAAGAGAAATCGCCCTGTTTGATTTTCTTCATGATTTCTTCAGCGCTGGTGTGGGTCAAGCTTTTCTCCTGACACTGAAAAGGCACCTGGCCAGACAGCATGGTGTACTGCAAGGAAGGAAAACACATAATCTGACATCATCAAACAGCATGAACCTACCCTCAGTATAATTATCTTGTGCAGTTTGCAGTATTCGTGACTTGAAACACGTACTGTAGGCTTTTTGGTTTATTTTTTGTTGCCTGTAAAGCAGAGAAACCACATTAGTGTTTAATTAAAGCTGCTAAATTAACAACATAATTCTGACTGATTCATCTGAGCTATTCTATTTCTTGGCTACATGTTGCCGAATGCATTAAAAAAAGCACCAAACAGAGAGATGCCCAGCTGAGTGAACAGTAACTATCACCTCGCACTCACATTTGCCCTCAGATTTCTCATTAAAATGACAGGAGTTGGGAAGAGCCCATTTGGCAGCGGTGGATCTGTCATGCCCCCCCCCACCTCAGCTCACTCTGCTTCAAGGACATTGTGCACACAGTTTGTCAGTAGCTATTTCATCAAAGCTCCATGAGGCCCACTACTTCCCCTCAAGCCGTGGCAATGCAAAGCAGCACTCATGCGGAGAGCCCAGGCTGAGGGAGGACCAAGTAGAGACATCTCTCTCTCTCAAGGTCTCCGCCCCGCTCATGTCTGTCTGTCTCCTTCTCCTCTATACCCCTCCTTCAATTCGGACTCCTCCAAAGTAGAAAAGGTTTGACACAGAATGACATTTCCACTGTCAGGAAGCGTGGTCTTAACCAGTTCTGAGAGCCAGGCTGGTTCCTCTTCATCCTGTGGTGAGCTTTAACTGTGTCAGCTCACCACAGGATGCTGAAGTTGTGACTGAACAAGAGTGAGATGTATATCATGAAATTGCATCAACTCCCCTCCTACACAAACCCTGTGCCACCGCTGAATTGGATTAAAATAACCGTTGAAATCTAAGAGCACATTTTCAATACACAATACAATATAAAAATAACATGGACCAAATTGAATGTCAGTTGGTAAACAAAATTTAAAGTGGATTTTCAAAAAAAAATTAACTTAGAGGAACACTACAACGATGAACTCCCGGCTTAATACACATCTTTTACAAAAAATTCCAGAGAGGAAATGTTTCACAGCTTTATATATTCTCTGAAGGAACTGTTTGCACATGAAAAACTAGCCTAGAAGTCAAATGTCCATGTCTTAACCAGTGTATATTTAACTCAAAATTAATTACAAGCTACATGGCTTGATACAACACAAGTAAAGCAGTATTAACAACAGAGTTTTTTCAAAGTCAATCATATTGAACCTAATTTATTTTAATATGAACCCAGTTTTTGAAGTGCATTTCAAGTTCTCGAAATTTTCCTGGCTTTATTCGTTCTCAAAAAAAAAAAAAAACCTTTCCAGGCCTGAAAATTGCCAATTTCAAATCCCAGGGCTCTTCCAGGTTATATAATGACCATGTGAACTATGGAGCTCAGAACTCTGGTTTTTCAAAGTGTTGTACATTTCTATAATCATCTCAATTTCCTTGAGTACTGTGAAAAGTCATTTCTTTCACATTGCTGTAAAAAAAAACAACAAAAAAACTGTGGCAGCACTGAACAGACAGGCTGCTGAGAACAAGCAGAATAATCAATGATCCTACATGTGTTCAACTCCCAGTGTTTTGCTTTAACCTGAACTTGTCTCTGCCGACCCCCCCGTCCACTCACCAGAATGACCCCCAGACTCCACAAGTCACAAGACTCATCGTAGCCATCATATTTGAGGATCTCTGGTGCTGCGTACTGCAAAGTGAAGCAGGGAGTCTTCAGGAGCTGATTGTCTGGTGGTTTGAGGCGAGCAAAGCCAAAGTCTATGATTTTGATCTCAGAGTTCTCACTCTCGTCTGTGAAGAGCAGGTTCTGCAAAGCAATTGGAGAGAGGGGCAGCAATCATTTCTTTCTGCTCAGCAAAACTGGTCCACTCAAGAACTTATTAAATTGGACATCATGACTTGGCTGACCAGGTACTTTTGACCCTTGCTAGGGTCAAACAATTCTACTCTTGCTTTGCAGTTGATTGCAGTCAGAATAACAATATGACAGATCATACAAACTTCAGTAAAACACAGCAATTTTTCTTCAAAAGCTCATGATCCAGTGTGTCTGTATTCATCAGAATCTGTTTGCACACAGAATAAGATTTCTGCTTGTAGTAGTAAGCAGGTGTGCAGTACCTCTGGTTTAAGGTCCCTGTGCACGACTCCCACGTCATGCATGTGACTGACCGCAGACACCAGTTTGCGCATGATACGGCTGGCTTCCGTTTCACTGAAGTGTTGCTTCTTGCGGATCCTCTCTAGCAGCTCGCCTCCACCAAGCAGCTCCAGAACCAGGTATGTGTGGAGCTACGGGAAACATTAACAGCCAGAATATGTTCACTTTTATTATCTTTCCATTGAATTTACCTATAGGTTTCACAATTTTGCAAATGTCAGGGTTTGCACAGCTCTTTAAGGCTAAAATTCAAGCACTTTGCAGGCAGTAAAACCAAAAGCATCATTTAGCATCACATCTGAATCAGTTTCATAAATGCAAGCACGTAGATTAAGCTTAGCATATAAAGCAAAGTAAGAGGTATGATGCAAGATGTCTCCCAAACCACTGGTGCTCATGGAGGGGATTAATTATAAAAACCAAAATGAAATTCTGGCCAAAGATGGCCTAAAAAAAATCCAAATTCAAGCACACAAGATAGGCTCTGAAAAGTAAGAGGACTTTATTTTAAATTGAGTCATTAAAACACAGTAACACAAATTACATAAACCTGCCAGCTTAAAATATAGTCATTTCGCTTTTTGCTAATATTAACTTGAATTGTTAATAACAATAAGATTGTGTACTTTAAAGTATGGAAAGATTTGCACTTATCAGGAGTGATTGTGTAGATGAAATAAAGTTCATAATATTATATATGAAATTTCAAGACTGTACAAACTCTGAAATATTACCCATCATCAGTCATGCTTTCTCAGACTGAACAGCTGAAAGCTGAAAACAGCTGAATGCGTGAAACCCTGGACAGGACTATTTATGGCCAATATAGCAAAAACAATCCTATGATGATGAGATCAAGCCTTGATGATATTGAGGAGAAGTGGAAGGGGCCAAGTAAAGTGGGAAGGGAATTATGTGTCTAGGCAGCAGGGTAGAGTTTCTCATTAGTGCTGGATCTGGGGAGCAGAGGTGGGAGTTGTATGAGGCAAGGCGAGGCTTTGATCCGGGTCATAGACCTCTGAGGTACAGTAATAACCCACTGAGCTCATCAGGACTAAAGTGGTGCTCCTGGGCTTGAAGGACCCGCGCTAATGAACCTGTACACTGTCAGACACACAACACAGCTCGGATATATTTGGAACAAATGCACACTTCATTTGGCTTATCGGTGCAGCACAATTAGCCACACAAGAGAATCTAGGTTGGTTCTATTCTGTACAAAACGCACATTTGTACAGCTGCAGTTTAAAAATATATGTGGTGTGGAATATGGAGCCTGTAGAGAGATGTTTATGGGACAATACATGAAGAGACAGAAACACACCTCAAGGGCTTTCAGCATCCCCATTAATCTGCCTTGCTCCAGTTCCAGGACTTAATGAGGCTATAGTCTGCACAGGCGCCACACAGAGCCATGCAAAAGGAGAGTTTACAGGTAGCCAGTGCAAGGAGCCTCACCTGATCGTGGTAAATTTCATGTAACTTGACGATGTTAGGGTGGCCATCACAGAGCTTCAGAGCCGCTATTTCCCGCTGAGTCTGTGCCTCCATCCTGCAGCAAACACAAGCAGGAAGCCACAAAATACAACACACACACACACACACACACACACACACACACACACACACACACACACACACACACACACTAGTGAGGCATTCATCTGTCGGTGGATCTCCAACCAGCTCCACCACTTTACCTCCCAGTAGTTTGCGAGGATTCCTCTCCAGTGTTTTTGGTTGTTGTTACTCACTTCCTGTGGCAGCCATATTGGATTATGAATTCTTACATAATTTAAAATATCTCTTTTATGCCTTGACAGATATTCTACGTCAATTTTTTTTTAACAAAACGAAACGTATAATCTGAAATCTTCACGTCCTATGGCAGCCATATAAGAGAGAGGGTCGGTTAAATCATGTAGCATGAGCAAGCCGCATTTTGTGGATTCCACTAGACACAAATCTTCTTTTGTGGCAGCAAACTAAATGAGGTGTGTGGGTAGAGATGAATATACATTAATGTATTTGACTGACATCTGGTATACTTCAACACTGGCATAGGACCAGTAATAGCTGAGCAATCTGATCAACTCAAATTATTATAATTATTACTTCAAATGTATCAATTCAACATATCATTTTAATGTAATTTTTTTTCTAGGAAATTTAACTTCAAATTCCCTGATGATTATCTAATATTTGCCAGGGAGGGGGAAAGAGTAGCCAGCTGATATATTGACTGAACCTCTAATCATCACACAGTGCTTCATGTGGACAAGGATCTCGTACCTCTTGCTAACGATCTTGACGGCGTATTTCTGTCCCGTCTTCTTGTGTGTGCACCGTCTGCAGATTGAGAAGCTGCCCTCTCCCAGAGCGCTGTCCTTCAGGTCCATCTCATAACTCATATAGAAAGGCGAGTCCTTTAGATGAGAAAAATGTCATTTGATCAAACATCACCAAGCAGTCCAATAATAGAAAAACAACTAGTAAACAGGCTTAATAGATAACAAAATGGATATAAAATGGTTTCAAGTAAAGTGTTTTCTTTGGTGCCAAGCCTATTGATAAACCCAACAGATTGAATTCTGCTGGTTAAGAACAGATGACACTTATCTTTATTGGAATATTGTCCTTGCTCTTGTGCTGTATTCCGAGATATGGAGAACACTGTAACATGAAGGCTGTCATGCTAGTTGATGTCTATAGTATGAAGTCATGCCTGAAACATTTTTTGATCGTTTGATTCAAGTGAAAGAGGAACACGCCCCTCTGTTCTGTATTTCTTGAGACAAATGGCAAATTACATAAGAGGTCCAATTTGCTATTTGTCTCAAGAAATACAGAACAGAGGGGCGTGTTCCTCTTTCACTTGAATCAAACGATCAAAAAATGTTTCAGGCATGACTTCATACTATAGACATCAACTAGCATGACAGCCTTCATGTTACAGTGTTCTCCATATCTCGGAATACAGCACAAGAGCAAGGACAATATTCCAATAAAGATAAGTGTCATCTGTTCTTAACCAGCAGAATTCAATCTGTTGGGTTTATCAATAGGCTTGGCACCAAAGAAAACACTTTACTTGAAACCTCTTTATATCCAGTTTATCCCCTGTAACCTTAGAATATATATACCTCTAGAAAATTGTTCTAAGACTTTTCTAATAGAGCTATTATGTCAAAATACATTTGATATACAAGGGAACTGAAATCAAATTATTATATATAATATAATATAATATAGTATAATATAATACTGGATACTTGTTAGTTAATGACACACCAGTAGAGCAGAGTAAAAGCGAGAACATACATTTATAAAACTTCCAGTATAATATGTCTGTAGACAATAATAATTACATGTGTAAAACAGCTCAGTTTCAATTAAATCTGCACATCAACATATTTTAATGTCAGCAGGTATCCAGAATGTTGATCTGATAGTGAGGTTCGTGCCCAAAAACCCCCAGGTTTACTCAAAGAACATTGAGCTGCCTGGCGTAATCATGAGAAAACCAGGAAATAAACAGAAATACATAAACAGGACTGTCCCTATTTAATCTAAATGCAGTTAAGTGCAGTTGCAAAACGTTGGGGGGAAAAAAAAGAAAAGAAAAAAACTGCATCTGTCTGTGACAGCTCCCATTAGCTTAAGTGTGTTTGTGTAGGGGGATCCAAGTCCATTCATCTTACCTTCATCATGGCGCTGCGGGCCACCGCAGCAGAGCCCGGTCTCTCAGAGCCTCCACACAGATGGACAGGATCATCCATCACCACATTCCTCTTGAACAGGATGGAGGGGGCCATGAAAGAGTAGCCCTTTACACAGAAACACATGAACTCTGGCTGTTTACGTTTCACCAATTCATCGTATTTTAGGGTGGCTCAGCTTTGAGGACAGAATGTTCCGAGGATGCATTTTACAGCCTCAAGCAAGCCAATAATATCAACATTCCTTTTAACACACTTTTACAAGAACAAAGATACATATATGGAAGTATTTATTATGAAAAATATTGAGCGTTTATTCTTCAAATATCACTAACTCAAAAAAGCCTGCCAGCCAAACAATAAGTCCAATTCTGGTAATTTTATGACAGACAGAGGCTGTCCAGCTGTTCCTATTGTTAGACCTGATATTGTGCAGCTTTGCCTGCTTAATTCCAGCTGTGGGGATCCCAAAGCTACTAGCTGGCATTAATCTTTCTCTCCTTTTACACCAACACGCACACAGCTGTGTAGTATGGAGAGACAGCCACGGATGGACGGAAGGATGGATGTTGAATGAATGAGATGCCCCAAATTGCCGGGCTTGAATATTTGACTGCTCTGCTGTGAAATTACATCTTGGCGCTCTTAATGCAATTTTAATTTTGTTTTGTGAGGCACCGAGGGGGAGCAAGCGCACGGTTTAAAATTGGGACTGCTGTCGTTATCTCAGAGATTGCTAGGCTTGCAAATTATAAAGACCACAAAATTTCAGACTGTGTGAATGGCAGCTGAGAGGGAAAAAAGCCAAGATGAAGTTGGCAATCAAAGACTGAAGGCGTAACCGAGACAGACGTGGTGATGCTCTCAAAGTGTAACCTTTTATTCCATGAGAGAAGCCAGTTAATGGATCTATTGATCTACCGAGCTCAAGGATCCAGAAGGCAATCAGAGTTGAAATTTCATGCAATACATCAGACAGCCATCAGCTGGCACAGAGTTGTGGGCCATATTATGGTTCAAAGCTACATCAAAAATAGTCATTCACATCTGTTACTTCAATAAGAGCTGCATATGGCAGCAATTACTTCAATAAAAGCCCCTTTAGTCAATTTGAATACCAATGCATACAGACAGGCTCATGTTGACTTACAGCAACCTTTTGAGGACATTCAAAACTTCACTTGATTACTTCAATTGCTGTGGAGTGTGGATGTCAAATATAGCCACAGACAAAAAGTGGATAATGTATAATGCGGTTTCTCATCCGTGTCAACATTTCACACTGCCTGCAACCAAAGCCTAGACAAACATCGGCAAAAATTGGATGCAAATATCAGTCATCCTGTGCAGTGACCTGCAAGGAGCACAAAGGCATATTCCTGTCAGTAAACAACAAAAACAATGAGTCACTACAAAAGAAATGACCTTCTTTCCCACCTGGAAAATGCGGTCACAGTTCTGAGGCAGGGCTGCTGGGGAGTAGGTTGGGTCCATCTCCGTGAATTCTTCTGCAAAGTTGCTGACATCCAGCTCATCCCGAATCACTGGCTTAAATGGAGCAGGCACCTTCTTAGCTGCCAGGTCTTCCCAGTTTATTTTCTAAAGGGAAAAAGAAAAATGAAAAACTCATTTAATGTAAGTAGTCAAAACAACGACAAATGTAATATCAATACAAAGTAATAGTTGCGTCAAATAACATCCTATCCCGGTATTTAGGTATTTTTTTGAATATTGAGAAATGTAAGTCAGATCAACCTGGTAAAAGGGGTGTTTCTTTACATTCTCTGCTCCATTTGGACCTGAACCTAATCTCTTCTTTGGATCTTTGATGAGGAGTCGCTGGATGAGGTCTTTGGCCAGTGGTCCCATGTCTTTGGGAAAAGGAGGGTCCTTTTTTAAAATCCTCCTGGGATGTGTGAGACAGACATGGTCAGCATTGTGGAATGATTGCAACTTAGGGACAGCTGAAAAAATGTGGTGGGGGGAATCAGGAACAATCCATACTTGGCAATATCTGTGTGTGAGTTCTCGTCTCCATCGACGGTGAAAGGGGATCCACCAGTCAAAAGCTCGTACATCAAAACGCCGAGACTCCACCAGTCCACCGCCTGGAATGCATGAAAGCATCCACCCGTGACTTTTTTTTATCTATACTGCTTATCTGTTAAGGGTCGGGGGATGGGGGGGGGGGGGGGCTTATCCCAGCTGACATTGGGCGGGAGGCAGGGTTCACCCTGGACGGGTTGCCAGTCCATCACAGGGCCATCAGGAGCAATTAGGGGTTCAGTATCTTGCTCAAGGATACTCTGACATGGTCACCTGGGGAAGTGAGGATCGAACCAGCGACCTTTCAGTTGCTAGACGGCCACTCTTCCTCCAAGCCATGCTGCCCCCCCCCCCTCCCCCACCCGTGACTTAACAGACTAAAAGAACAATCTCCCTGGAGAGCACTCAGATGCAGAGAGGAACCATTTCATTTTATTGAACAGACAACAGTATTAAACATAAAACTACACGGTACCTTATCATGTCCAGACTCTCCCCCTTCTACTATTTCTGGAGCCATATATTCAATGGTTCCACAAACAGAAAAGGCTCTTTCCACCTAGTTTAAACAACAAATAACAGGAATGCTTTAAAAAGTTACGTACAACATAAAGCAAATCGGATCTTCATGAAAAATAAGTACCTCTGTCAAACAAATGTAAAGCTGCATTTCAGTTTCTTACAATTTACCCACTTGGTGATTACATCCACATTACTGATGATTGTCAAAAATTGTCAATAAAACAATTTGTGATTCTTTAAATAATAAAAAAAAAAAAATCAAAATTAAAGCTGTATGACTTCTTGGTGACTCCAGAAATAAGAAAACGCCAGCCACATATTAAACATATTCGTATGCAGAGTGTTCATAAACGGATGTTTCAGACAGTTGTGCTGTGGGTAGTAGTCGGTCTCCATTAACTTCACCCTCAAAATATGTGGCTGGCCTTTTCTGAATTCTGGAGTCAGCAAGAAGTCATGCAGGGGAAAAGCTCAAGTCAAAAGTTCAAGTCACTGAAAGGCAAATTATATTTTTGAGTGAAACATCAAAAGTAATAAGGAAGCCAAGGAAACTATTTTTTTTTCTTCATAAACGTATTCGATTTGAATTTAAATGTCCATGAACAACAAATGTTAATTAGACATACCTGATCAAATTCCTTACTAAGGCCAAAGTCTGTGAGAACAATATGACCATTTGAATCGAGTAAAATATTCTCGAGCTTCAAGTCCCGGTAGACAATCCCAAGCTGCAACACAAAAACATGATCGAGAGGCGATGACAAGTGAAACTCAGGGCATGTAAATAGAAGGCATGCAAGTTCATGGTGTTAACTGACCTTGTGTAAATGCTCTAATGCCAACACAATCTCTCCACTGTACAACGCTACTTCTTGCTCCTTGAACCGCACCCTTTGCACCAAGTGTGTAAAGAGCTCCCCTCCATTTACATAATCTATGAGAGACATCATGTTACCATTAAATATTAGGAGTCAGGTTAACACTCACTTATTTAGCTCCATTTCTCTCACCAGATTAAAGGAAATTATTAACCTTTTATAAAACACAACACAGAGGTTGAAATGTAGAAGTCAAAAATGCTGACCGAGAATGAGGTGGAGCTTGGTGTCAGTCTGGAAAGCATAGTGAAGTGTGACCAGGAACGGAGACTGGCGGATATGCTCCAGCACTTGCCGCTCCGTCCGTGTGTGTTCAGCAGTTTTTGCCTTTTGTACAATAGTAGCCTTCTTCAAAACCTTCATGGCATATAGCTTCCCTGTATCATGGCCACTCACTTTCCTCACCAGGAACACCTTGCCATATGCTGGTGAATAAAGCAAACAGAAACCGAGAACAAAGTTCCACACGGCAGAGAGTACGACATGTTAATATCAGACACCAGACTGGCGTCAGCTGAATGTCATCTTCTACTTTACTCACCTCCAGTGCCCAATACCTTTAATAGCTCAAAATTTTCGATTCCCACCCTCTCCACATGGCCTGTTAGGTTTGCTTAAGTCAAAACAGAAATGAGAAGAAAATCAGATTGAGCTGATTCTTTAATGGGAAATTCAATTCTTAACATGCTTGTATCATTACAAAGTGGATATATGCAAAGTATCATCCCTCCATTTTGCCTGAACCCAGAGTCCTTCGCTGATTTGCTTGTTCAACAGTTTGTACTTATGCATCTCTTGTCAGCCTGCTTCAACAAGCAGTTGAATGAGAGAGGGCCAGCTTGCTCTTCACCTCTCCGAAATTCCAATAGCCTGTCTGCTGCGGGGGCGTTTGAGTTGAACAAGTGCAGTAGCGGCAGTGTTTTGTTACCAACATGGTAAACGGCCTGGAAGTGGCCTTGGAAGGCAATGAGCCCGGCGTATTCTGGTTATTGTAGGTTTTCTACCTTCCGGGCAAAGGGGAGAACAACAACAGCTGTACTTCCATTGTGGTCACTGGTCATGTAACATTAATTTAATAAATCTTAGCTCCTTAACACTGCATAAAGAACAAAGTTTTATGAAGTGATAATCTCTCCTTTTGTGAAAAAACAAATGTTGCTTGAATTACATGTTGCACTGACATCATTGCTTGTATTACAGCACCAAATACAGAACATTTCAATTAGGTATGTTTGCAAATCTCAGCAGATATTGGTCCTTATTGAAAAATATCTATCTATAGCACACAAACGGCCGATATTTATATAAAGTAAGTTTTGCATAAGTCTCTCTAGTAAAACTACGATTCTCTTAAATTTACAATGTTAACATGCTTTTTTTTTTTTTAGCAAAATAAAGATAATATTGACATCTGTGACTATTGGCAGCCAGCCACAATCAGTACTTAATCATTGGCATAATGGAAATCAGTAAACAATCCAACATTGTGCATTCTTTGATAAAATAATTTATCACTCTGCAAATAGTCAAAGTAGAGCAGATTTTATGCAACTACCATCCAGTATAATTCAGGCTGGTGCTCAGCAAAGCTGCTTAGAACATTCTACATGTCTATTCAATACTGTCGAGACAGTCGAGTTGTAAATATATTTGAAAATAATCATCTGTTTTTAGCTGTTGTTGCCTGAGGCAGAGGATCTTGTACTGCCACCAGAAAGCAAACGCTATCACCTTTCAGTGCTCTATACATTCTGTTTCATAACTGCAGCCCACATTGGGAACAATGATTACTTGTATGTTGAAAAAAAGACACTGAGCTGTGTTGCTTTAAGAAAACCAAGTTGCAATAAGGTCAAACTCAGTGAAGGTAGAAAAGAATTGGAGCAGCTGGGAATGTCTGGGTAGTTTCTGTCATTGTTTGGCTAATAGGAGCCTCCTGGTCCTGGTAAAATTTCTTTACCTGCAAATTGCGCAAAGTCACGCATAAAGCATGAAGAAATAAACAAAATCAGACATATTCGACAGCAAACAGCGAGCCTCCATGTAATAACACGCTACACTACGATGCCACATTACAACAGAAAGTCATTGTGATCCATCCAAGATCTTCAGTGAATTAAACTGGCTGTCACAGGCTTCTCATGTCTACATCCCAATCTGCCGTGCAGCTGACTGAGCATAGCATGCTCTTAGACACGCATGTCCATTGTAGTGAACACATTCCTTCTGTCTCGCACTCTGAAAATAGGCAGTTGAGCAATTAAAGCAGCTGATTTCCTCTTGCTGCTTCTCCTGTTACACGAGGGAAAAAAAGGGGGCTGTTCAAATGCGTATACTGTATCATTTCAAAAGAACAACGTTGTCCTTCAAATTTGAGGTCAGAGGTTCGAGTTACATAACACCCTTGTTGTACTCACACTGCCAAGGCCAAGTTTGATTTCAGTGTTTATTAATAGTTTGACAGCGGTATCCTACCAGAAGATGCCTCGCCACTGCTAGACAAGAGGAAGCTCAGTCAATAAGAAGCAAATGCCAGTCTTTTTTGAACTGTGGGTATTGTTTTGGTTTTCTTGCACAATCACACTCACAAAAAAATCATACTTGAAAATGAATCTCGACAAACTGCTTTTTCACTGAGAAGGGTAGATTTTCTTTTATAAAAAAGTTGCATATTAAAAAAAATCATCACGATTATGTCATGATTGTTCAGTTTTGGAAAACGTTACAATTCATGTCCCCTGCAAAAAAAAAAATAAAATTTTTCAACATAAAAATCTTCCAATATTTTTAAGGGAGATGCAGACAAAAAGGCACAGAGATCACTCCGAATTTAATTCAGGGTCAAATTGACAGTGATTATAAAATTATTGTTGTATAAAGTACAAAACTTTACTGTTGGGCAAAAGCTTGCTGAGTATAGTGGGCATCTCAAAGCTGCTTATTCCCTCTCGTCCTCATTTTTTTCTTCACCAATTTAACACTACCACAGTCTGAGAGAAGGTTTAATTAGTATGAAAGCTAAAAAGACGAGACTCAATTAATTTGCCATTCGCAGACAAATCCATATTAGAAAAACAGATACATGAAACAAACACATTAGACAACGTGCAAAAAAAAAAATATATGCAGCAATAGAAAAAGATGCCCCAATGAGGCAAGCAATCATCCAGCCCAGGTTTTAAAGTGCTAGTGCATGAATTAAAACATATTAGAGCAGTGCATAATAAAAAGTTCTGCAGCACAAGTAAAAAGAAATATTTATATTATAATTAAAATAAAAGCCTTGCTTGAAAAGTGTGCATGCAATTGAAAGACATATTTCTAAAACACAAGAAAAGGAAAAATGTTACTGACAGCACCTGTTTGGTGTCACAGAAAATGAAATGAAAAGCCGGAGCAAATGGCAACTTGACAGATTGCATATTTAAGGTGAGGCAGTAAATGTGGGTGCAGCATAGTCATGTTGTGGCCTGAACAGCACGACATTTGTAGCTGAGTTACATTTCTCACAGCTGTCTGCATGGAATCTCTCTCTCTCTCTCTCTCTCTCTCTCTCTCTCTCTCTCACACACACACACACGCACGCACGCACGCACGCACGCACGCACGCACGCACACACCCTCCAAATAGCCATCATTAGGCCTCATTTGTACATATTTTTGAAATCGTAACTTTATTTTCTGTTAACTCTTGTTGAGTCATGTTTTGTGATGCTGCTGATACATGTCAACACTTTGCACACTTATTTAGAAGGGATGTCAATCACCAATGTATTGATCTTGTCCACTGGCCGATATTTCTCTCTACCATTGGCAATTAACATGGCATTCACAAATAGCAGTGGCAAATTTTTAGGTATTGATGTGAAAGATTATTTAATGTAAGTTCGGCAACAAAACTGATTTATTACGATAAATTTAAGAAAAAAACACATCCAGAAATTTGCCCCTTGACCTCCTGCATGGCTTTAGCCTATAAATGGAAAGCTGCAAGTAACCAGTGTTACAGATTATTTTATTCTCATGTTTACCAAAATCTTTTTGAATTGAAATATTTAAAATGCTTGTCACGGTCAAAACTGATACATGCATTAATTTTTGTTCAAGTCTGTTCATCTTTGCTCATCATCTGCCATTTATGATGAGCAACTGATGCAGTTAACTGTGTTATTCATAGGCTTGTACAAACGGTTTGGAAATAAAGAACCACCATCTTGAAAACTCACAATGTTTTTCGGTGTACAAATATCATATAAACTGATTTTTATACAGATAACATCAACATCAGGAAATATAAGGTTATATAAGACCAAGTCTTTTTTTTTTAATTTAAATCACCAATTCAAAACCATGTTATCAACTACAGTATTTTTTTAATCAACTGGCACCCCTGATTAAATGCCCTTTCACCAATGTGTAGGATTGAATGTGTCCTTAAAAATGATGTAATGAACAGCTGAAACACAAGATAAGAAGTAGGGTTTTTTTTGGGGGGGGGGGTCAAAAAGGAGGGACAAGGACGAAACCTTCATGAACAGATTTTTTTTTTAAAAGAACAACAACAACAATAAAACATAAAGCTACCAGACAAATTATCATCTTAAACCTCTTTAACAATATTGGCCAGAAATATTACAACCTGTGTATCCCTATATTGTTCTGTAAAAAAAAAAAAAAAAAATACAGCAAAAACAAGAGCCACCAGGGTTCAGTTCATCCGTTACGTCACAGATGAATCTCAGTGGTTGCAGTGATTAATAATGTTATTCGACTCGGTTCAACCCTATCAGGGTTATCGAGGTGCACCCAATCATTAGTCAACAGAGTGTACACTGACTGAATGGAACCAAGCTAACGTTAGCTCTAGTGACAGACTGTCAGCACTGCAGCTGTCTGCTCATCACTGCTGTAGAAGAAGTTAACTGTGACTCGTAATAATTCCAAACAGGAACCAGGGAATCAACTCATTAAACCACGTTAAGGCGAAGCTTTGACAAGTTGCTGAAAAACTCAATCAATATCTAATCTTGTTGAACAGCCCTTACCGAGGCTAGCCTATGCTAATGTTATTACCTGTAGTGAGCCATGGTTATTAGCTAGCGTTAGTAACAAGGTTAGGTAACATTAGTACACGTGAGTTTGCAATAACGTTACAAGTAATAAGGACAGCCAGCTAGCGTCAACGATTAGCCTTCCTCTGCCATTTTTGGACAGGGAGTATCGTCAATGCGTTCACTATTACAAACGCTCGTCCAAGCTAGTCCGCTAACATTTCTCCATTGACACGTGTCTCCAAAATATAAATGGGATTTGACTTTGTGAAGAGTTTAATTAAGTCCCAGAGAACTTACCATTCTTCAGCTCGTGTTTCACAGTAAACAGATCTCCTTCTCTGGAAGATCCCTCCATCGGGGATGGCATCGTAATTTCGTGTTCCAATTAAATGTGTTTTTCGGACAGGGTTACTTTCACCTCTCAAGCTAGTTTGAAACGCTAACATGGAGGTATTAACATAGATAGCAAGCGTATAAGACGGATAAGTGTTAGGCGATAAACTTGACTGATATATTGGCAGAATATTGTTACTCAACCTTACAGCAGCTGGCAAGCCTAAAGGAAACACTTGCCTCTTTGCAGCGCACCACCACTACGACTACCCTCGCAACCAGGCAGTCCCTCGCCGCTGATTGGGGTTCCTATGTGAAGATCTGTCCTCTGATTGGCTCTTTTCCTGGTAACAACACATAATCCCGCCTTCATCAAAAAGACTGATGCTGGCTTGCAATGGCCATGGCTCTCATGTCAAAGGTCAGAAATGGCAAAACTGTACTGCAAATAATTGCACAGAAAACTACGCTTACTAGGTAACACTCTAACAGTACATACAGCAAAATGAACCGTTGGTGGGTTTTAATCTATTTCTGAAAACAAGCTAAATGGTGATGTAAAGTGAGTGTAAGGTCGGGTATTCAACTGCAGTTACAATAACGCTGGACTTGATCTAAGTTCCTGTGCACATTTATTTGAAAGATATAATTATTTTGAGGATACCATGTTAGAAAATAAAAGACATGGGTATTCTACAAAATACATTGCATTATGGTAACAGTGGCATGTTATCATAGAGCACATTCATGTTGCTATGAGAATTTGGAGAAATTATTTTTATGTTTAGTCGTAGTAAGTTTAAGTTTTCCAACAGCATTTGAGAGCATACTGACCTTCTAGGTAATGTTATTGACATGGCGAAGAAAAGAATCCAAAAAATGATCTGATTTTGTTGTTTTGTTTTTATAATTTTTTATTTGAGGCAACACAAGTGTTTGACTTGAAAACTGAGAAATGACTAACATGAATTATAATAATTCTAAAATCTGGGGTAAATTCTCATTGAAGTAATTCCAATGGAAGGTTTCAACTTTGAAAAAAGAAAGTTGTTTCTAAGATTAAAAAAGGGTTTTGGAATGTACAAAAAATACATGACAACTACATACAAACCTATCATTTGAGGTTTTAACAAACAGCTTCCTTTGGGAATGAATAGGGTTCATAAATGAGGGGTCATAAATGAAACTTATGAACGCAGAAAATCCAATGATCACATCTTAATGTAAACGGAGCAAGAAAACATGACCACAAATACTGCATCTTTTCTAAATGCTTTTCAATTTAGAGCAAACAGCAGTTACTTAAAACCTATTTCCGGTTTAAAATACTAGATATCTGCTTGCTGTGAGTCCTGTGCTGTGGTCCTGTGCCTCCTCCCTGAGGTCGCCTGCTGTTATTGCTTTTTTTTCTGCCTCGTGAATGATTTATGCATCACATGGATCCTCAGTAAGGATGCAGTTATAGGGACTACAACAATTTATATTTTTGAGCGTTTGGAAGTTAACTTCCCCCAAGGACTTTTTAGATCTCCAAAATAGTGCCAGTCTGATTTTACAGTAAATAATGTGTGGTTCTGTCTTATGAAATCCAATCAGTTTGTTGACCAATTTATTTGAAAATGAAACAAACACATTGCCAGTCCTTTATACGAAACTTTTAATAGATAAAATGTCCTCTGCTGTCGTCTCTGTTAATTCAGCTAATCCTGGAGGAAATCAAAAACACAGCAGTGTTCATCAAAGACCAAGAGGGTCAGAAACTTAACCATACCCCAATTCTGCATGAGGAGTCAGACGAATATTTTTTGCAGTACAAAGAAAACAAGCAAGCTCAAAAGCTTTATATTACAACCTCAAAAGAGAGTATGTTATCACAGGATCCAAAATCCATGGGAATTGTAGAGAGCACAGACTGCTGTTGAGGTCCAATGAAGAAATAAATGCCTCTGTAGTAAAAGCATGATTAGAAAGTTTCAGAAGAAATCATCTTTGTTACATATTTTTGAATAATTTGCAATAACGTTTGAAATGGCGCGGGATCTTTCTGTGTGAGTCTGCATGTTCTCCCTGTTCCTGTGTGGGTTCTCTCTGGTACTCCGGCTTCTTCCCACCGTCCAAAGACATCAAGAGGGGACGAGGCTGATTGATACTCTAAATTGACCATAGGTGTGGCTGTGAGTGTGAATGGTTGTTTGTCTCTATGTGTTGGTCCTGTGATGGACTGGTGACCTGTCCAGGGTGAACCCTGCCTCTCGCCTGAAGGCTGCTGGGATAGTCTCCAGCCCCCCCCCCCCCCCCCCCGCAACCCTTTATAGGAATAAGCGGGAAAAAAAATGGATGGATGGGTTGAAATGGATTAATGATAAGTTTCACCAGCTGAAACCTAACTTATTGATATCTAATAACTAACATAATAGAGACCTCTCTTTCGAGGTTTCACATGAATGTCAACCAACTGACCTTCATCTAATGAGATGTCGTAGCAACATTGATGATTTGTGCCTTTTGTGTATTTTCGCTTGTTAAGGACATCATGTACATTGTCTGATGCTGCTTCAGTTGTACAAGATCATCACCTTTATGACCCCTGCTTCACCTTTAACACAAATGAAGATATAATTTCATCTGACCACACAAATAGATCAAGAAATATTAACAAAGGACAGATTATCAAAGTAAGTTTTAGAAGCAATATGGATTTGCAATTGTTAAAACGAAACAACCACAACAACAACAACAACAACAACAACAACAAATAAGGAGACCAGGGAATTGTTTGGAACTGAGGAGCAGACATATGAAGAGAGAAGTGTTAGACCACAGTTTTTGTTTATGGATATAGGTCACTGTACAGTTAAAATGGCAAGGTCTCTTCTCTGCAGATCATGGACAAAAATTTTACTAATTTCAAAATATGGAGGGAATAATTGAAGTTTCAAAACTACAAAAAACAGCATCCAAGATTTTCAAGCATTCAAATTTACTTGGAGTTCATAAATCCGAGGCAAATACAGTAATATGTGGTTTATACTCCGAAACAGAAAGCAGCAACAAAGTGCCGTTTTATCAAATACCACCTGTACCCATAAACTTTGGCTTATACCAAATCCAAGGAACAAGGCGACTAGCTAGCTAGAATTTTTAAAGGTACTGTACTCAAAACCCGAAAGTAACTTGAGGGGGGAGGGGAGAGACAGTGAGACTGTGAAGCTGGAGTTTAAGGAGGAAGTGATCCCTAAAAATATGACCCTATGACCCTTGAGCTACAGTGTTGGCTAGTACGTTCCAAAGTGAATGCAGTTTTACAGCTGCCAAAGGTGTGGTCATACAACAAAGACGTGCAAAGGCAGACGAAGGTTTTCGGTGTGATGGGGACAATGAATACAGCCAGTGCAATTGTGAACGACTAAAAGGCTGTAACTGAGGTAGAAATCATAGTGTGGCATATAGGCGAAATGGAGTGACGAAAAGAGAACTGGAAATACAGCAGATAAGAATTCAAGATAAGCTCACTTATTCTCCAGTCAGAGAGAAGGAAATGATGAGCGAAGCAGTGAAGGAAGGAAATTCTCTTCAAGATAAGGACAAGTAGGTGAGGAAAAAGTAATGGTTTATTCAAAGAAGTTGGTCACTTTAATTGCAGGGGTAGTCAGTGTTACAGTGGAGGTTAAATCTAAAACAGAGAATTCAAATTATTGTAAAGGCAGCAGTTCATCATCTAAACGTGAGTGGGCTAACATGGGAGGAGGTGAGGAATGACAGTTCACAAGCAAGTCGAGAAGAACTATGGGTTGGATAGCAGACAGCAAATAATGATCCTATTGTTACAATGGAATGATGGAAGTTTGAAATGGGGAGGTAATAGAAGTACTGCCAGAGGAAAGGGGCATTGTGTGTCTTAATGGTGGGTGAGGGACTAGGATAGATGTGCACAGGGAACACCGCAGTACTAGATTTAACTTTAGTATTTAGGAATCTCACTGTTATGCAGACGACAGAGCTGTACTTATCAATGCATCCACACTGAAACAAATCAGCTGACTAAACTGGAGGCCTGTCTGAAGGAAATAAAAACATGGGTGACCCACAGTCTTCTTTAATTAAACTCTGACAAAACTAAAGTTATTGTGCTGGACCCAAACACCTCAGAGACAAGGAACCTAGGAGTTCTCTTCGATCATGATCTGTCCTTTAATGCCCACATTAAGCAAATTTCTTGGACTGCTTTCTTTCATTTACGAAACATTGCTAAGATCAGACACATCCTGTCTCAAAAAGATGCAGAAAAACTAGTCCATGCCTTTGTCACTTCCAGGCTGGATTACTGCAATTCCCTCCTATCAGGCTGCACCAATAGGTCCCTAAAGACTCTCCAGCTAGTCCAAAATGCTGCTGCCCGCGTGTTGACGAGAACTGGTAGAAGGCAAAGGCAAAGGCAAATTTAGTTGTATAGCACCATTCATACACAGGGCAATTCATAGTGCTTTACAGAGGGAATGAGACATTGAAAGTAAGAATCAGTTTAAAATCGAAAACATGAATTAAAACATTCAAAAATCATTTAAAATCAATTTGACAGCAGACAAATCAATATTAAATCAATCCATCAATCCCAAATCACCCAGATCAATCCCAAATCAATACTAAGAGAAGGCTGCAGTAAACAGCAGTGTTTTCAGCCCTGATTTAAATGAGCTGACAGTTAGAAGAGACCATGCCTCTCCTGTACTGACTTCTCTGCATTGGCTCCCTGTTAAATTCAGAATAGAGTTCAAAATTCATCCTCTAACATACAAAATCCTCAACAATCAGGCTCCTTCATACCTGACAGAGCTCATAGTCCCCTATTATCCAGCTCGAACCCTTTGCTCCCAGGATGCAGAGTTACTTGTGGTTCCTAGAATTTCTAAAAGTGGAATGGGAGCCAGAGCCTTCAGCTATCAGGCTCCCCTCCTGTGGAACCATCTCCCAGTTTCAGTCCGGGATGCAGACACTGTCTCTACATTTAAGTGCAGACTTAAAACCTTTCTTTTTGATCAAGCTTATAGTTAGGGCTGGCTTAGGCTAGCCCTTAGATATGCTGCTATAGGCTGAGACTGCTCGGGGATCTACCATGTACGGTGTACATTTTAGGACATCCTCAGATATCAGGGTTCAGAGTCAGACCGCAGACGAAAAGGCATCAGGTCTCAGGAAAAATGCCATCAGTCTCAGAAAAAACACTGTCAGACTTCAGTAAAAGAAGCAGTCCGACCAAACGACCTCAGGAAAAATGTTGTCTGGGATATCTGACTACAAATGCTGAATGGACTACAAATACGTCATTATGTTGTGACCAGAACGACAGGTTGCCGGGTAATGGGCCATAAACACCAATAAGTGGTAGTTTGCCTGTCTGTGAACAGGAAGGGAACAAAAGTTTCCATTCATTCTTTTTTGTTTTGTCTTAATTCAGCCACTGTTGTGATATAATCATTCATTTTCAAGGTCTTTTTTCAGCTCCTCATATTTTTCGAGTGAAGAATGACTGTATCGCGACAGTGGCTGAATTAAGACAAAACAAAAAGAAGAGATAGATACAATGTTTAGAACTATATTTATAGATGTAATGTTATAGTCAATTCCTAAAAGTAAAGGGAGAATGAAGAAAACATCAGTTCCATGGAGGACAGAGTAAAGTAGTAAAATGGAAAAGAGCCCTTAGGGTATTAAGAAGAATACATAATGTACAGAACTTAATTAAATACAAGCAAAAGTAAGAAAAAAATAAAAAGGGAAGCTAAAAGGGAAGAGTTAGTAAATATTTTTGTAATAAAATACAGAGGTAGGAGGGTTTGGAATATGATTCGGAGCATGAGAGGAATCAGCAAGGAGTGGCAGGATCTATGACGAAAGATCAGGGAGGAAACAGTCGTTTCTGAAAGAGAGAAGGCAGAGATGATAGCAGAGGCTCTTATACAAATCCATAGTCCTGATGATTTGAGTGAGGAGGGAAAGAAAGGAAGAGCAATGACAAGAGCTGATCATCCTGTAACTCTTGAGAGGAGAGAGGCTACTAACAGCTAAATGGATGCCCCATTTACTTTAGAAGAAATGAAAAGAGCAATTCTAAGGTTTGGATCTCCAGGAAAAGACAAGTTGTTGACAAAGATTATAGAAAGATTAACATTTTACATGGAGAGTAGAGGAATTCTAACACCTCAGCAGAGTGGATTTAGGCAGGGTAGAGGGACCTTAGACTTGGTTATTTGTTTGGAAAAAGATATAAAGAAAGCACAGGTTAATGAAGAATCTGGTATGGCAGTCTTTTTTGATGTTGCAAAGGGATATTATTTTGTCTGGAAGAAGGGGTTAATGATCAAATAAAACATGATGGGAATAGCAGGTAGAATGTGTGACTGAATTAAAGCCTTTAATTTGCTAGATTTATTCAACTTTTAATTGGGACAGCTTTATTAATGAGACATATGGTAGATAATGTTAGTTATAATGATAATGAAAGTGACATTAGTCCAATATTATTTTTTCTTATATCAATGATGTGTTTTCTCAAGTTAGGGGTGATACTGGAAAATCATTGTTTCCTAATGGCAGAGCTTTGTGGACAAGCGGAAAGAATATTAATTATTGTGGCAAAAACACATGAAGTAACTAATGTGGTAGAAATACGGTCATATTCATGGGGGTTCAAGTTTTCAGCCGTCGTCGTCATCATCGTAAATTAATGTTTACTCGAAAAAAGGTATTGGTGGACAAATAACTATGTATTGGCAAAAAATAAGTGAAAGTTCTTAAATTCGTGGGTATGTGACTTGATGAAAAATTAACATGGAGTGAACATATTCAAAAGATAAATTCGACATGTAAAAAGAAATTGAATGTAATGAGATGTTTAACAGGATTAGAAAGGGGCGCAAGCAAGTCGGCAATAAAAAAATATATACACATAGCACTAATTGTATCAATTCTGGATTATGGTTGTTGTTACGACCCAGAAGGCTCGATTGTTTAGGGGGTACCATGAATCGTAACATAAAAGAAGACACAGGGCATTAAACAACATGTGGGAGACAATGATCAGACGAGACCAGATGTGAAAGTGTACAGGATCTTTCCTGACGATTTTGGTTTTACCTGTGCACATACCAAGACACACACACAGGCATACGAGCAGGAACAGGGTAGCATGTTACAGACACTTCGCCAAAGAAAAAGAGAAAAACTAAGGCCCACCACCATTAAGCAGGGGGTGCTACTCGCTCCCCCAAAATACAAGGGGTGGCTAACGCCCTCTACGGCTAGTGTATATGGTAAAAGAGACTAGACCTACGGGAGAGTGTACACCCCGGGGCAATAGCTAATCCCTGGCGCCCTGTCCTGTCGCAGCCTACACAAAACACACAACACTTGACACTAAATAACTAGAAAAAACATAAGGATATGTAAAATGGGTGAACAAACTAAGGTAACGAAAATACACAACTAAGAACTAAAGATAAGCAACCTAGGAAAATTGTTTCAGCCCCCGGGCGGCATGAACACTCAAAATGATACAGAAAGGTAGACGCCCTCTGATTGGTCGATGGATGCAGGGTGTCTTGATGAAGGATTGAGCTCCAGCTGCAGGTCACGTGATGATGAATGAAAGGGGGAGGGGGGGAGAGATCGGAGGGGAGACAACAGAAGAGAAAACTACACAATAACCAAGCACATGAAGTATAAAGCAATATCAAATATATCATTACGCGCACTGCCACTGTGCATAACAGTTGCACAGCTTATAGTTCATCAGCAAAAACCTTGTTAAAGCAGTTGGAGGTGGTACAAGCTCAGGCTATGGGACTTTGCTGTGGTGCTTATATAACAGCTCCTGTATCAGCTCTTCAGATTGAGGTGAGGGAAATCCTGTTGTATGTCAGACAGAAACAGTTAATGATGACTTATCGGACAAATATTCAAGGTTTCTCTGAGGAGCCTAAGAGCCAGTCATGGAAATTTCTTTTAGCAGGTCAGAGGCCAAAGGAGTAATTAAAAGACACATCTTTAAAGAACTGCAACATAGCTGGGACACATCAAACACAGGAAGACAGCTTTATGCCATTCTGCAGAAAATGGGCACAGAGAGCAGCTAAAAGGAGCACTGAAGAGTCCGACACAGAGGACTGAATAAGACGCATCCATCAAGACTATGTGAGTATTGTAATACAGAAGAATCAGTAGGGCATGTAATACTTTTCTACCATGAATATTCATGAGAAAGAGAAAGATTAAAGATGGAATCAGACAGAATGGCGTTGAAGAAATTAATCTTAACAATGTATTAATCAATGGGAAGCTGTTTCAGTATTGAAAGAAAATGGTCTGAGCAAAGAATTTAGTATTCAAAAAATTTTTTTTTGTTGTTTTGTTATTGTTTGTTCATACTCCACCACGAAAGGTGGCGGTAATGCACCCTTAAAGCTGGTGGCCATCCGCCAAAAAAATAAAAGAAGAAGCAGCAGCAGCAACCGAAGAAGAAGGAGTGTAAAACAAGAGAGAGAGAGAGAGAGAGAGAGAGAGAGAGAGAGAGAGAGAGAGAGAGAGAGAGAGAGAGAGAGAGAGAGAGAGAGCAATGAACTAGCTAGCTAACAACTCGCTAGATTCACGCCGCCGCTGCCTGACCTCCTCTCCCAAGATGGCTGGTGTTAGAGCCCTTGGTGTACTCTCCAAATTGACATTAAGGAAATACGCTCTACTCACAGGTAGAAACGACATGCTTTCCCTTGAGGGGAAGTTGTAGATAGCCAGTATGAAGAACAAGAATCATCGTTAGCGATTAGATATGTGTTTGGTTGCGTTTGCCTTGACAGTGTACTTGAATTGGACCGTGTTAGTTTGAAAGAATGCCATGTGATCTAGTACAAGTTTCACCCGCCTGGTGGGTTTTTAGTTCATTATCTTAACCAATCAGTTATATTCCTGAACGTGACACATGCAAACTGTGAAAGGAATCTTAGGTGTTGGCTGGATGTTAGCAGGATGCCTCAGTAACCCTTCCACCGCTGTCAAGTTCAGCTGCTCTCTGGAAATGAAAGTTTTACAATTCTTATCTTTATATCTTATATTGATAGACGACTTTGTAGACCCCAGTTTGAGGACTCATGTCATGCATTCGACATTGTTTGCTGACACATTTTTGTCTGGTGTTGTAGGCGGAGAATATAGGTGAAAGGTCATGTTCCACGGGATTGCATAGCTTGGGCCAGACTATCTAAGGACATTGCCATATTTATTTTTACGTTTTATACGTGTAGCTGTTGTCCAAGGTCATTATTTTAAGACCTCATTTTAAGACCATTATGATCTTTTTAAATAATGTGGGTTGTGGGGGCACAACAGGTTGGATGACTTGATATGAATGATTTTAATATATTCCTCTTTTACAGGAAGTTCTCTCCGCACCTTCTCAGTAGCCTCCACCATGCTAGGTAATTTTATCACTTATTAACATAGTGTGTATATATAGGTCATCTTGACCAGTGACATGATTATTTGTCTCTCTGCCTCTCCTATCTTTAGCCAGAACCCATGTCAACTACGAAGTCAAGGGCGATGTTGCAGTTGTTCGAATCAACGACCCAAATTCCAAGGTGCGTGATCATTTAAAGGAAATTGCGGGAAAATGATCCCATTTGCAATTTGACATTAATGGTTCATTCTCGATGCAGGTTAACACACTGTCAGTCCAAATGCAAAAGGAGATGGAGGAGGTCATGAATGAAGTGTGGGCCAATAATTCTGTTCAGAGTGCTGTCCTCATCTCCTCTAAACCAGGATGCTTCATTGCAGGAGCTGATATCAAGTAAGAGGGACATTCTTAAATGTATTGCTTAGAGAGGGAGGGATAATGTATACTGTTGGCCACCACTGAAGTTGGCATTACAATGGATTCACCCAGCCAAAGGTCGATGAATGGGATTATTACAGTGGGTTTTGGATTATGGCAGAAAATAAGTGTACTTGTTTTTTGCAGCCAAATGGTTACCACAAAAGAACATCACATTTCTTATTTCAGAAGCATTAATACGTTCGGTAAAGGTATTAAACTAACTGCACCACGGGCACACGGCTTCAACGATACTACAACTAGCCTCACGCTTTGTCTGGTTGTCTGTTGATTATTATCCTCAGCAAGCTCTGTAGTCTTGTGAGCAACTGCAATTTTCAGGACATCCAAAAAGATGAAAAATTCCTGAGTGTGGTGTTTACTGACATATATTGTGCTGTAAAATAATGCAAATCTCCAGCTTGCAGTGGTGGCATGTAGAAGACCTCTAAGAGGTGTGGTATGAAACAAAATGAAACATTCTTCCCCTGTCACATTTGGTATTTCGCATGGCACCTAAATCATATTTCTACTTGTCCCATAATGAATGGATTGCTTTGAAAATATCAGTTTACCCTCGTCTATTTGTCAATGGACAGAAGAGAAGACAATTAGACAATATGCACCCTCTGCATTCGAAATCCCATTGTCTGTGAATGAAATGTGAACTCTCTGACATCATCTCAATCTGTTTCAGTATGATCCAGGCCTGCAACAGTTCAGAGGAGGTGACCAAACTTTCTCAGGAAGGCCAGAAGATGTTTGAAAAGGTTGCAAACTCTCCGAAGCCCATCATCGCTGCCATCAATGGCTCATGCTTAGGAGGTGGCTTAGAGGTGAACTCATTAGCTATAGTTTTTAATGTATTGGCAAAGTTTGACCACAATGATTGATAACCTTCTGTGTTAACTCTTTTTTTACATTTCAGTTTGCTATTGCATGCCAGTATAGGATTGCAACAAAAAGCAAGAAGACAGTTCTCGGTACTCCTGAAGTAATGCTGGGTCTTTTACCCGGAGCTGGTGGTACTCAGAGACTCCCAAAAATGGTCAGTGCCGTCTTGTGATGAGGAACTGTTCAATTTTACTCCACAAATTGTCATCCCTTGGTGTTTGAATTATTTGAGGAAGCACAGAACACACAATTCAAGGAAGATCCAAGAGAGAGCATGTTGTTACGGTTTGAGTAATATGGTTGCATCAGGACAAGCCCTCAGATTACTTTGCTGTAATGTGACATAATAGGAAGGAAACTTAAAATTTGTATGTGTTAACTTGAAACTCTGTAAAACAAAACAGTAACAGTGAACAGTAATTCTTCTCTGCTTCATCAAGTTGGGTGATTAACCTGAGTATAGCTTCTTTTCATAAAATATATCATAAAATTCACATTGAGCAATGTATTCTTCCACATAGGACTGCTAATACTGAAGACAGATTACTTCCCTTCTGTTTGCCTTCATTTTTATTGTATTTTCAATAGCTTTTTTCCAAAAGTCAGGTTTACTTACAGTTGAAGGATAATGACTAAAAATGCAGAAAAGGGGGTAAAAAAAGATAAACAAACCAAAAATGTTAACGCAAACGTTGGTGCTCTTGACTCAAATGTTGAACTATTACTCTTGTGTCATGTTGTCCAGTTTTTCAAAGAGGATGGAAAAACGCAATCCATTTTTATAAAGCAACAAAATATCTTAGTAAAAAATAACATTGCATGCAGAACACACACATAAGTTTGCACAGCTATCTTTATGAAGACATTCTGTCGAGTCCCATTCATGTGGACAGCCTAACCCCATGCCCTAATCCCAAACCTAACCCAATTGATGCTTAACCCTAAATTTAAACTATCCTCAATTCATACCTGAACTTTAACCAGTAACTCAGAAATTATGTTGTACCGCATTAGGGCTGGTCTTTGGTCCCCATGAATCATAGATGTCCTGATAAAGTTTGTATTTATACCAGAAAAGTTCTCCAATAGGAAATTTATAAAAAAACAAAACAGATTTCCACACACATGCTCTCTCTCACTCCCAGAAGTCTTCGACAATCCATCCATGCATACTTTGTAAGTCATATTGTTCGCAGCTCTTTTTCCTGACCGCCCTCATCCTTGAAGCTCATCCACTAGTAGAAGCTGATATCGTTAGAGAAATGTAAATTCTGTCAGATAAGCTGCTCCGTCTTGTCGCCTTCAGGTTGGTCTACCCAGTGCCTTCGACATGATGCTTACAGGAAGAAATATCCGAGCAGATAAAGCTAAGAAGATGGGGCTTGTTGACCAACTTGTTGACCCTCTTGGTAAAAAGAAAAAAGAAAACTATATTTTAGACTGCTCCGTTTTTTTTTAAGGTTTAGATTAATTGTCATTGAGCTTTGCATGATTTTACTGCTGCTTCTTCTTGTATTACAGGACCTGGGCTGAAGATCCCGGAGGAAAGAACAATTGACTACCTTGAGGAAGTTGCTATTGAATACGCCAAAGGGATTGCCAGTCGCAAGATTCCTCTACACAAAGAGAAAGCAATGATGCAGAGTAAGTTGTGTTGCATTGATTGAGAACATGACTGCGTCTCCTCCTGTTGTTGTTTTTTAATGAAAGAAAGATACTCACCAGCTGACTTAATGTTCTCTTCCCATAGAAATTCAAGACTATATAATGAGTTTTGAGTTTGTACAGTCTCAAATTTACAAAACCGTCAAAGGTAAAGTCATGAAGCAGAGCAAGGGACTTTATCCAGCACCCCTGAAAATCATTGAAGTAAGTTTCTACTTATTACAATATCAAATTGAATTATTGACAGATTTGACATTCTTGGTCATTTGCTGCAAAATAAACCAAACTATTTTGTATTCATTGTGGAAAGTCTGAGGAAATGAATTGTTGACTTCCTTTAGCATTTAAAATACTAAACATTCACAAGCTGTAGCTGGTTACATATGAGTAAGTGGTTTGGGGAAGTCCTGCAGTAGTTGCTAGATTGGTCTTGTATTATAAATCAAATTAAATGTAACTGTTTATTGCATTGACTTCCAGTGTGTGAAGACTGGAGTACAGCAAGGCCCTGTTGCAGGATATGCGGCTGAATCTCACGTACGCTTTGTTGGTTATACGTCATCACCTTGTTTTTTTGTTTTGTTTTGTTTTTTTTTTTAAATAGTGTTGCTGCTCTCATTGTGTATTTTCATGTTTGCTGCAGAATTTTGGCCAGTTAGCAAGAACCCCAGAATCAGGGGCCCTTATTGGTCTCTATCACGGGCAAGTTGTGTGCAAGAAGAACCGCTTTGGAACTCCTCAGAGAGAAGTCAAGTAAGTGGATGTCAAGCTTACAGATTTACCATTCACATGCATTCAAACTGTTGTGTGGGCAGACGAATAACAACCCTATTGCCTATCATTCACACCTTAATTCTGCTATTCTTTGTTTTTTTTTTTGGTGAATAATAAATTGCTGTTTTTTTGCTGGTCACCTCTAGGACTCTTGGTATCTTAGGAGCAGGTCTGATGGGAGCAGGAATCGCCCAGGTTACGGTAGACAAAGGTGTTAACACCATCCTGAAGGACACCACAGAGGCAGGACTGGCCAGGGGACTGCAGCAGGTTTACAAAGGGTGGGTTCTCTTGAGGGTGGAGCATGACGTCGGTCATATAAAAATACTGGTTTTGGTCGCATAGGATACGATTCAATCCATCCTGACGGTAAATATTGAAGATATACTTGCTGACTGATAGAATGACCTGGAATTTTCAAGTCTGTGTGATATGATGTGAAGATTGTTGTGTATATGTGCATGTTGACTTTTTTTTCTTTTCTTTTTTGTAAACTAGGCTCAATGACAAGACCAAAAAAAGAAGCATCACATCCTTTGAGAGAGACTCCATCCTGTCTAACCTGACTGGCCAGCTGGATTACAGCAGCTTTGAAAATGCTGATATGGTTATTGAAGCTGTGTTTGAAGACATCAACATCAAGCATGCTGTCATCAAGGAAGTGGAGGCTGTGAGTGCGACTGAAAAACAAGATAACGTTTGCTGCATTAAATCCAGGACATTATGAGGTTTTTTTTTTCTGTGCCTTTGAGCTGTGATCTGTGAAAGAAATAAAGTGAGGGAGCTCCCGCTGAAGGGTTGTATTATGCAGTAAGGCTTTGGGTAAAGGTGCTCGTCCTCATACTTGCAAAGGGACATGCATGTCTTACTTTTACATTCATCTTTGAGCTCTGATCACACATTTTTCTGTAGGTTGTTCCACCTCACTGCATATTTGCCAGCAACACATCAGCTTTGCCCATCAAAGACATTGCTGCTGCCAGCAAGAGGCCAGACAAGGTACGGTTGTAGAAGCCTCACAGTTAAAAGGCCTGGGTTTGCCTTTGAAACGAATGACAACTGCAAAGTGTTTCAGTATTTAATCTCTTTGGCTTTTAGGTCATTGGAATGCACTACTTCTCGCCTGTGGACAAGATGCAGCTCCTTGAGATCATCACCACTGATAAGACGTCGAAGGACACTACAGCCTCTGCTGTGGCAGTGGGCCTAAAGCAGGGCAAAGTCATCATTGTGGTTGGGGTGAGTCTGAGCATGTGCGGTTGCTTTCCTTTTTGTAATAACTACAGTCAGTACCTACCTTAACATCTTGGATAACGTCAGAGAATAACAATAGTAATTACATCACAAGATGGGCTGAATTGGCACCATAATTGTACATTTTAATGCAACTCCAATGCAATAAAACATTACATTTGTTTGCAGGATGGACCTGGTTTCTATACAACAAGGTGTTTAGCTCCAATGTTGGCTGAGGCAGTTCGAATATTTCAGGTACGTAGTATGGGTTATATAATGTAGAATGTAGGACTATGAGTTGCCTCATTTAGACAAACAATAAATCACGAGCAGTTACAGGGTTCATTTATCCACCATATGCTAACAGGAAGGAGCCGACCCCAAGAAGTTGGATGCCCTCACCACAAGCTTCGGCTTCCCCGTGGGTGCAGCAACACTGATCGATGAGGTCGGCATTGATGTTGCCGCTCACGTGGCCGAGGACCTCGGCAAAGCTTTCGGCTCTCGATTTGGTGGCGGTAATGTGGAGGTTCTGAAGACTATGGTGGACTTGGGATTCAAGGGTATGACAGTCATGTTGAAAGATTGTTTTGTAATCAAAGATTATTGAATGCAGTTTTCATCAGGTAATTTATGCCTTAAAATAATTGTATTACCCTTTTTTTCCTCATCTTCAAGGCCGCAAATCAGGAAAAGGTTGCTATCTCTACCTACCAGGACTTAAATTAAAAAATGTCAACCCCGAAATTGAAGATATCCTTAAGAAGTATAGGCTGACGCCAAATCCTGCCGTGTGAGTTGCCAGTGAACACTTGAAGAAAAAATGTAGTTATTTCAGCTTGTGTTTTGTGTAATTGAGGCCTTCATTTTTTTAACACATGAATAAAAGCCAATTTGATTCAGATAGTGAGAACTATCTCTAGCTTTATCACAGCGGTTAATTGAAACTATGTTTTCACCCATCTTCCTACAGTTCATCAGACTCTGATGTGCAGTACAGACTCATCACGCGATTCGTCAATGAGGCAGTGCTGTGTTTGCAAGAAGGAATTCTGAATAATCCTCTGGAAGGGGACATTGGAGCGGTGTTTGGGCTTGGATTTCCCCCCTGCCTTGGAGGTCAGAGTTCAACCCTAGTCATGGTCATCAGTTTGTTGTGCGCAGCAACGATATTGTTCAACATTTATTATGCTATAACGTGTAATGTACCATCTTTTCACTTCAGGACCTTTCCGCTTTGTGGACTCCTTTGGAGCTGACAAGCTGGTGGAAAAGATGAGGCGATTCGAAGCAGTCTACGGAAACCATTTCACACCATGCCAACTCCTTCTGGATCACGCAAATGATCCAAGCAAAAAATTCCACAAGTGACCAGATTCACCGTGTGTGCCAGTTAACAGGACTCCAGTATGCCGCTAGAATGTGCCAACAATTAATCTCAATAAGAGGAAAGCAGTAAAAATACAATTTGATGGTTTTCTTTTGTTTTTTACTTACTGATGTTACTTGATGTATAGATTATGGATGAGACTGATTGTTCACACACAGGATGTAAAAACTGTACTGGCAAAATAATGAAAATACTCTATAACTGGCAAACTCTTCATCATTAAATGAATGTCTGCTACAATGGCTGTTTTTTTTTTTTGTTTGTTTTGTTTTATTTTTTTAATCTGTGCTTTAAATACAGAATGACCTGCTTTGAAAATTGATGTACATGTGGGGCCTAAATAAACATTTGATATTGAATCAACCCCATTTTCCTCTCAAGCTGCGTGATAATTGGAGGCCAATTATTTAAAAAAAAAAAAAAAAAAAAAGGTGTACAATACACCATAACATGATTTGCTCCAACTTAATTCGTCGTGCTGGTCACATGTCTGATTCCCATTGTCCGTAGAGGAGCAGGGTGTGTACCGCCAGGGGGGCTGTGTGGGCTGGGCTGGCTGTTTTTCTCGCAGCATCCTTTCTGTCTTGTGGCACTGCTTCCTTTGGGAGAGAAGACGGAGGAGGTGAACCTGCGTCTGCCGCGATGATGAAGCGTCTCAAATCAGCTCTGATGGGGTGTGACTTGTCCGACTGACCGCTTTTACCGGGAATAGAGTGACGCTGCTGCTGCTCGCCCATGGAGCGTCACATAGCAGACACCGCCCGAGATATTTGCAGTTCATTGCGGGGAGGTTAGTGCGTCTTTTTAATTCTTAGCCAGAGATGTCTAAAAGCAAACATTGCGAGGCGGTGAGGGTCGTGGCCCGCTGCCGGCCGTTCAGCAGGAAGGAGGAGACAGCGGCTTGTGAAAACATTCTGGAGATTGATGACAAACTGGGGCAGATCACCGTTAGGAAACCGAAGGCACCACCTGATGAGCCAATGAAGGTGTTCACCTTCGATTCCGTGTATGGATGGGATTCAAAACAAAGCGACATTTATGATGATGCCGTGAGACCCCTGGTGGAGTCCGTGCTCCGGGGCTTTAACGGGACCATATTCGCCTATGGGCAGACAGGGACTGGTAAAACATACACCATGCAAGGGGTGTCCAACGATCCAGAGAAGAGAGGGGTTATACCAAACTCCTTTCAGCACATTTTCACACATATATCCAGAACTCAGAATCAGAAATACCTGGTGAGGTCATCATATCTTGAGATATACCAGGAGGAGATCAGGGATCTCCTACGCAAAGATAACAACAAGAAACTGGAACTGAAAGAGAGCCCTGATTATGGGGTTTATGTGAAAGACTTGTCTTCAGTGGTCACAAAGAACGCCACTGAGATTGAACATGTCATGAACATAGGAGACCAATCCAGGTCTGTGGGCTTCACCAACATGAATGAACGCAGCTCTCGCTCCCATGCCATTTTTGTCATAACTGTGGAATGCAGCGAGGAAGGGCCAGATGGCGAGGACCACATCCGTGTGGGAAAGCTCAACATGGTTGACCTGGCTGGCAGTGAGCGCCAGACCAAGACAGGTGCTAAAGGGAGGCGACTAAAGGAAGCAACCAAAATCAACCTTTCCCTCTCCGCACTTGGGAATGTTATCTCAGCTCTGGCAGATGGAAAGAGCACCCACGTCCCCTACAGAGACTCCAAACTGACCCGCTTACTCCAAGACTCACTGGGCGGGAACGCAAAAACTGTCATGATAGCAACAGTGGGGCCTTCACATAAGAACCACGATGAGTCCTTGGCCACGCTGAGGTACGCAAGCAGAGCCAAGAACATCAAGAACAAGCCTCGAGTGAATGAAGACCCCAAAGCGGCTCTTTTGAGGGAGTTTCAGGCTGAAATTGCACGACTGAAAGCAAAGTTAGAGGAGCGAGGGATGCTGGCCAAGGAGAGGAGGAAGAGACGGAACAGCAAACGACTTAGTAAAAGTATGGCTGGTTTAGAAGAGGAGATCTTCCAAGAGACGGATGGAGAGTTTTGGAAGGCTGTTGAGGTGGAGCCAGATCATACAAAAGATGGAGGTGAGGTGGCTAAAGTGATGACCTGCCATGGCAGCAGCGAAAGGCTGAGGCACCTGAATGAAAAGAGAATAAGTGTGGAGGATATGCAGTGGGATCAAGATGCACTGGAGAAGATCGTGGAGAAATATAAGGTGATACCGTGATGATAAATGAGATTTTGGTGGAACAAAAGAAATTTGCATGAATAATTAATTTGTATGTCTTTGTTCACAGGCTATGGAGAGCAAATTATTAGTTGGGGGTAAAACAATAATTGATCATACAAATGAACAACAAAAAATGCTGGAGCTGAAGAGGCAGGAGATTGCAGAGCAGGTACATTATGTAAAAAAAAAACAAAAAAGAATATTTTTAGTTATTTTTTTCAAGCAAGTTTCTTTCTATTCAGCCATAATGTTGTCTCTGATTATGCAGATACGACGCGAGAGAGAGATCCAGCAGCAGATGATGCTGCAGGATGAAGAGAATTTGGAAATGAAGGATACATTCTCCTCCCTGCAGCAGGAGGTGGAACTGAAGACAAAGAAACTGAGGAAGGTAAGATGACTCCTTCACTGATGGGATGACCTTATAACTGAAGCTATGATTTATTCTGTCTTCACTTAAGTGGCTTTTCCAAGGAGGTTATGTAAACCTGCGTCTGTTTGGATGGTAGCATGATAATGCAAAAAATTCTGGGGTTGGTTAAGCAGGACCATACTAAACTTTGCAGCAGATCAAAATCACTTGGCGTATACATGAATTATTTTAGATTTTTGTGAACACTGCAAGATAAGGCATTTAATTGCTGAAATAATCAGAGGCTTGAGTGGGAGAAGGTGTTAAATAATTCTCCAAAATGTCCTGAGCACAAATTTTCACTCTTCACACAAATCTTCTTTGCCAGGATGTAGGCAAATTTGTCTTCTTTCACAAAGCTGTACAACCAAAAAAAAAAAAAACACCAAACAAGTGACAGTTATAAACTCCAGCTGCCGCACAGATGCCAAAGTTATGTGACACCATGAATGTATGGAGAGAAACTTAAAAGAAAACGATTTAAATTTGCTGTATTTTGCACATTTCTGAAACCATTAAAAGTGTTAAGCAGTCATCTGTCTCACATTTGAAAACAGACCTATGCCCTTTTCACTCTGAAAATGCATGTCGGGTTTTTGGACCCGCGTTTGCTCGGCATTTGGGCGCATTCAAAGCTTCCAGAAAACCCGGGTCTGAACTCCCGCTGTGAGGGCTGCGTGCATGTGTTTTTCTCTCTCGTACGTCATCGCGCTGACAACGTCATCATTTCACAAAAACGTGCGCCGGAACACTGAGAGGTAAACAAACGACAACGTGGATGTCGCCGAGTCGAACATTAGCGTTGTCTCTTTTGCAAATCATACAAACTCGGCGCAGATTTAAAAATGTCCGAGCGCTAATGCAGCGAAGGAGGATGGAATTTTTGGCTCGTCACGAAGGGAGCCGAAGAAGCTACAGGCGAAGCCTGACAGGCAGCACAGTGACAAAATCAGGATGCAACAGGAAGGTCGCGTGAAAGCTGAGACGACGCGGGTTGCCTTTTTCACACTGCAGGCGAGCCGAGCCGAGCCACTAAACACGGCGGTCGACGCGGGTCGAAATGCCGAGTCGATCCTTACGGAGTGCCCAAAATCCCGTGTTGACCTGCGTTTTGGTGCAGTGTGAAGGGCTCTATTGTAAGCCCCGCCCTTGTTTTGTTTTTTTTTTGGTACCCTCCAGTCACAGCTGTGGTTTGGATAGTTTGACTGAGGCATAGTGCTCATTTATGACGTATTTAATTGCTCAGTTCTATACAAACCTTTAAGGTTTTCAAGCAGAAGTCTAGCCTAAAAACAGCATTATTGCTCCTAATCAGTATGTCCGCGTTCTGTCCAGTTGTATGCCAAACTGCAGCTGGTGAAGGCAGAGATGAGAGACGTCTTCGAGGAGCACGTCATCACCAGACAGGAGCTGGAACAAACACAGAATGAACTCACCAGAGAGCTCAAGTACAAGTGAGTACCCACCTTACTATATCAGCATTGGTCTTTTTTTTTGTCAGTTGTATATAAATTGTTTCTTAATTTCTAAATGACAAGATTATTTAAAATGGATTTTGTGTGATTCTGAATTCATACCAAATAGAATAGATAAGAGGTTTGAAAAATTGGGAAAGGGGACCGATGATATTCTGGGAGCTCTTAAGAAACAAGGAGATTAAAAGTTTTCAAGAGATAAAAGACCAACATAGTCTAACAAATATGGATTAATACAGGTACTTGCAATTAAGACATTATCTAGAGGAAACACTGAGGGGAACCATAGAGGGGAGGGGTTAGAAGTTATTGAGATGTTCACGGCAGCATAAGATTCAAAACTGGGGAAGAAGTTAATTTCAAAATCATGTAAGGGGGTGGAAGACTTAAAAGGAAATCACACTGTTTATGTAAAAGAGAGGTGGTAGAAGGTGGCAAATATTGTCATATCAGTGGATGAATGGGAAGAGATTAATGAACAACTTGTTCTTTATCTTGGAGAGATTATGGGTGGAAGAACATCTTAAGACGTTTTCAAAACCAGCACAGACAAGTATCAGGATACAAAATAAAGCGATTATGTGGAGCTGATAAAGCTGACCATTTCCACGTGTTCTGGAGTTGTCCTTTCATTGGCAGCTACTGGCAAGAGCTTTGAGGTGTTATACTCGAGGAAACTGGGCGTCGATTTTCCAAGATTTGGAGACAAATATATTTACAGAATTATGCTGATTGCAAGTTTAAAAAAAAGTGATTACCAGAAAATGGATGAAGACTGAGGTACCTGAGGTTGAGGACTGGGTTGAAGCTATGCACATTGTAGAGGAATTGTGTTTGATGAAGGCATTCGTCAGACACAAGAAACAGGCTGGAGACTCAGTGATGGCTTAGTCTGGACACTTTAATGGACGTTCATAACAGATGTTCATCGCTGTGAGATGAGGTTGAGTCAGCTCCCCCAGAACATCTGAGTCCCCCCCCCCCATACGGATGTACTAGTAATGTCGGCCGCTACCAGTAACACCTAATTGGAACATCCAACACAATGTGACCTTCACGCAGTCTAAACACAGCGATGCATCTGGATAACGCTGCCGTCGTAAGAAGGATTCTAACAACGAATTTACGATTATAAAAGAAATTATGAAAGATACCACAGGTTCACTCCCAGCCCCAGGTCAAGGCCCAGGGTCAGATCAGCTCTTATCCTTACAGACAAATTATGAGAATAAGACCAAGAAAGTTAAAACGAAGGATACCAGATGAAATTCCTTATCATATATAGGATGGAAAAGTTACCTTTCTCTGTGAGATGTACGTCTTGGGGGGGCGGGGGGACCCTAGTTCATAGCTACAGCAGTTGAAATGTTCTGTTTCTTTTTATTTTACTGTATTCACAACACTGGTGATATGGTAAAACTGTGTCTTTAATTGGTCAAAATTTATGGTACAATGTAAATAGCTACTATGTCCTGGACATGATTTTATTTAAGTATATAAATCGGCATGGTTATTCTTTGTTTTGATTTAAAGTAAAAGACAGAGGAAGCTCGTCATGTTTAATTTATAGAAACTGGATTGGAAAAAAGAAAATAAGTCACTGTGCACCAGATGTATGCAGAATGTATGTGAAAATGTTCAATAAAAAGGCAATAAAAAACTAATAATTTCTACATAACGATGTAAAATGATAGGTTTTTTTTTGCATGTATTTCTAGTGCTGGAAGATGTGGACAAAAATCATACATCCTAATATTTTTTTTTATCAAATTCCTTCACAAGAGTATAATAATGTGACACTGATGTAGGGCTGACTGTTGGTGCTTTCATAAAATATGAACACAATGAGATTTTGATGAATAACCCAGTATTATGAATATAATAGGTAGGTTAGTAAAGGCAGAACAGCCCAGAAAGATGCATTAATTTAATGTTATGCAGCTTTTAAAATCAAGAGAAGATTATACCTAGACCGCGCTATATCACAATATAATCTTCTCAAAAATGTAAGACAATGAGAATGAGACTTCAGGAGACTCCAACTAACTTGCATTGTATTTTTCAGATACCTTCTCATCGAGAATTTTATACCACCAGAAGAAAAGAACAAGATCATGAATCGGCTGCATTTTGATTGTGAGGAGGATCAGTGGAGACTCCAACCTGTCATTCCACCAGAGAGGTCAGTGAATTCATTTTACCATGTTTACAAATCCTATAGTAAGTAATTGTCCTGCTGGGTGGAATCCATTACGTTAGCAGCTGTCATTGTCCTCAATAGATAAATGCATTATGCGTTTTGCTTTTTCACAACTTTTTGCTTGAATTGGTCTCCTGTTATTGTTTCAAATTCTTCTGATGACAGGCCTGGGTTATATTGTTGAAAAATATATCACAATAAAATATTTCATGTCTGTTGAAGCCAAGACAGGTCATACCTGCTATTAATTTAAGATTGCGAGCTTCATTACTTTGGGATCACAAGACAAATTAATTTGTAACAAGAAAACAAAACTTGTAATCTTGTGACAATGAGATGATTAACTTATTATTGAGAAATAATGAATTAACAATAATAATAATAATAATAATAATAATAATAATACATTTTTTATGGGCACTTTTCTAAACACTCAATGTCACCCTACAAAATCAACAATAAAACACTCAGTTCATCAACAAGCAGTCATAAAAGCAGGCAATACAAAAACATGATAATACTAATTATACTACATATTAATACTACTACTAAAAAGAGAACAAGAGACAGGGTGGGGTCATGAAAATTAAAGGGAGTAAGCCTGTCTGAAAAGATGAGGTTTTAGTTGATATTTGAAAGTGGTTAAGAACACAGAGTGTTGAATGCAGTGGGGCAGAGAGTTCCAGAGGTGGGGGAATGATCGACTGACAGCTCTAGACTCCATAGTAACCAGACTAGAAGGTGGGAGGATGAGCTGGATGGAAGAAGAGGCCCTGAGAGAATGAAGGGGAGTCTTGAATTGGAGCAACTGGAGATACTAAGGGGCAAGATTGTTGAAAGCTTTGAAGATAACTATGTTTTCTTATTATAAAGAGATGACAAAACCTTCATCGCATGATAATGGGGTGAATTTATCTTCTTATAACAAGATAATATCCTGTAACCATGAGATCACGGTATAAAAAAAACTTTCATTCAAATACGGCCTTTCTCGGCTTCCCTAAACTTATTCAGCATTCATTATTGATAGATCATGAGGAAAAAGGTGCTATCTTTTCATGTTATCAGCTGAAAAACTTCACATACCGGTGAGCTTACCTGTCTTTTTATGAACAAAACTCATCACCGTCTGCATTCATTTTCTTACTTTACAATCATGATTTATTTACAGTAAGTCAGTGGTGACACCAAACATGACTCAACATGTTTCCTATGTGTTTTCATCACGGTTTGCATGTAATTTTGTCTAAATATAACTCCTCATTCAGTAAATTCCTTTTGTTGCAGTGTCTATTGCTGATACATATTGTTTCATTGCCAGGTCGATGCAGGGGTTTTTGTGTTGCTCATTCCCAGTGTATTTTCTGATGCTACCACAGAGTGGCCAAATTCTTGAATTGTTCCCAGCAATGTGAGCAGCAGTGACATAGATAGGTTCTGCATTCTGCCATTCTGAGACACAAATACACTTTTGTGATGAAGACCTGATTTCCCTTATGTTCTTCTGTTCTGAGACAGTGGAGATTTGATCACATGTGAGCCACACGATTAACTGAGGTTTACTTACATCTCGACTACTACAACGACTTGAATTGCATTTAACAGCCTTCCCTTCTGGTATCTGCCCCCAGTGCTCCCACTCAGGTTAAGAGAAGGCCTCTCTCCGCTGTTGGATACAAGAGGCCAATCAGCCAATATGCACAGCTAGCTGTTGCCACGGCAACCGGGGCCCCATCTAGATATCAGGTCAGTGCCTGCAGTGCTTTTGCTAACTGTCCAGAGTCAGAGATGTGAAACAGTGGTTGCACTAGGGCTAGCCGATATGACTTAAAATCAGTATCATGATTATTTTAAACTTTGACCTCGATTATGATAAATGAATAATTTTTATAATACACGTTTTTATACTGTCCATATAGTTTTCTGACAAGCTCTGTACTGTCAATATGCTGAAACTATTGAGGAGGAGTACTAATCTTTTTGAGCAAGAGTCATGAGAGGCTCTAAATGCTGGTTTTTGATACATTTTTTGCTTAAATGACCATCCCTAGCTGATTAAATTGTAATTTTGATTTAGAGCTGAAAATTTTGTGAAAATATCTAATTGTATATTTTATCTGATAATGCAGGTGTTACATGATTCATGATATTAGAACATTTCTTGTTGAATTTATTCACATTTTAGTTGAAAACCATTTTAAAAAGATGGTGTGATTTTTGTGGGGATCTGTAGTTTGATGTTGAGACAACTGAATTAAAAACAGATACACCTTTTTTGGTTTATTCAAGATGCACAATCAATAAAACAGTTTTTCCCCTAAAATGACAAGGTGATGATGAACAGTAGATGCTTGGATTCTTCTCTATAAGGTCATTTATGTCCGTGGGCAGCTCCTCAATGGTGGTGTTGTAGAAGGTCTCAATGTCCTTCAGGGTTCGCCTGCCATCCCTGTTCACCAGGGTGATGGCAGCTCCCTTTCGTCCAAACCGACCACCTCGACCAATCCTGTGAAGGTAGATCTTCTAGTTTGATGGGAGGTCATGATTTATGACCACAGACACCTATTAAACATTGATGCTTCTTGCCAGAAGAGTAGTTCCACTGGATCCTGAGCCGATCTCCCTCATAATCACGTCCCTCTGGCTCTGGTCCATCTCTGCATGCAGTGCAGAGACAGTGAATCCTCTTGACTCCATCTGCTGAATCAGCCACTTGACTTTCCTGAGAGTGTTTGTGAAGATGATTACCTGTATGATGGTAAAGGAACTGCCAGTACCCAGGACAGCTGCACCACCTGTGCCCTGTTTTGCAGGACTTGAAAGATATAGATTTGTTCCTTTAAGCCTCAGCTGAGCATTTAATCAGCCTCATCCATAACAAACATGTTAATGCACTTGGAACAAAGATGTCTGCGATTAAACATATCCAAGACTCAACTGGGGTTCCCACAACAATCTGAGGGGCTTTGTCCCTCAGCCTCCCAATGGATGCTGGTGCCTCCACTGCAGGCATAGTAAGTGACTCCCGTGTAGTCACCCAGAGCCAGCTTCCAGTTCTTTCTCGGCCCATGCTTCACCCCTCCACCAAGTTTGGTGAAATTTGACTAAATATTTTTTGTGTAATCCCGCAGTCGAAAACATTACTTCTGTAGTGGAGGTAAAAAATTTAGTATATTATAATATTATATCATATATTAACCTTCATCTGCTCTTACAGGCTGAGAATATCATGCTGTTGGAATTAGACATGTCTCCGCCCACCATGTTCACCTTGAACCTGGATGGAGCTCATCTGGAGAGAGCATTCTCTCCCAGACTGCTGCAGGACTTCCTGGTCGAGGTTCCGATCCGAGAGAGGACCCGTTCATCCTCACGGGTTCGGAAGTCCCAATCCTGGTGAGAGATCATGGTTTCATATATCAAAAGCATAAATCACAACAGTTGGTGTTACACTTACAGATACATTACTGCTGATCCATACCCTCAATGAAGTCGGAATGTGATTCATTTTAATCATCAAATGTATGATGTACACAAGAATTAGACTTTACAGTAAACCAAGAAAATAGCAGTATGTAAACAGATGGGCAAGCAAATAAAAAAAAGCCAATACTGTGGGAAATTAGCCCATTTTCATTCCTCTCTTCAACTCAACTACAAGACAACAGTCTCTCCTGAAATTAGCGTAACTCTGTCAAAAGTGATCATATACACTTTTCTCCAAATCAGTCTTTGCTCTGTCTCTATGACTATAAGTAGGGTTGTGTGTACATTTCATGATTATATAGGAGGATGATTACTTCTGGACAAACCAGAATCCTGAACCATATGCGTTTGATAACTTTTGACTGAGGTATGCTAACACTTCCCACCCATAACCATTCATTGTGCTAAGCTAACTAGCAGGCAGCCGGTCTATGTGGGTCTCAGCAGCGTAAGGGAGAGAAGATATCTATATTCTTATCTGGGGAGGGTTGCAAGTAGGAGTATTTCCCAAAAAGTTGGCGTTTTGAGATGACATGAGAGGACTTTGAGAAACACATTACAATAAACTAACAGCAAACAGGACGACATGAACAAATTGAGTAAAGTCTAGACTGTAGTATTTATACACAAGTTAAGTGGTGTAGTATGGTTCAGTAAATAATGAATGTATTGCTTTTAACGATTCAATTCTACAGGTATCAGGCACCACAAGCAGCTTCGGTTGCGTCGTCCTCATCATCTATGGCATTGGCATCAGGATCTCAGAGCTTCTCTCCCAGTCAGAGACAAAGACCATCCTCTGCTTCCTACCTTCCACTTGGGGGTCCAAGTCCAACCAGCCCCTGAGATGCATCAATAGCACAGCATACAAGGGCTGAACCCAGTTCCAGATGGCACAAAAGACTCCATACCGGCACTGGCACTTGATGAGAAGAAAGCCTTAGATTAGCCTTCGATTAAATATTGAATTCAAATCAAAAAAGAAAAAATAATTTCCGTAAGCATGAAGCAACCAAAAAGATTAAGCTCATGTGTTAAACGAATGCTTGTCAAATTAGTTCATTGGTTAGCGAAGCTCTTAAGGTTATCTTTCACAGTTAGCTGGCTTTTTGTCTACTGTTGCGTAAGCCATTTAGGTTCTTGTGACATACCCAGCCCTCAATAAATAGCACAGACACAAGGTAACATAATTGATTTATTTTAAATTTACTTTTTTTTAAGGATAAAACATTTGAAATCCGGGAGCATGCATCCAGTCATGGAGGGTGACAGTGGCCGAACTGTCAGAGGAACCATCCTGTATTCTTGAAGAATTGTTGCTTCAATTTCTCGCTAATGTAATTGTGAGCCAAAAATATAAAAGAAAGCTTGCATTGCTCTCTTGATTAGCTGCCTTATTTTTTCATAGTTGTGAACTTGTGAAAAGTAAAATTTGCTTAAGTGTGAAAATAAAGATGATCTTGAACAGTCAAAATGTATTTTCCAAAAAAGCTGAAGTTAAGCAATGTGTCTCTGAAACTGATTGTTGATGATAATTATGCAAATACATGTGGGAAACTTGCTGACATTGAAATGACAGATAAATACAGTAAGATGACGTTTCCTTCTGGGTCACATGACACTTTACAGTAAATCCAACATGGCAGACGGAGTGGGGCCTACGCGGTAACTTAAGCAACATTTCATCTGAAACAAGCAAATTCAACACTACTCTGCAACAGGACGTCCACAATGAGGGAGAGACAGAAGAAAAAGAAGGGGAGAACGTGGGCGGAGGCCGCTAAAACGGTATTAAACGTACCCTTACCTGCCGTTTGTTGTGGTGGTTTTCCTTGAACGCACCCACTTGTACAAACTGTGTTTATGAGTTCATGACCTGCTGGTGAAGACGAAGTGTTGCGTACACACCGAGCGCCAGGCCTCTGTTGACGGTTTGGAAGACTGTTGTTATTAGCCGCCGAGCTCTATATCTGTCACCGTAAAGCAATAAGGGAACGCGGAGAATTTGTCGTGTGTGCATCCAAGCATGTTTCCAGAACCCCTGCCTGTTGTGTGCCTTGCCTTCTTGGGTGACATGTCTGCCAAGGTTTAAGTTAAATTAACTATACGTAGAGAACTAATCACCTCAGCTGTTCTCGCTAGCCAGACTAGCATGCTAGTTGCTGCTAACGCAACTCAGCACGTTAATAAGTTTGTTTGACAGCATTGACTATTAAACTAAACAAATGTGCCATGTCTGTGTTAAACTAATTTTCTCTATGCTATCTTATACCTGTTACTGTTGTTCAAGGTAATTTTTTGCATATTTGGCGACATATCTGTAGACTTCATTAATGTTACTAGCATTATAGCTTCTTTAGCTTGCTAATGACTACAAAACACAAACCATGGAAACATTTGTTTCTTAATTAAAGCGTCGTGTCATTGATTGTATGGACATCTGCTCATTTGCTGTTGTACCAATTTATGGTTATACCCTTGGCTGCTATGTTGTCAGAATGTTTAAGCTACTTTCCTAACACATTTTTAAGTGTTATTTTATTCTGACTCAGAAGCGATCAAATATTTACTAAACAGCTATATATTTCCAGAAATGTCACAATGACTTTGTAAAAACGTTATCGTATCATAAAGGCTTTCTGTGAAATATGTTGCTTTTAACTGACATAATACAGTATTACAGCACTGTTGCATGCTCTTGCTGCATTCCCTCTTCATGTCACATCAGATGACCTAGTGCCTTGGTCACATGTCACAGCAGAGGCTATATATCTGAATATAATACAGTTAAAGGCTTCAGAGAGGTTTTGTTTATTATATCTTGCACTTAAAACTGTCAAGACATGTCAGAACTCTTTAGTATGCCTAACCTTAAGGCTGCACCATGTGTAATGCAACACATGCCCTTTGGAATTACCAAAAATGTTGACATATCTTTCTCGTGTTCTAATTTTAGGTTTTGGAGAAATACCCCAACACACCTATGAGCCATAAAGAAATCTTGCAGGTTATCCAAAGAGAGAGGCTGAAGGAAATCAGGTAAACATATTTGTGGCATCACCGCCGACACATATTTTCACAAGAGACTACTTCAATTTTCTCTGTTATTGATAACTTATATCATGTACTTTCCTTTTTCTTCACATCATAGTGAATATTTTATACTCAATTTCTAATGGTTTTATTTCTTTTTGTTTCATTGTCACTGTTATCATCCAGAAGGTAAGAACAAGCTAGCCCCCCCCCCCCCAACACACCTCTTACCTTAATAAACTGACTACAATGCCACTTTGTTTGGGTTTACTTTTTGCATGTTATTAACAATAACAGGTTCAACTGCATAAAGACAAAATTTTAGTCTCATTGTAGTATTTCATTTAAACCCATATCTATTTAGTCACCTGTTGCATAAAAAAAAAACATAATATTTTCTGGTATGATGTGCTGATAGCAATGTTTTTACTATTTGACATAAGAATGAATTACAGCGGCATGCCACGATCCAAAGAAAGAGAGGGGACATTAATTTAATTACATAATTATCTAGCTTCAGCTACTCTGCAACTTTGTGTAGGATAAGCTGTGTAGGTAATAGATGAATGGATTGTCTATATCTGTAAGCCTAACGAGTTATATGTATTGAGTGAATCACTTATTGCGAAACGAAACACAATTTTCTATTAAATAACATTTTTATACCCAATATTTGGACATGTGAATTTTTGAGAACATAAATAATAGAATTCTGTGCATCTCACCAGGATTGTATTATTCTGTGCTGTCAGTTCATTTGTTAGTCTTGAAAATCTTTTTCAAACCCAGGCAAGATTTTTATGCAACAGTCATAGTTTTGTGAGACTAGTTAAATCTGAGAATATACACCCGCTAAAATGATCCTCTTGTCCTGAACCACTTTTATGCAACTGATTGCTTTTTAAGTTTAAACTGCCTCATGTCTACACTAATATGAGTCTGAACTGAACTCACTCGTTTTCCTCCTGATGCATGATAGTGATTTCTCCCCAGATATCAGACCAGCCCCCTTGCTTCTCTTCTCCCAGCTGTCTGAATTACTTGAAAGTAGATATGTAATTAGCTTTTTCTTCTAATGATACAGTGGAACTTCACCGTTGGCATGTCTGAATGCAATGCTGCACACAAACTCTCGTGGTGAGGAGGGGATCTTCTACAAAGTTCCGGGCAGAATGGGCGTTTACACATTAAAGGTTAGTCAGACGCATTATTCACAAGACATACATGATGGGTGAAAGGGCTAGTAAAAGAATAAATAGATTTTATGTGGTTAGCTTTGGGTGAATTCTTTCAGTATAGGTTGTGTCCATCCGCTTATTTTTGTTTGCTGTTGGTCTGCTTTATCTTTAGAAGGACATTTCGGATGTAGCAAAGGAACTGTCTGAGGAGGGATCTGAGGAGAGCAGTGACAATCTCTCTGACTCCCGAAGCACAGAAAACAATGGCAGTGCCAACACCCAGGAGGGCAGGCGAAGAAGGTGGATGCGAAGAGGTACAGTCTGTTAACTACAGCATGATGCTCAACCACTTGCTTGGAGAAAGGTAGATACTCAGTTCTTTATCAACATAGGCCACAGTAGATCATAAAGCATTGAGTAAGAGCTGTAGCTACGCTGGTTGAAAAAACAAAAAACATTATTTATTGAAAGACTGTACCATGCAAGTCAACACCCTATCTAATAGGAAACCAGCTGACGTAGCAGTAGTCAAGCCAAATGGAGGGAAAGTAGCTTCATTGCAAACATATTACACCATGTCTACGTGAGATAATTCCTGTAACACACTGAACATATGAAGCTATAAATGTAGCTAAATGTTGTCTCCTGCAGTACACATGCATCTTCTCTGCAATCACTTCCCCTGTGTTCTGTGCTCTCATGTTACCAAAAGAGGAGAAATTAATGTTAAAAATTCCTTGTTTCAGTCATGGTACTCCTTCTGGGTTTTTACAATAATTTGATGAGCTGCCTGTGTTACTCGAGACCAATAGAGCAAATGAAATCTTGGTGTAACCAGTATGTTTGTGTTTGATCATTGGCAGCACAGATGGTCACACTAATCCAGACAGCAGTCTGCTACACAACACAACAGACAGATCCTGAGCAGCAGCCCACATTAGTTTTCCTGCTAAAATCTCCTTCTTATCTAACTGACTTAGCTTGTTCGGCAAGCCATCAAACAGTGCTAATATTATTTAGCTAGGTAGATAATCAGCTGCTTAGCTTCAACACATTAAAGATGCTTCATGCCAGTTTGTAAACTGGCTATGGTCAGTCATATTCATCTCACAATACCCTTTTGAACCTCAAGAGGCAACAGTGACTCACAGTTGTGCAAAGCAGCCCTACTGTAAACTCCCTCTGGATGTCTTGTAATCTAATTTCTTTATGTTGGGCCAGTTTGTGACCAAATGTTAGGGTTGGAACATGAATCAACAGGTAGATTGAGACATTCAGCTCCATCCTAACACTACATACCTGTGCAGCACCCACATTATTCCTAATTAGGAGTAGGTTTCGTTAACTGATGATAGGATACTGTCACAATAGTTTTACCACAATAAAAAAAAAAGATCAGGGTACAGCAATTCTGCAGTAATTGAAATATAGCAAGGCAGTAAATCCAGATAAAAGTTGAATTCATAGGTCAAACGTGGAATTATGCATTCATTCATTCACTGCATTATTGTGTAGAGATGAAGCAATGTACAACAATACATGTAAACTAAGCGACTCCTTTACACACAGAATTAGTAACCCGAAACCATCTGTTTCATTAAAAGCATAGATTATTTTGCACAGTATGCCAATATCATATCATAAGAGAAAGTATGACTATATTTTTGTCCACCAAGCTCCTTATTATGGACGAGACCCTGACATATTGAACAACTTGGGACCACAGCTTATGAAAGAAGCTTGCCTTGGTTCTCATACTGTCTGTGAGTAGTGTTTTGAAACATCGAACATAAATAAAAAGCTATCCATGAACAGAAAAATCTTCCCAGTGAGGAAGCATTACTGCTCCACGTGCACAAAAAAAATCCCTATGCGCTCTGGTCAAAATCGAGGAATGGGAATGGAATAGATCTTTTATGGCCCCCAAGTAGCAATCACCAGTTTTTGGACTGAAAGCAGCAAGATAGCAAGCCATGACATCCAGCCCAATCCTACTGGCAGCACCTTGTCTCGACATGATGAGTAGCTACTGTACTTTGTCTTGCCTCAGTTACATATATATATATATATATTATATATATATATATATATATATATATATATATATATATATATATATATATATATATATATATATATATATTAGATGTATATTAGATATATATATAGATATAGATATTTTATATATGTATATATATTTTATATATAGATATTTTATATATGTGTATATATATATACATACTGTGTGTGTGTGTATATATATATACATATATATATACATATGTGTGTATATATATATATACATATATATATACATATATATACACATAATGTGTGTGTGTGTGTATATATATATATGTATATATATATATATATGTATGTGTATATATATGTATGTATGTATATATATATGTGTATATATATGTATATGTATATATATGTGTATATATATGTGTATATATATATGTATATATATGTATATGTATATATATGTGTATATATATGTGTATATATGTATATATATGTATATGTATATATATGTATATATATGTATGTATATATATGTGTATATATATGTATGTATATATATGTATGTATATATGTATGTATATATATGTATATGTATATATATGTATATATGTATGTATATATATGTATATATATGTATATATATATATGTGTATATATATGTATATATGTGTGTATATATATATATATATATGTATATATATATGTATATGTGTGTGTGTGTGTGTGTATATATAGTTATTACACCAGCAGTCTTGCAGCCTGCCAGCTATTGTCAATCAAAACATCTAATCCAACCTGTAGCAAATGCTACTCTTGATTATATCTGATTGCAGTGCAACCTTGTAGAATGGAGCTTTTCAGAAATTATTTTGTTTTTCTCTGGCTGTTCTCTCACCATCTCTCATTATTTTTTCTCTGCCACTTTAATTCTATAAGTGACTGTTCAACAGGAAACTGTATTTTCTTCAGTTTGACCCGTGACCACTTCCTCATTATGCACAAGTTGCAGCTGCCAAGCAAATAACCTTGGGCTTCTACTGGGTGGGAGGGCTCCTGTTTCGTCTTAGTTGTGAATGAATTAAGGTGAAGAACCACAAAGTCAAATTCAAATGATGTTATATTAAAGCAAGAGTAATTACCATGCAATTTTAAAGATGGTTATTTTAAAATAGACTGCGCAGCAATTCTTCCAAACAGTCCCTGGACATGTTCAGACCTTTTCTACTAATATGATATTTAAGCAAGGTAATGTAATCTGCGTCTTTGTGCACAGTCGTGGTTTCAGTTTCATCAAAACAAAAGAGTGATGGGATAAAGTCTGTACACCACCCTCAGGAAGTGTATTTTGTAACATCTGTGTTTTTGTACCTCACAGTTCCCTCCAAGCTGCAGTCACAGCCGTCATCTCCACAGCCTCGATGCTCTTCGCCTTCTGTCCCCACCAGTAAACTCATCTCTCCCTCGCAGAAACACAGCAAGAAAGCTCTGAAACAGGTACTGATCAGTCTATATTTCTTGTCTTGTATATTAGTGTTCATCTTTCAGTCTAGTGTCTTCTTGACAAAAGCTCTCTTCTCAGATATTTCAGTAGTTCCTGCCACACCCTCAAACAGTCACATTCACCCATACAAAGCCGTAGTTCGCTCCATTTTGCGACATACGAAAGTACATGATTTTAAGCACATTCATTTTTTTTTATATAGTGTTTCTTCATTGACGAGTATAAAGTTTTTAAGGAGACTGCTTTCATATCAACAACAGTACTGTACTGCTATGTCACCTGCCAAGATGGTTTAGTTTTAGGTGTTGTTTATTTTTGTATATCAAGAGGAAAACAAAAAAAACAAAACTATCAGGCCAATTTTCATTAATTTGTCAGTAGTATTCCATTCAAATACTGCTGGTTAACCACAAGAGGGATTAAGCTGGTTTTGTGGCCGTTTTTGGATTTGTGTCCCTCAATGTGCTTTCCAATTAGGATTTAAAGTTTGTTTGACCTGCCTGGGCCACCATAATTTAACATCTTGTGCTGATTATTTAAAAACTAAAAGTGAGGCGTCAGGGAAAAACACTTATAGCTGTTTTACAACATTTTCCTATGGGCTACTTTTTGCCTATTTTGTTCAATTTAATTAGGTTTCACTTGAATGCACACATTATAATTCACTCCATCTGTGCTGATGTGGAGTTTTTCAGATCTTCAAGACCAAATTGTAGACATTTATTGGGCAAAGGCAACATTTAAAGTTGGTTATGATATTTCTGCTTTAGACATCTATTGTGCATTTTATTTCCTTACAGTAATTTCCTGAATATTTATCAGTTTAAAAAAAGGAACCCTGGAGAACTGTGTTGAATTTTTTTTTCTCTAAGCTTGTGGTATTTTGTTGTTGAGGTGATCAGACTCCCTGACAAATTAACAAAACAGAGATGATTTATGCTTGTGTTACGCAACCCTGTGGGAGTAGTTGCAGGAAAACAGTGGGCTATGCTCATTTATACTCTCCTTTTCTCATATTCCTAACATTTTTCTTTCCTTATTTTACTTCCTTTTAGGCCTTGAAGCAACAGCAACAGAGAAACCAGCGCAGACAGGGGGCAATGCCAACCACCTCCAATCCCAGACTGCTTCTGAAGACCATCAAAGACATGGCTGACAACATTACGACCAAGACAGGTAGGTGATAGCTACTAAAGCTGCATGGTGAAACTTTTTTTTCTTCTTTTAGCTTCTGCCATTTTGTTAGAGTAATTAAAAGAAACTGCTGATGTTGCGGACACTTGCATGATGTATGATGTGATGCAGTGATTATACGACACAGATGTTATTTTAATTGTGTTGTCAAATGAATATGAATGTCAGGAACTTTTAAATGCCCATTTTTCACAAGGGCTGTAACAGAATCTAAGAATGTGGTCGCGGTGTCAGATATCCTCCACAGCAACCCAATAAAAAGTTTAACATGTCAGAATAATTTGCATTTTCAGGCCAAGTTTGACATCTCCTCTGACATCCTCTTGGCATTACTGACCAGCCCCCCCCCCCCCCGCCCCCTCCAAAAAAAGGAAAAAGTTTGTTGAGTTGTGGCCATACTCTGTGAGTTCAAGGACAGATTGAAAAAAGTTTAATGTTTGTTAGAAATAGTGGAGGCTTCAGCATCACATTGAGTAGCTGTTTAACTATGCTTTATCATCATTCTCTAACAACCTGTAAACAGTTTTGCAACCATGATTGTTTGGAGTTATACTTCTGGCATTTCCAGGGAAAAATGTCCAAATACTTGAAATAGTTTTACAATTACCATCCTGCCCTAGAACATTTAAGCACCATTCTTGGTTGCCCCCAGTCTCTTCTCCTCTTTCAGAACCCACCAACCAAGACAAATTTCGCCAATAGCGGTGGATAGCTTTCTTTTTGGGGCTGTTCTCTCAGTGAAGTGAAAGGCATCCAATTCCAGAAACTTTTCCTGGACACTTCTTTGGTTTTTCCGTTATGCTCTCCGCTGCTTTAGCTTACTCTGTTGCTATGCTTGTGAGCAACATAAAGGGGGGTTGACATAAAATATGTCACTACATGTGCGCAAGTGTAAGAATTCAAACCAGACAGCAGATTTGTAAGATCTGTGTACAGTGAATCACAGAGAGATTTATCTGGCATGGATAGCTTTAGTTTGGCAAGGACTTGATTGTAGTCGAGTTTAAAAAAAAAATCCAATACTCACATTAATAAATGCACCCTGTCTTACAAGATAGGTATTTATCCAGCTCACATAGCTGAGCTGTGATTAAATATTTTACTTATGTTCACTGCATGGTTTTACACCCAAAGTTCCTTAGGTATTTTCCTGTTGTAACTGAGACCACAGTGGCATTGTATCATCATTCAGCCATGACCCATATAGTATAATTGAGAGCATCGGTGTGGGAACAGAAAGTCTGCTTCCTCTGCTGCAGTTTCTTAGTGCTTCTCCTCGTCCTTTGTCTTAAAGATCTTTGCCACCCAGTTGTACCCAGGAAGGTTTCTCAGAGGTCAAGACGTCTGGCAGGTAAGTCTGATTATCAATCTAATTCTCAAGTTGGAAAGTCTGGCAAAGTTATTTTCAATCCATTGTAGAATTATCTCTTGTAGTTTGTCAGAACCTTTAGTTTTGAGTCTTATTAGACTAAAAACAAATTCAGTTTTCTTACATCGATGGATGTATTAAAAATACTTTTCCTTTTTGTATTGCAGGGCAGCTGAGGCGTACCAAGTGTAAAATAGACGTAGAGACACCAGACTCTATTTTGGTTAACACCAACCTGCGGGCAATCATAAACAAGCACACCTTTTCTGTCCTGCCGCCAGACTGCCAACAGAGGCTGCTCAGACTTCTGCCTGAAGTTGACCAGCAGGTGTTTTTATGTTTCTTTTTCATAACGTATCTAATATTATATTATCAAGATATTATTCATGTAATTTTTCAACTGTCGTTTAATATATTATCTTGTACAATAGTTGGCAAAAACAGTTTCGGACACAGATCAATATGGCTTTCTTTCATCTGTGTTGACCAATTCTAAGAAGCACAAGTCAGTATTCTGATGGATTGATTGTGATGGTGTTAGTCATAATATTGTGCCTCCTCTCTGCAGGCTTGCATGGATGGCCTTCTGAAGGTCACCAGTTCTGCCTTAAACAATGAGTTCTTCACATCGGCAGCACAGTCTTGGAAGGAAAGGCTGGCTGAGGGTCAGTGCAACTGCTGTCAATGAATAATGACAGCATTCAGTTCACATTCAAAGAAAAAAAAATATGCCACCAAGGTTCAATGTAAACACACAGAACAGAAGGTCTTTTTCACTGATGTCACTTCTGTCTTTATAGGAGAATTCACTCCTGAGTTGCAGCTACGAATGCGCCAAGAAATTGAGAAGGAAAAGAAAGTTGAGCACTGGAAGGAGACCTTCTTTGAAAGCTATTATGGTGAAAAGTAGGTTTTCTTTTAAATTGAAAATTTTGTCTCCATTCACTGATCCATTGAAGTTTGGAGAGGGTAGAAGGAAAGTTATTTGGTATTGTCAGAAGAACAGTAGAATGGCCACCTTGATTTAGTATTTCACAGCAAAATCCATTGAACTTATTTTAAAATGGATTATTCAAATTGATGGATTTTTTTACTCAGTCAGCTGAGATTGTAAGTGGGATCTTGTGTTTATCTTCTCAGTGCCATTGTTTTTTGGATGTGTTAGAAAATCTTCATACTTCCATATCACACTGTTTTGGGATGCAAAAAAAAGTACCTCATAACAGTGGGGGCTAAGTGGGCTCCGTCTCGGCTTCGATTCCATTTTTTGTTCGATTTTGTTGATGACAGTGGTACAGCTCACTCATAATTGTTATTTCGTCTCTGTCGTTAAGATTAAAAAGTATAACAAAATGCAAAATATTGTAGGATTCCCCCCCGATATGTTATCTTATTTCCCAGTTATCTACTTAAAATAATTTTGTTTTCTACCACAAACACTCAGTGCTTCTGTGTTTGCTGGGGGTGCAGGTGTAATGTTATCTTGCCAAGACTAGCATCCCCTCCATCAGGGAAACATCGCACAGTGAAACAGGGTGAAAAAGAAGCAAGCGACTGTAAATGAAAGCCGAATGAAGTAGAGACTCTTGAAATGAGCAGAAAAGAAACGATATGCATATAAATTAGGTAAATAACATGAATAAAACATTCAGTTTTATGTTTTTTCATTAATTTTTTTATGTTTGGCTTCTTGGGAGAGCAGGAGTCCCTTTGGGTGGTAGGCCGCCTCCCCAAGGCAATGCCAGGGGAAACACTGCATAATGTATTGCATTGATCTTCCTGCTGCTTAAAAAGGCCTCTAGATTTGGAGGGATATTGATTGTATATCAAGATGCTACTCAAAGCAGTCTGTGAGAGGATTTCTGATCTCATATTTGATATCAGTAACAATGAAACTACGCTTGTGTATTTTAGTCATGTATGTGTATGACTAAAAGTGTGGGTAGTTTGTGTAAAACCATGTATGTAACAGATGCCTGTGTTTATCTACTTTTATGAAACATTTCATGTGTCTCCTAATTAATTTATCAGTTGATTTTTGTCTCTCTACTATCCTCTTCTTTTTTCTGTATAGCTCTGGACTGAGCTATGAGGAATCTAAGGACTTGACAAAGGCTGACCTGAATCAGGACTCTGCCAGGTCTGAGTCTCATTATACAGGACCTGGCGTTCAAACACTGGAGGAAATTAAGGCCTCGAAGGACAACAGCCAGATGACTGGTGTGGCAGCCACAGTCAAAGACCTGAAGCTAACCCAGTCACCGTCACAGGAGCCTTTGAAAGTGCAGCCTGCCCAGAAAGAGTCTCTCTCCATCAATGAACCCATGAAGACTCGACGCTCTCAGTATGTCGAGGATCGTAAATTGAACACAGCTGGTCAGTCTGGGCCTGTGTTGATAGAGAGGCAGACTGAACGAAGAACAGTATGCACACTGCTTGAAAGTCAGCATAAGGAAGAAGTGAAGGAGGAAAATAATGAACTCCCCCAATCACCTGTCAAGACAAGCCCTCCACTAAAGGCCAGCCCAGAGTTAAGACAGGATCAGTCTGTGGTCAAGACTGCTGAGGAGAGCGAGGAGGCCGGTTCTGAGCCTGGAGGTTCCTCGGACCAACTAAAGAGAAAGTCTTTCAGTGAGATAGAGGGTGATTTTACACCAGAGAAAAGACCCCGCATGTCCTCAGTTTCCTCAGTATCCTCAGTTTCATCTGTATCTCCTCCAGCATCATCCATATCAAGTCCTGCCACTCCTACTCCATCGACAAGTCAGAGAGTTCCACCACTCAAGGTAGGAAGGATGTCTGTGGATGTTTTGTAGAGGTCTCTTCTATCATCATAGAAGGCTCAAAATGTAAAAAAACAAAACAAACATAACACCTGTTGGCTGATATACAAATTTATGTACTTGCTTGGACAGCAGCTGTGCAAGCTTGGATTCAATACAATGTCGAAAACAAAGGTCACAACCCACCCTGGCTACACAATCAATTTGTGGTCATAACCCTTTAAAATAACTAAACTTGCTTTTATTGTAATATGGATTTGCTCTAATGCCACACATACATAGTGGGACACTGAGCTGAAATGTTTTTTTTCTAGGCATTTTTCTTCCAAGGAACATACATTAATGAGTTTTTTGTTACATTGCAGATCCCAGTGTCAAGAATTCTTCCTGTTCCTTTGTCGCCGAGTCAAATCTCTCCTAGAACACCTCTCCCTGCCCCACTGAGCAGCCCAGGCCGTACTGGTGCTCGTACTCTGGCTGACATAAAAGCCAAAGCCCAACTTGCCCGAGCACAGCGAGCAGCAGCTGCTGCAGTGTCATCTGCTTCTAAGGGAGCAGTGCCCGGGCCAGGGCCTGGTGGAGGCAGTGCTGAGCAGACGCAACCCTCGCCAAGCCCCAGCCCAACATCCCCACAGGCGTCAACCAGGTTACCATTTACCAGCAGCAGCAGCAGTCAGACCTGTAAACCTGTTCGCCTACTGGACTCCTTTAATCCAAATCAGTCTCAGATCTTCTACTCAAACAAAACTGATCACAAACTGGAAGGTAATTCTCCTACCACTGTTAGCACAGCACCCCATATCCTTCAAAAAATTTCTGACTTTTCATCGCAACCCATGAGTGGTCAGGAAATCCCATCTCTCGCTGGAACATCAACCAGGACCAGCTCCTGTATCCCTGCAAACAATCCGCTAGTCACTCAGCTTCTCCAGGGAAAAGAGGTTCCCTTGGAGCAGATCCTCCCAAAACCTCTAGCAAAGGTAGAGGTGAAGATGTCAAACATGCCCTCGTGTAATAAGGGGAAGATGTCACTTCCAGCCACTGGCGGTCATGCTGAGCACAAAGCTGATAAGCAGGTGTCCCAGCATTTCAGTACATCAGGACGGGTTTTCTCAGAGTACACGCGACAACATAGGGAACTTCCTGATAAGGAGACTCAGCAGCAGATTTTACAGGCACTAATGCAGAGAAAGGTCCAGCAGAGCCAACCTTTTGGAAGTTTGGGGTTTCAGCCGCCTCAGTACGAAGCCCATCGAACAGTGCACACAGAGGAGCATCAGGGCCAACCCAGGATTTCGGTGGGCTTTTTGGGTCGTAAGAGGATGCCCAGGCCGGCCATGACGGGACATTATCTTCTCAATGTGTCCACATATGGGAGAGGGCCAGAGAGCAAGAGACTGTACCAGTCTGCCATCCCAAACGTATCCAGTTTAAAAAGGGAAAGCACAGACGGGGAAGAGGCAGATAAAGAGGAGGTTAAAACGGAGCAGCAGGGATACTCTGTAACCAAGGGTGATGAAGCAGGGCGCATTCATCACTGCCTCAACATAAAAACTGAACCTGGATCAGAGGACAGTGCTGCTAATGGTAACAGCATCAATGCCCCAGCCAAAGACACAAGTCCCTTTTCTCAGTCCCAGGGTAAGCAATTCGAAGTCTGCAACAATAATCAAGGAAATTCTGAGCCATATCTTACCCAAATGGACCCTAGTCACCAGCGGCCATCTGCCTTTCAAACCCAGAGAACGCTTGATAATCAGGAGCCTGTGGTAGCTTCACGCTACGGTGGCACTATCAGCATGTCTGTACCTCACACTTTGAACCACAGCTCCGCAGGTACGGCTTCGTCCACATCCTCGTCTGAGGCTGATGGTGTTATGTCTTTCTCAGTGACTGTTACCACCATACCTCCTAATAACTCCTTAGACCACAGCAACCAGGGTGAGCCCTCACCAGAACAATCCTTCATTGAGGGTCCTAGCATGGAGGACGTGCAGTCTAAATGCTACTGCAGACTGAAGGCGATGATCATGTGTAAAGGATGCGGAGCCTTTTGTCACGACGACTGCATTGGCCCCTCCAAACTGTGCGTCTCATGTTTAGTGGTACGATGACACAAAATCAAAAACAAATAGAAGGGTTTATTTGCTTTGATTGAGACACAAAGCAGGTCATTCAGAATCAGTTCCAAAATCATTGCTGGATTAAAGCACATTAGCCACGCACCATACAGAGGAGCCAACAAGTGGTCGCTGTTGCAAAGATTTACACTGGATGATCTTTCGTTTCACCAACATCTAGGAAACGTTTTTTTTTTTGTGCAATCATTTTTGAGAAATGTCAATCAGTTTTCAATCAAATCAGTAGTCTGTCAGGTGTAATATTACATCTGGTGGTGTTTGCACTCAGCTTGGATTAGTGTGATATATTTTTTTAAATATATATTTGTGTAGTTTTTCAAAAAAAAAGGAGGGAAAATGAATGTTGCTATTTTTGTAGAACATAATGACTTGTGTTTTAGACTGACACTTTTTTATTGGGCCTAATCAGTCAAAGGCAAAAAAAAAAAAAAAGGGCGCTAATGATAATCATTTGTTGTAGAGTACCTCCTATTTGGCATTTATGCACGCATGGCAGGGCAGTGCAACTTAAAGAAATTATTTTATATACATCTGTACATTTATTACTGAACACACTCAGATTTAAGAAAGTTCATGTATAGTTTTAGAAAGAATTTAAAAAGGATACTATATAAAAAAAAAAAAACAATCCTAAGGTTGCACATAAGATAATTTTGTGACGAACAGTTACAGGGTGAAGCACTTGAAAGCCACCAGGATATAAGAAAGTGTGTACAGCACTTAAATTCAGACATGGGGTAAAATCCTTTATGTAAAAATACTTTTTATGTTCCTTTTTGTGACAGCAGATCGAGACCTTTTCCATTTCAGGTGAAGGTCGAGAGTCACCTCCTACTGTGTGAACTAGTATTTTCTCCCCAAACTGTTGGTTTGTAGATATTTGTGTCCCTAGAAGTGTGTTTTTCATGCTTGTATGTCTGTATAGGTAGAGTAAATGACAGCTACAGTGGCAAAGAGTAAACGAAACACTTAAGACAAGGAGAAAATGAAGGTTTTATTTCAGTGTAAATATTTGTTCATTCTCGGTATAAACCTAGATGTAGAGATTTATTTTATTGATGCAAGAAAAATGTTAAAGAATATCCAGTGGTTTATTACAAATATTTTTACTGTGGAAAGACGTTAAAACGCTAAATGCTTTAGCATACTGTGCTGCATTAGTCTAAACTGTTCAGGATGATTCAGCATAGCATGTTTCCATTTAACAAAATGATTTGGAGGTGCAATATATTATGCCGATTAACAGACTGCTGTAACACTTCACTTTAAAACACATTGTCCTTTAAAGTAATGGTGTATAAGGATGATCCAGCACATTAGTGGCACAAAGTTTTGTTATAACTTTGTTGAACATATGTAGTGACTTCAGCAAAAGAAGCATGCTTAATTTACCACATACAAATCGTTGTGAAGCGTGACCTGAGGAGGGTTATTTGGATGTTCATAAACTCACAAAGAGACATCAGTTATATTTTAAAAATTTCCTAAAGTTGAAAAGTAAGTTTTATAGCAATCAATTCCAAGGTAAAATGCCAAAGTCACCTTAAAAAAAAAAAAATCAGATCTTGTTTTTAATGTCTGACTAGTTAATCAAAGTAATATATTTTAATATATTTTAATATAAAAAAAATCTATTTGCTGATTGTTTTTTGAAAATCAACAGGGTATTTACTCTTCATAATATATTGGCTGTCCATTTTTCCAGTAATTTTGTTTCCGTGGGACAGACCACCATACACAGAGTAATGTGTCTTTTATAATTCAAATTGCCCAGGTATCTGTATGGCCTAGATCTATATTCTCCATAGGGACATGTCCAATGTGTGTATCTTTTTATCTGTCAATATTTGTGTCATTACCTTACAAAAATGCAGCAATTCCTTTCAGAGGGACCAATATTACGTCCCTGGACTTTTTCTGTGTCCTTTCTGAATTTATTGGTCAGTAAATGGGAAGAAATTTGGTTGCGAGTTCACCTATTTAGCGTAGTTATTTCACTAATATTTATGTTGACACAAATTTAATATATCCTTCATAAATTATTCCATTTCATTTCGTTGAATGTGATACTGTGTTTAGTCGTGTTAATTTAAGGACCGGATTGAACTAAAGAAAAAAACAAACAGAACTCCACCGACACTTAATCACAGGCAGCTGAAAATGTTGTTAAAAAGGACTGAAAGTCTGGCAGCAGGCCCCACCATCCTCCCTCTCACTGATGTTACCAGTTGTGTGTGCATTTAGAAAACATGTTTATGTGGAACTTGCTGGGGGTTAAAGTATCACAGGCAGCCACCACACCACCATTTAAAATGTTTGTCAATTTGTGAATTTGTTAAACATGTCTGTCATTTTGTCTCCATTTAAACTCCAGGTGAATGTAATATAATAATCAGCACTTGTAAACCAAGCGTATTTTATCGAAAATTATAGATTATTATGAATAAATCATGAAAGAAGATGTATTTGGTGTGTTTTCAGGGGGTTCTTTTTCTGGTGTATTCAAAAGCAGATTACAAGGTTGAGGTCCTTCTAAAAACATTCTTCTGAGGTTTTGAACGAGTCTTCCAAAGATTGAAAATGACAACGTGTCATCTTGGTCTCTTCAGAAAAAAAACAACAGTTTTTACATCCTTCTGCTTAGGGGACAAATTGCTCACCTTCGTCTTGTTTTTAAGACTCATCAGGATATTTGCAGGTCAGTCAAAGTTTGTAAATTCCTCCTTTACATTCAAGCTCTCATACAAGAAGTTGCCGAAGGTAAATCTCAGTATTTGGAATTTAAATTCCGTGTCTGTGATGACATTAGGGAAGATAAATAAGGCTAAATATTGAAAACCCCAACAATAACTTTGCACCAGTTAAAACAATTTAGTTTTACACTACTTTACACAACATACACCACACACTGGTGGGTACTTGCATCTTCCGTCAATCCGAAATGTAAAATTTTAATGCTCTAAGTTTATACTCCCAACTTCTGAACCAAATATATTTCATTTTACTCTACACTGTCACGTTCACATCGGCAAATTGTCGATAAACTTGACTCAGTAATGTACAACTGACATAAAACCACCGATGTCCACCTCCCGGTTCTGCTTGCCTGATTTTCTTAAGATCAGAAAAAGATTCATCCGAAAATCTGTTTCAAATTGTGATTTAGAATGTGTTCTTAAAAGACAGTAAAATTAAGCATCTAATGCCTTTAACACCCTGCATTTACACAAATAACTGTGTGATGGCAAAACCACCAAATATTAGAAGTTTAAACCTCCAGTGGACATGGCTTCTGGATTTCCCAGGAAGGGTTATTTCAAGAATTTTTGATGATTTTTTTGGATGGAAAAATATCAAACACATAGTAACTTGCTCAACTCAGTCTTCGAAATGCCTCACTGCATGTGGAAAAGTGGGCCTGACAAACGCAAACTGCAAGTGTCATTCAAAAAACAGAATCTGTGCAAAATTAAAACACCTTTATATTATATGACAATAGTGGTGTGAAATGACCTTTACCTTATGACCCTTAAATGATATCATCAGCTATTCTTCAAAGCACAGTGTTTCAAATATTTGAAAACATTATTAGCACTAGAACTGAATTTCTAAACCAATCCAGATTGTAGAAAGCTGACCAAAGTGGGCATTTAGGGATTCTGGGACGCTTCACTCGCTGAGGTGTGCGTTCAAACGTGGCCCTCAACATCACACATCTATTTTTAATGTCTTGTGAATCCACGTTTCAAAATTTAGCACACGAACACCGGCTGGAGTTTCCCTTTAAACTAAATAAAATCCGTGTTTCTTGTTTCGTCTCCAGTCAGTGACGCTGGGTATCCTAACTCCGAGGAGCAGCAGCGGTAGTAGTAGTGCGCCTTTAACCAGCGTGCGTGCGCACATGCGTAAAGTATAGTAGGTGGTCGCGCATGGCATCTGCGCGCCTGCTCGCGCTCTGCCGTCCTCTGCCGCTGGGTCGCTGCTGCTGCTGGTGATGATGATGCCGAACGGAGCGGGTGCTCCTACATTTCTATATGCGGCCACAACCGCAGTTCTCCAGAAGACTGAATGAACCGGGAGAGGAGCGGGAGGTGTGGTGATGGATGGCCCCAGCCGTTTGTCATCGCTCGGACAGCTGTAACGTCAGCGGACACGCGCGGGGATTCATCAAAGGTGAGTGATTCACGGAGGAAATATCCTCCTTATTCCCCCCTGCCACTACCCCCCCCCCCCCCCCCCCAAATCTGATCCTGCTGCCGCTGATGATGATGATCCAACTTAAACGCAACCTGCGTGATTTCTCTCGTCGCTGTGCCTCTCAGATGAGACACCGTGAAAAGATGCGGGATTTCTATTGTTTCTTACCCCCCCTGAAAAAAAATCATCACGACACATCGTGCACGATGCGGAAATACGGAAATAAGCAGTTAAATCTGCAATATGGCTGCGTTTGTGCGGTACCGTCGCTTCAGAAGTGAATTACAAGTGTTGCGTGATTGCTGGCCGTGAAAACTGCGGCTCGGAGGAAGCGAGAAGTGAATGATATCAGAGGAGGACAGATACTGCAGTAAGCCCAGTGCTGAGTCCTTCTGTTGACTCGCCTCAAAGGATGTTGTCATTAGCTCCGAGCTGAAGGTGCGGTTACACTCGAACGCACCTTTAGGGGCCTGGATAGAACGATGCATCGACAGTCGGACTGTATCAGAAAAGCTGCACATCAGAGTTGTAATGTGCGCATGATCATTTATGCTCCATGGAGTGGCTCCAGTTTAATATGCTGTGCTGTTTGAATTCATTTCGTCATGAATTATTGAGAACTTGCCTCTTCCCCATTTATCTGAATACAATCGGTGTTGAACTGCCATGTGTTTTAGAATACTTCTGCAAATCACCTTCAGTAAAAGACCCCAGAGAATACCTGCAGTTACTACGGAGAATGAGTATTTACATTCAACCATTCAGGCTCTCTGATGGTGTAGTAAATATTTACACCGAATATAGCATTTTTTTTTATTTTTTACTTTTACTGACATGTAATATATAAAAACAAACAGGTGCAGTTGCTTTGCACCAGTAGAACTCACTGAATGTGTGATTGGGTTTCTCGTGCAGTTCCAGGAAAAGTGAGCACCGACTCTGATCGTCGAGCAAAGCAAAGACAAATATTTTCCGGGGTCATGATTGTTAAGTCTGTCTGTGCAACTATATATTATTTCAAATCTAGTATCTCAGTTTGGGGCTGTTGGTCAAAGGTTAGCAACTGTTTACATTTGCACTGGTATTCATACTGGTACTGGAACCCGGTACACACTCAAAATGACCGTATGAGACAGGAGCAGCTCTGTATTACAGTCACGCTCTTGAAGAATGGTCATAAGTGCGATATTGTTCTTTGAGAGTTCAGCAGTTCACCTTTTGTCGAACAGGACGAGTATAAAAGTGAAGGGTACGCAATTGAAAAGGGTACTCCCCAGGGGTGAGACTTACACCCTTTAACGTGCACACTGGTACCCCTACTGTTGAGTGTGTACCTGCTTTCTCTTCTTTTTTTTTCTTTTAAAAAAAAAGCTCATTTCAGCCGTTAAAAGAATAAGTCCAAACATGTAATTTTCCAGGGTTTGCTGCTGAGCTTGATCAAATATGATTGTATTTTGTTTGAACAGGTGTTTCTTAAAGTTAGCTGTGTTGTGATGACCAACTTTGCATTACAAATATTGTCAAGAGCCCCAAGGCACTTGTAACATTCAGACCCTGGAATTATTTGAATTAATATTTGGAATTAACGGTGCTGATCAAACAAACCCATTTCAAAAGGTGCCACTACGGCTCTGCGGCAAAGGCCTCCCCCTTTAGTCACCATGCTGTGGTCTCAAGCCATGTCTACTTTTATTCGTTTTCATTTTTAAACATTTCTTTTTCATGAATTATATTCTTTATTTCTTTATGTATGTATTGATTATTTAGGAGAACAAAAGAACACACATTGGATGAGACAGGTTACGTTTGAGAATGTGTGAGTAGACCCAACAGACGCGAAACGACTCCAGCTCATTGTCTAACTTGCATTCTCACGTTTATTTAGGACATTTGGAGTCAGTTTAAGGCAACTTATGTTTATTTATTGAATCAAATTTTCAGTTAACTTTATAAGAAATGCTGCTGGGAGCTGCTTTTGCTTTTGTTTGAAGATAACGTTATATAAGCGGTAGATGTTAGAGGATAAATTTCTCTTGGAATTAAACATTCGATGAATAGCCTTTCACCTAAGTATGTTGTTAGGGTTTGCGTCGTTATCAATTAAGACCCTAAAATTTTCCTTTTTTTCCTGTAACTGTATATCAGTGTCCTTGAATATCAGTAATCAGTATTGGTGTTGGCCCTGACATAAATCATATGTGTCGACCCCTAGAATATAATAATAGACTCTAAATTGAATAACATGGTCCTCGTGCTACAACAATCAATAAAAAGATTGTGTACTTTGTGAAAGAAGCAACCAAAAAGAAACAAAGAGAAAGAGAAGCCTTCTCCATCTGCAGATTTCCTGAGGGCAGCAGAACCTTGACTTCTTTGTTCATGCTCTGCTGGTCATCTGATCATGCCCCTAGTCACCCCGTGAACATGCATATGATCCAGACATGTTTCGGCGCCCTTGGTTGGAAGCTATCCTGGGCACCCACCACATCTCAGTCACTGGCCACCCATAATGTGCCTCATGTCTGTCATCATTAAGTGGTTCCTTTGCAGCTCAGTCGGTGTCATTAGCCCACAGGATGCAGTCAGCGCTGAGCGGGATGTCATGGAGAATTATCATTTTCACAGACCATGGGCACTGGAGTGTTCCTCCAGCCAGCTCGCCAAAATCTCTACACCAAGAGAGAGAGGAGAAACAAAAGCACAAATTGAGAAAGAATGAAGTCCTTGAAGGCAGCATGGGGGGGGGGGGGGGGGGGCTTAATTACTTATTTAAAAGTCAAATACATGTCGAAGAGGAATGGCTTATCTCTCCTATTAATGGAGGCATCAACTCGAAAGACACCCTCTTTAACTCTTTTAATATGGCTTTTCTTTTTCAGGGTCGACGTGAAGTGATTGACTTTGTCTGACATTCAGCCATCGACAGGTATATACTTCTGAAACATGAAGAAAATCAGAGATATGGGATATGATATGAGCTTGTCTTCATGAAGAATTTGTAGTTTCCTTTTCCAAGAAAAGTAAAATGAAGTCATGAGTGTTTTAGGGAAATCTATGTTGTTAGCACCTGGCTGTTTGCAGGTTTAACATGATTAAAGCAGACATGTTTGGTTTTTTCCATTAGCCTTGACTGTAGTTTTCAGGGCACAATTTTGTTGATTGGTTAGCCTTTTTGCACAAAATTTAGATTATCTTTATGTCTTTACACAGTTAACCCTTTATTCTGCCTTTGAGAATAATTTCGGAACTTTGACATTATCGGAAACATCACCCGTGAGTGAGATTGTGCTTTAGGAAGCTTCCACCGCTGACCTGATAGCTTAGCATTGCGAATTTTGGAAATAGTGAACCTAGATTTTTCATAAAGTAGCAAAAATCCCCCTACCAGCACCTTTACCATTTAAAAATCAACACACGATAAGAACACTTATTTTCCTAATTTCATTTATAATGTTAAAAATGATTGGTTCCTTGTTGTTCAGTGGGCTTATGTAGTAACAATGAGTCATTTTGTCACTGGTAAGTTGCCAGCTACTGCTGGGAACCACGATTAATTTTTACAATCAAGAGTTTAGAGACACATGAAATGTTACTTTGTTTGCTTTTCTGGTGAGAGAAGGTGTTTTTTTTTTCTACTGTTGGACAGAGACAAGTGTCCTTTCCCTCAGTTTAAGCCTGTGTGCTCCAGTAAACCAGCCGGCTGTGGTCCATAACTTTTCAAAAATATTTTTTTGTTGTCCTTGTGACCACCGAGTGCTCAGGTTGGCTTCTTCAAGTTGAGTTGTGTTTTTTTAACCAGTTTCAAAACGGCTGCCCTCTTAACTTGTTTTATCGTCTAAGAAAAGGTCAACCGCAGCTACACAATCTGCACTCTCCTGTCAGTGCATTGGACGTAACTAATATGGTACAAGTCTTTTAGCTTTTTAACAAAATATAGCCTCCAAAAGACCATTTGAAGTAAATTAATGCCACAGTCAAACACATTCAATAAAGATTCAACATTATTCTTGGAATACTCACAAAGCGATGTTTTTTTTTGCTGGCTTGTTGTCTTTAAGTGTTTTACCAAGGTGAACTTTATATAGATGTGTACGTGTACAAGAAAAACTGAATAGCTGGCTGACGAGATGACTCATTGATGCAGGGTAAATAAAAAAGAATGCGCGCAAAAACTAGATCCTTTATATTTTAGGTGAATGTGAGATTTTTCTACATAGAATTCACACAAAAAATAAAATCGAACGACCGTCTCCGTCAACTGCATTAATAATGCTGACGTGTGTGTAAATTTTGTTCATGTGCATGGTATGGGAATGTTTTGGTACAACAGCAGGGGCGTTGCACTGATAGACGTGCTGCTGTGTGACTGGTGAGTGTTACATCCTCTGCTGTTTGATGTGTCACAGAATGATCGAGGAAGGCAGTAAACGAGGCAAGGCCACGGTGGAGAAGAGGCAGCTCTTCATGGAGATGAGTGAGTAGAGTCGACTGCTAACTATTCATAGTCAGCTCCAACTCCTGTAATTCTTGACTTGGTCTCAGTTGCTTAGGAGATGGTCCCTCACACAGAATAATTCCTCCCACACAAAGATGGTGATAATATTTTATCTACACGATTATGTGTGTATTGGGATGGTTTTATGAATGCTAATTTTGACTGGCTGGTTCACGGAGAGATTCTTTGTTCTTTCGTTTATCAGGAGCACAAAACTTCGATGTGATCAGACTGTCAACTTATAGGACTGCTTGCAAACTTCGGTTTGTGCAAAAGAGATGCAACCGTAAGAGCATGTTAAAGATTTTCTGCTGTCCTCTACTGTTTTGAGATGGTGTAACAAATAGAAACATTTGTTCCAATATTAATGGACACTTAATTGATCATGGTATGCCCCCCCCCCTCCCCCCACCCCCCCACACATAGTTCATCTGGTGGATGTCTGGAACATGATTGAAGCCTTTCGTGACAATGGGCTCAACACATTGGACCACAACGCTGAGATCAATGTTTCGCGGCTGGAGACTATCCTGTCTTCCATCTATTACCAGCTCAACAAGCGGCTGCCCACCACCCACCAGATCAATGTGGAACAGTCCATTGGGCTGCTGCTCAACTTCATGGTGGCCACCTATGACAGGTATGGTGGTATTGATGAGGCGGTAGCAGCGCTGGAGGCGGTAAATCACATTTTGAATTGTTTTAGTGGCATCTGAAACCAAGAATAATACTGGACACGCGGTGGCAGATAAAGACTGAGGATTTTTTCAGCAAAGCTCTTCAGCAAACATCTTCACGGCATCTTGAATCAACAACCGTTTTCTCTCTCAGTTCATTTCAAATGTTTAAGCAGCAGCAGCAGCAGCAGCAAGGAAGCTTAAAAAAAACAATCAGGAGTTCCTGAATAATTAATAAAAATATCGGGACCAGACTCAGGATATGTTTATTATTTTTTATGAAAATATATCGTGAGCCACTGTTTGACTGACGCATATATATATTTGAGTTTATTCTAAACGGGAGCAGCAGCAATGTGCTCCTACTCAAGTTAGACTGGTCCCATTATCGATCACAGCTCATATTCAAAGTCATACACGAGGGGTGTTTTGACAATAACGCAATTTCAAATCGAAGTTAGATTGACAGACATTCCAATCAAGTGTATGATAATCACCACTGCTTCATCAGAGAAGAAGTCTAATCAGCTAATCAGTCATTAGGGTTCACCTTCGGTTAGAGGCAGCACAGTGATGATAACTGCTTAGTTTTTATTGAATGAGGCAGTTGACTCGGCTGCTCTAGCTTCTTACTGAAAGACCCTCAACGCTATCCTTTCAGTTTTGGACCATGTGAGAAAAGAGGCTCTTCTGAACACAGTCATTCCAATCAATTGTCGTGTCCAATATACGGGCGACAACAGAGAATTTTAAAAAGTCTCCTTTGTAGTTACCCTGTCACTCTGAGGGTCACGGGGAGCCTTTTCGCCTCAAAACTTACATTTTGTTAAAGTAGAAAGATGTCCCCGTATTCTGGCAAAACAAAATCCGTGTGAAGACTGAAAATTTGGGAACTTTTATCACTTCACCCCAGTGTGTGATATCACCCTCTCTTGCCTGTTAACAGTCCATCAATTCATGCCCTATCTCATGTGGTTTATGAGAGTGGAAATTAATTTTGGATCCACCCTTTGATTCAGACCTTCCCCCAAATTGAATGGGTTTTACTTCGACCCATAATCTATTCCTCCGAGCTGCGTTGAAAACAATGCAGTAGTTGCTGCGTGGTCCTGCAAGCCTCCTAGGTGGAGGTAAATAAGTTAATCAATAGCAAATGTGTCAAACTGCTCTTAAAACCTCTGAAAAACTCATTCACACAGCCACCGTTTTCTTTCCTCCCATAGAGGCTTGGGTGGGGACATTAGTTGTCTTTCAAACTATATGACTGTGTCAGCAAAGAGACCCACACATTTTGCCCATTGAGCTGTTAAGTGACAGGAGAAACCCTCAACTGCCCCGTAGCCTCCAATTTAAGGTGAGACAAGGATATGCAGGCGTGTTTCTTTTTACCTGTTGTTTTTCCCCATTTTTTAATAACTAAGCCAAATCACCCGCAAAAGTAATTTCACCACACGTACTTGATAATCAACATCGAGGCAAATTTAAGTTTTCTTTTTAGCCAAGCAGAAATACCCGGCGGACAGTTTAAAGGAAGAAATTCATGGGAGTACTGGTACTTTGTTGTGTCATTAAAATGAATAAATAAACTAACTGATTAGAATTAAAAACAAGTTTTACCGTTAAACTTTCAACATGAAAATCAAGAAAACCTTTGATTACAGAAAAAAGAGGACAGTACGTGCATTCGAGAAGTTGATCCTCCTCCACATTCAAATTAGCATTTTTTTCTCTTGGTCAATTATCAGGTAAGTTGGGATCCAGTTTTATGTGCACTCTGCGCTTTAATCAGGATGGTAAAAGTTTTGAATGATTTAAATTATTTATTTAGTGATAATTAATTACACTCGACTAGGGTTCATTCATTTTTTTATTGAAATTTAGGAAAATTCACTGAACTGTTTACGCTAAACACGAGTTCATTGCTTGAAAATGTTATTTGCAAACTCATAGAAAATAAAAATCCTACCAAATATATTTGTCTAATTTCTGCATTAAGTATCTCATTGTCACAATGTTGATATGGTTTTAATATTTTTTTCTTTTTTATTATGAACGATAATCAAAATCTGCCAATTGAACAAGGAAAAATTTGCTTGTTTACTTTTTAATATTAGACTTTAAAAACCAAGTCCCTGCAGCTCTCTGAAATGTCAGTTAATTGTTGATTGTGTCAAATAAATTTGATAACTGGGACAAACATATTTGATGATTTTTAGTTTTTGCTTCGTAAAACACTTCAATCCCTTCGGGAATAAACCTAAATTGTAGATGTATAGTGATAGATTTTACATGTTTATTTTGTTTGCCTGAAGTGAACAAATTCGAACATCTAAAAATAAAGGGATGAGAATAAAAACTGTCTGTGAAAAATGTTAAAATACAAAAAGATAAATTCCATTTGAGGAAAAAAACACTTCATCCAGAAAGGTCACGATTTGTCCTTAATGGTACTTGTTGGTCTGATTTCACTGTACAAACAATCCATCTAGCGAGGTTTGAGGCCTATGAAGCTCCAACAATACTGTAATGCAGAGGCAGTGTGCTGCCTATATAAATACCCTCATGAACTGAAATAACCCTGCTGATGTTTTACTGTATATCCCTCCCCTTAATGCTGTTCTGTGCTCAAGGCCCCGGGCACAGTGCATCATGGAGCACTGAGGTTTATTACTGATCGTAAAGCTCTCTCATTATTGTACCTTGTGTGCTAAATTGATTGGCTACTTGCCCTGTCCATTCATGGACCCATTCAATTAGTTTAGTTTTATCTGCAAGGCTTTTCTTTTGCTGCTTTGTTATTATTCATGCTGCCGTATCTACAGAAAACTTTGTGGAAATGACTGTCTGCGATCACAGGAAACGGCCTTGCTATCTGTCCCTGAGGTCCAAAGTGAATTAGACAGAGGAGCTTTCATGTACTCCGCTATCTCTGCTTAGAAGCCAGGGCTAAATGAATCTGAATGAAAGAGCTGCTCTCTCTCTGCAATTAAGAAAAATGTAAGGAATCTGGAGGCTTGAGCTTTAATAGCATCCTGCATATATCTCATTAGGGCAAGGTTTTCTGGACCGGTGTGTGGGATTTAGTGGCATCTAGTGGTGAAGTTTGAGATTGCAACACCTTGCCTTCTCATGCCCTTGGGAAAATTAACGGGAGAATACAAATGTACACAAATGTAACTGGATGAATAAGCTGTGTATGCACATCTTCTTTCCTCATCCACCTTTATCTTTAAATAGATTTCTTTACATGTACTTCCTTCAGAAATAATGATTTTAATTATTTTAAAATATTTGTTCAATCCAAACTGTGGTATTTTGGAGACAATTACTGTGCATTCTGGATCTCATACTGAAGACGAGAGATTTTGAAAGTGGATTTTTGTAGACAACAAGACAAGTATCTCCCGAAAAAGTTGAAGCAGCAGGCCTGCAACAAACATATTTACTTTTTTTGTAATAAAAGCAGCTAGCTTGCCCCAACTTTCCTTTCCAAATTGTCTTAGTGCTGTGGATGGGAATAATGGGGTGTGTGGTGTCCTTGTGAAGTTTTGTCTGTTCAACACACAGCACTACACTGTCCATTATATTAGAATATAGGTAAGATTTATGTTCCCATCCGTTGTCACTTTGTTCCATCTCTAAGTCCTGTGTGTTTTCTCCAGATTTATGCAGGGATGTGCATTGTTGTTGTCGGCATGACAACTAGCCGGTTTCACACTGGCCTCTGGTGTAAACAAGTTGACAGTAGAGTTGCTGTATGAAGGCAATATGTGTTGCACAAAAAAAAAAAAAAAATAGACCAGAACACTCTCGGCTAACTTGTTTAGATAGAGTGCCGCCTAAATAAACCACTGCAAGTAAAATGTAAACAAGTAAGACAAGAAATAATCCTTTTGCGTGCAACTGGGCTGCTTTACAGTCAATACAACATGGCGGGTTCAACGGAAGAGGGCCTTCGCCTCATATAGATATAAAGGGAACATCCTAAGCGAATGAAAACATGATTGCTCTTATTTTTATGTCCATCTGAATTATGCACACTGGACATTTAAGGCTTGATTTCTGGAATTCTAGACATTATTTTGATATCCCCCTCTTAAATGTGTGATCTCAGATGAAGCAGGATAAAAAAAAAAATTGCTCTCTTCTTCTGCAACCTTATCATGGTTTTAGATAATCATAAACATGACATTTTTCCATACAAATTTTGCTGATCTATAAAGTGATATGTCCCTTTCACTCTGTTTACAGTGAAAGTCATGGGAAGCTGACTGTTTTTTCAATGAAAGCCATGCTAGCAACAATGTGTGGAGGGAAAATAGTGGACAAACTACGCTGTAAGTACAGATTTATCATCTTTGCAAATGTTATGTTTCTTTGTGACTGAGGAGCAGGTTCAGTTATCCAATGTCCAGGTTGCTGCTGGAAGGATTTAAACTCTTTGGGATAGCTGCTGTCCTCAAGTAGTTACTCACATTGGACACACAGAGGCGCTGTTGTAGCACAGATGCAGAAATGACTCGTTGAGACCGTCTGAAGCCTCTGCAGACCGTATACACTGTGGAACAGTAGTTCAGTCCATTCACGGCAATGTGAAAAAATCTGTTTGTACTGTATTTCTACTGAAAATTATAGTTTTCATTTTCTGTTTCAGATATTTTCTCACAGATCTCTGACTCAAGTGGAGTCATGGTGTTCGCTAAGTTTGACCAGTTCCTTCGGGAGGTGTTGAAACTTCCCACTGCTGTGTTTGAGGGCCCCTCATTTGGTTACACGGAGCATTCAGTGCGGACGTGTTTCCCTCAACAGGTAGGAGGAGGATATTTGAACTGATATTTATTCCAAGCAGGGAATCTTTTAGTTTAATTCTAATGATGAATATATCTCCATGACTACATGGACGTGTGTGTTTGCATCCAGAAGAAGATCATGCTGAACACCTTTCTGGATGTGTTGATGGCAGATCCTCCACCTCAATGCCTCGTATGGCTCCCGCTCATGCACCGACTCGCTAATGTTGAAAATGGTAAGATTGAGACTCATATCCATTTTTTAAAGTTTGAACATTAAGTTTCTCATGTTATTTTTGATCATGCTGAAGCTGACATCAACTGAAAAAGAATATTGCTCTCCTTAAAGTGCAACCTTGAACGTCTTCAGTTGCCAAGGATACATCAAAAGATGGAGAAATAGATCAACTAATGTATAGAACATACTGTATTTGCTATACATATTTGTATCAGGGGAAAAATAAACAATTATCAAAAATCATGTGCCTGACTTTGCATGCAGATTATGCACTGATTACTAATCTGAATGTGATGGACATGTCCCAAGGACACATGCCCCATGTGCTCTCGACAATAGACTATAAATCATTTCAATAGGGCCGAATTTGTCAGTAAAGAGGACAGTCAGAAGGTATCAACTGTGAATAGAGGAATCAAAACTACAGGTTTGACAGGTCACAAGGCAGCATGAAGGACACTGCTATAGTTGCTAATAGATAAAATAGCTCAATAAGAAAACAAAGCTTTATTTGGGCCACAATTTTGTCATTAAAGTCTGTAAAATTACCGTAAATGAAAAAATGGAGTCTTCTAAAACTGGTAATATCAAACCAGATGTGAGAGAAGCACAGAACATAGCCACTTGTAACATACTTGATTTTTTTTGGGGGGGGGGGGGGGGGGGGCTGGAGTATAGATAGAGAAAAGTATTGGAGGAACAGGAGAAACATTTTGGTTTTTTCACATCGCATGACAGTCCTTAACCTAACTGACTAAGGTAAAATTGTGACCAGACTACATGGGAATTGCAGTGTGAAAAGTTAATGTTGCTGATACAGTTTTATATATAGCGAGTTCTATAAAATCCAGTTTGAAATAATTTCAAATTAACACATTCAGAACAGCAGAGAGCATAGACCTCAGCCAAGGTCCATGCAATATTTCCTGAGAAAGTAATGAAAATGTCTGCCGTAAAATTTTATGGATTCTTCTTTGGCCAGGACTCAATCCTCAACCTAGAGGAATGAAAATTGTGCTGTTGTTTTTGTTTTTTTTTGTTGTTGTTTTTTGGACGGCCGTTGAGGACAATATAGATTTTTGGTGGCGGTATTGACAGTTGGTGTTAATAGAGCAGCACCTTAACTGTCCCTATAGGGATCAGAGTATGTCAGAATCCCAGCCAAGTAACCATGTTAGTGCTGTAGAGGTTTTAATGCTCTCTCTCCTACCAATCAGTCTTCCATCCGGTGGAATGTTCATATTGCCGGAGTGAGAGCATGATGGGTTTCCGGTATCGGTGCCAACAGTGCCATGGCTACCAGCTCTGTCAGAGCTGCTTCTGGCGTGGCCATGCAAATGGTCCCCATAGCAACCAGCACCAGATGAAGGAGCATTCATCTTGGGTAAGGCTCTGATCGCTTTTGGTTTTACATTGTTCTCACTTTTCTAAACAGCTGAAAAAAGTAAATATCCCAGCTGACATTGGGCGAGAGGCAGGGTTCATCCAGTCTGCTGCACGGCCATCAGGAGCAATTAGGGGTTCAGTATCTTGCTCAAGGATGCTTCAACATGGTCACGGGACCGTGAGGATCAAACCAGTGACCCTTAGGTTTCTAGACGGCCACTCTACCTCTGAGCCATGCCCCCCCCCCCACCCCCCGCCTGTGAACATATAGATATATTTTGTGTTAACTCCCATGCTGCAAACCAAACACGTGGATGTCAGCCAAGATCTGCAGTTCAAAGCACTTAAACCCAGATTTAGTGGTGTGGTGTTAAATTCACTGTATTTACATTCAATTTAATGTCATCTTTAGATCATTTAGTTAAATGTGCTCATCTTAAATTCATTTATAAATGTCTACATAATCCTCAGGTGCTCAGTGACCTTGAGGTTCCACTTTCAGGCACGCTAACACGGACAACATCCCACAGGAATTATTCGGTGCTTTTACAGAAAACCTCATTCAGTCAAACAGACTTCTTTATCCATGAATTTTCACTTGGAATTCCATCTTTTTTTGGAACTCAAACTGGATCCTGACTGTTATCATTTTATATCCTAATTGAAACTGTTTTTTACTACTCATTAGAACTCATGAATGACCTACTTTATATAATCTGTCTATATAGTTCTGTCTGTGTTTTTGAGATGCTTATGTTTGTATATAGTATTATAGCAGTGTTCACGCAGGAAACTACTGCCTCAGTAATAAATGCTGACAAATAAAAAATGTCTCCTTCAATATATTTCCTTTGGAAGAGCAGAATTCAGCTTCGTTTACCTGTTTACCTTCATCAAAATCTTGTTTTTTTTTTTCAAGTGTTTGATAAAAGTGTATGTTCTCAGGATATAGAAAATAGAAACATTTCATCCCTCGTGAATCGGAAGCAGAATGATGGTCAAACTACACAGCAGTTTTGGGGCTGTAGTTTGTATAACAGCTGCATGTGAAATAGCAGATATGAGCTTTTACTGAACGCTGCTGATCCACTCTTTTGATGGAATAAACACACTGTTGACCTAGTTATGTAGACGACTTCTGAAGCAGCTTAAAACGCTCTCTCTTATTGCAACATGATGACAGCACGGATACAGCACACAAGGTGACAGATACTGTGTTTGTCTTGACCTCTTTACAGAAGTCTCCCGCCAAAAAGCTGAGCCATGCCATCAGTAAATCTCTAGGCTGTGTCCCCATCGGAGAACCGCCGCATCCTGTGTTCCCTGAGCAGGCTGAGAGACCTCAGGAGCTCACCCACACTGTGTAAGAGCCTTGGCGAGGCATTTGTTACCACCATTTGTGTCATAAATGAGGGAAACCCAACTGCTTTGTTGATTAACAGCACAGCATAGCTCAGTGTGCTAATGATCAATGGTCTGTTCCACTTGTGTAACTGCCTCCATCTTTCCATTTTGCCATCATTACATGACTGATAGAGCGCCTTCTCTCTAAGATGTCAAGCCGCTGATTATTCGCCAATATAGAAATGCTGATATACTACACAGGTTCAGCCGCTGCCCAGTCATCCTCATCAGTCTGTTGGCAATGAAACAGGGACGTTAGTATAAATCTAACACTTCAGGCTCCTGGAAGTCATTATAGAAAAAGCAGTATATTCTCCTGCTACACTTGGCACACTAATTTACATTTCAGTTGAAAAACCAAATGATTTCCATAATCAATCCCACTATTGGCAGTTGATCACATTGCTTAGGTTGCTTCATATTTTTCTCATCATTATTACACTTTAACTTACCATTTTGATCTCCACCTAGACAAAATCTAATAATGTTCCCAATCAGCAGTGATTTATGATTTTTTTTGCTCGTTCATGCCTCTAATGGGATCACAGGAAATCACTTTCTCATTCGAGCTTTCAACATTCCTCATGGCACATTTCATAACAAAATCCTTCTTCATACTCCCGTCACGACCATAAGTCTAAGCTGTCTGTATGTGCTTCGGCTGCTGGCAAGTGTCAGTGAGTAATTGATAGTGAGCCACATCACGGGGGAGAAAAATAGACACAGCGTAAATACATCAACATGATTTGGTGCATGATAGATACCGCCATCTTTGAATCAGCTCTCACATCTGCCCACTGGTGGGGTGGTGGGGGTGTGGAGGTGGGGAGGGAGGGGGGAGGGAGGGGGGAGGGGGGTCCTGCATTGTGCCCAAACTCATGCATTTAAGATGAAGTTGAAATTTGCATAAATTTACAATTCTTTCAACTCAACTGTCGACCCGGATGTTTTCCTCCTCAGAGATGATGTGATTGGATTAGCCGGCGCCACGTAGGCCGTGTAGCATGAAATTGCATAACATGAGTAGATTAATATTGATTAAAATAAAATGTGTGGCTAAATGTGTTTTGGATTTTATGTCTCCAGTGCTCTCAGCAAGCAGTAATCCATTTTTTTTATATTATGATGTTGATTATTTTAGATGATGGAATGCCTGAGAATATTGAGTCCTGTCCTGGAGAACCCTTTTGGGGCTCTTGGTTATATTAGATTTTACTGTAAAAAAAAAAAAAAAGCCTCTCATTGTAATTCTTTGTTACGGAACGATTTTTCTATGGCCCAAAGAACCATTTTAGTAGACTCAGTCTCAAATTAAAGCTGTATTATTGGAAATCTATGTAAAGAATACTGTACCACAATGATACCCGTAAAAATTAAGGTTTTTGTGGGCAGAAATTCCAGGTTTGCGGCACTGTGTCTGTGTTGCGTGTGTGTGTGTGTTGCGTGTGTGTGTGTGTTGCGTGTGTGTGTGTGTCTGTGTCTGCGTGTGTGTGCGTGCGTGTGTGTGTGTGCACATGATAACTGACTGGATAATGGACGTGACTGTTGACTCCTGAGACTTTCTCTATTGTCATGTCTGACACAAGTCTTTGATGGCAGAAGAGCAGCTATATTTGGCTCCTGAAGCATTTATATTTTTATTTAGGTAGGATGATGAAGCAGCAGCAGCAGCCAGGCCATAAAAAGATGTTGTTAAACCTGACAATGTCTCAAAATATATCAGTGACATTCATTTTGTTTTTTCGCTCTGCTTTAATTTTGCCATATTCAACAGTTCATGTGCTGTGTTTTTTAAATGGCGAATCATGCGCGCACGCACATCGTACGTATGTATCGTCCTAAAACATCCAATTTCTTTGTCTTAGTTCAAACTTACAACTAGGGATTTATCATTTCAAAGAATAGCTCGATATCTTGGGAAACATGCTGGTTTGCTGCCTCGCCAAGATTTCGCTGAAAAATCTCAATACATAAGATAGGAAACAGCCCAAATGTAAACAATTTACATGTTTATTTTCATATAAATTAGGGAAGTGAGTATGTGGAGGTGGAAGTATCCTGGTCTTAAGAGATCCTACTCATGTATATTTTGTAAAAGTAAAAGTTTGTGTTTTTATTGGGATTTGTGTCAGGCTATTTCAAATGAGCTATCCAACTCCATCATAATCTTCCCGACAATAACAAAATGTTATGCTATGTCTATGCTTTAAAGTTCCTTGAATTATATAAAGACTGACAATGCATGTTTATGTCCTCCCAATGTCCAAAAATGAAGCCAAATACCCCAGATTTGGTCATTCGTGCTCTAAAAGCGATTTAGTGCATTTAGTCATTGTATCACTCATGGAAAGTTCAACATTATTACAATTGGTACCATTCTGACTCCAAAGTCTGAGTGCTGCCTGAGGGCACCATGTTAATATTTTCTTCTGCTTATTCTGTTAAGGGTCGCGGGGGGCTGGAGCCGTGAGGCGTGAGGCGGGGTTCGCCCCGGACAGGTCGCCAGTCCAACGCAGGGCCATAATGTTGAGTACATCAACAAAATCTAAATCAAAATTTAAAAAAGTTGTTGATTAAAACAAGACTAAAATTTACAATAATCAAATGACAAAATATGGCTGAAACTAAAAATAACAATTTCAAATGAGCCTAAAACACATGTTTTATTCACAAAAACAAGACTAAAATCAACAATAAAATTATGTTGAATTTTTATCAAATGACTCAGACTAAATCCAAATAAGCTACCCCAAAAAAGTGCGAGGCTCACTGAAATTTTTTTTAGGTCAGTTTTAATCAGCTGACAAAAACTGTTGTCTTTGATTGAGATGCTTTTAGACTGAAATGCTCAGCCTTTTTGTCGTACAAAATAAAGATGACTAAATTTGATGAAGTCTAACTAAAACTAACTCTAAAAAAGCTGCTAAAATTAACACTGACATCACAACTCCTTTTCATAGCATGAAAACACTCATAAAAAACAAACTTACCAGAAAAATTAACACTTTCACAGGAAATTTGTGTGACCGAAAATACCCGAAATGACAGAAACTATCGAATGTGTTCAGTCTGCTGATCTCAGAGAGCAGATAGGCACATTTGGAACAGAAAATACCAAGTATAAACCTCACTTCTCTCAAGTTTTTAGCCATAAGGGAGAGCTGACACTAATGGACTATTTCCCATTTGTTAACGGTCTATTTCAGAGAAATTGTGGGTGAAAACAGTAATTATCAGCCTACAATTCCCAAGTCCCCTGATATCCCTACTGGCTCCAGAAACCTCTAACTGGATCTCTCAGATAATGAGTCACAGGAAAACTGCCAAGCGTCCAATTTTATTCTACACAGACTCCATTTTATTGATGATACATAACAGAAAGAGAAATGTACTGTTGGCAGCCAGTTGCCCATCCTGATGAACGTCTTCTGCTTAGGTGTTATTTCACATTGTAAATCTGGAGTCATCCATCAGCGCAGTCTCTCAGGTGTGCATGAGGCAGATGAAGTGCCCATGAGTGAGTAATAATGGCAGAATCAGGGTAGAGCGTCAAGTTTGATCAAAACTCCTAAATCGAACAGACATGAGTCTCCCAACCCCTCCCATCATCTTCAGACAAAGTGTAGCTATTCTGGTACTGTTTTTGAAATATTTACTGGCACCTTAAGAGCTCCAGCAAGCTGAGTTGTAAATTCTTCGCTCCACTCAAACTGTCCCTGGGGATTTATGTTGTGGAGAGGAGGTATAGGTTTGGGATGTATTGTCAGACTGTCTCAGAAACTTTAAATCTATGATACAGCGTCTTACCTTCAGACTCAGCACGGCTTCTGCCAAAAAAGACTTAAGGCACCAAAATAGTAAAGTCTCAAAAAAAGCATTAATGTGGAATATATAACATCAGATTTTTCACTACCATAGCAACCAATTTACCAGTAATCCCCAGAAGTTTTATAACATTTAATAAATTTTTTCTTCCCTTTTACACCTTTTATGTCATTAAAATGGAGAGAACAGGCTTCTGTGAGTGCGATCCATTGGGTTTTTATGGGACTGACAGTCTCGCGGGGAAACAAGAGCGCCGTTGCCAGGAGGGAGGATGCTTCATGTGTGGGTATTATTTTTAGCTGGCTGAGGGCGATTGAAGGCAGCCATGCATCTTCTGCTGTCAGAAATAAGGTGAATGTGAGCACTTAATTTTCCCTGTACCCCTGCCAACTGCCAAGTACAAGGAAAGCGGGTACATTGTCATTCACTGCACACAGGTAGCACGAGGCTTAGCGCATTGCAGACTTTGATCTCTAGGCGCCTAAATGTTTTCACCGACTCCCATTTGACCTCTGTCTCCAGTCGTGTGAGCCGCTGTGAATAAGTTAGTACGTGTGTTTGGAATGTGGTTCAAGAGATAATAAATGCAGCTGCTCTGAGGCTTTTTATTGCACCTCACTGGAGTTATATACTTGAAAATGACTGATGATTATTTATAGACGGCTAGCTGTGAAAAGCTTGTGACTTATGTAATTCATTAAAGGTCAGGAGAGGAGTGAAGATATGTAAATGTGTAGTTTATAGACAGTACAGGATAGTTCTGTCCTGGATGTATGTGTACATCAGAAATGATTTCCACATTTTCAGCCTTCATTCCTCCAAGAGGTGAGAGATGGAATCAGAGCAGAGAGCTTCAGAGAGAGAGAGAGAGAGAGAGAGAGAGAGAGAGAATCTGTCGTCATGAAGTCATGTGACCATTGAGTTTCCTTGGAGACAGCAGCAGTGTAGTACATTGAGATGCTCGCCTGCTCAGTTGAGGGCAGATTAGGCATCTGGCAACAGCAGCAGTTGGATGTATTTTGCCAGCCAGGCAGGTGCTTTCTCTCGTCACAGAGGTGAGTGGTCGCAGTCTGGAGCTCACAGTCATCGAGTAGATTACAGGATTAGATTCAGTGTTGTAGTGAAATATTTGCACATATACTTGGATTTTACTGGATTACTGATTAGAAGGCAGCATGTGCAGATTTGAGTAGTGGCAAGTTTAACCTTGCTTTCTTCTTTTTTTAAACATTATTAATTCGAACATAAAATAAGTCGAATTGATTCAAATGAAGATGCAAACTGATAAATTACCAATGAACATGGTTTTCTTTTGAATCTTCAGCTCCAAGGATTTGAAATGTATGAACCTCTAAATAATTGCAGTCTGTTTTCAAAAGAAAATTCTCTTGTGTATCCACATTAGTGCGGGGATGTGCATTTTCTTTTGTGAACAAATAATTCTGATTATTTGAACACAATTACTTATAAAATCTAGAGCTTCTTGTCTTGGTTTGTGTTTAGTACGATGATGTCTGCTCTTTTACTTAGAAATAAAGAATGCATCACATAAATAAGACTTTTTGCTTCGTGCCGTCCACATTGTTCTTCACTATGTGGATATATATAGTTTTATTGTAATTGGACAAATAAGCATAATAGGACACAGTGCTGTTCAGTGCCTTTTATGTGATAATTTTTGCTTTAAATAAAACAGTCTGCTAGGAATCAAAGAGGTAGTATGTGCAGATTGAACAGCCGTAGAAAAAGGGGTTGCTATCTTCTGTGCCGGGTGAGCACGCCGGTGATGTGCAGAGGGATATTTTCATCTGTTAATGAGACCCTGTGGTCCAGGACGCCAATGAGCTCACTGGGGCCACAGATTCAACTGCCAGATGGACCAACATCGCTTTGTTTACTCAAACAAATTAACACCCAAAAAGTCACCTTTTAGAGTTTTTCACAGACTTCCACTTCAATTGAACTTCTTGTCTGCAATTGTTGCTTCTCCTCATGTTAATCGGGTTTAAGCTAATGGCCATTACAATTCCTGGAAACTTGATTGTAAGTAGAACATGTTGCCTGTTCTGTACGCCGCACTCTGACTCCCGTCTTGCCCTCCTTTGTACAGTTGGATTAAACTGAAGTCAGGATTGCTGATGATTATTAATAAAATGCAAATGCCTTCTACTCCATTTCCTGGTGACAGGCACCACAGGCCCTTGCAGTGTAGCATTAAAGACCTCTAATCTTGTCTTTTAGTCAGCCGAAACCAGTGGCCAACAACATGAACGACACATTGCTCATGTCCTCCGGGGCACCTACTCCCACCAAAAGGTAAGCACCCCCATGGAAGGTCTCACTATGTCTGATTAAAGTGAGATTATTTAAATGAAGGCTCACTTTTTACCTTGAATGTGCAGTATCTTTCAAATGATAAAAACTTTTATTATCACACCCTGTCCTAAGACTCCCTCTTATCAGTGGAAATAATAGGAATTGATGTTATTTCTTCCCTCACACTCGCTTGATGCACATTTTTACATCAGAGCAGCGTGGCCTTATGAGTGTATTTTTAGAGGAGAATTTGTTTCGCTCACATGAAGAATAAGTTCTACTTAAAGGGCTGATTTGACAAACAGATTATGATAGAATTGGAGCCTTATCTTGTAAATAGATAGGCGAGAGAACAGTGAAATTAGTCTAATTGTCCTCCCATCATCCCTCTTGGTTAAAGGCCATTCTCTATTATTATTTACTCCCAATGGTAATGAGCATTTATGGATTTGGATTTGATCATGGAGAGCACTATCTGTCCCGCAGGTCTGTGCAAACAGTGAATTTTCCTTCAGAGTATGTTTCTATCATCTCCCCAGCAATTTGTGTTTGCAAGATGGAACTGCTCAGGGACTCAGGGCTTCCCGTGGCACATTAAAAGAGACATCACTCTCTAGAATTCAAAAATAGCCATGTCCACCTGTTCTGGATTCCAGACAAAAGATTTTTGTCGAGAATTCAGAAAGCTTGAATTAAACCTTTTTTTTTTTTTTGGCTCCGCTTGTGCTCTAGCTCAGTCTGGGTTATCATCCAGCAGCACGCCAATGAGTCCAGGCAGCAAGCAAGAGTCAGCTGAAGGATAGTGTGCACACTGCAAAAAATGTGTACAGCGACTCATTTTTATTACGCTATTCTAATGTGCATTTTTAGCAAAAATATACCAAAGGTTTGAAAGCGTGTGTTTATAATTAGATTTCATGTTGGTGCTGTTACATTTTAGAGCAAGTGCAGTGATCTCACTTAGATCGAAGTGCCTAGGAATCAATAGATTAGGTTTCATGCCCGGATGAACACTTTGTGCAGCACAGTCTTGTCTCCGAGGGCTGACAGTATCGAGATTAGAACTGGTTTGAAGGGAACTGACAAGATAGGGACGCCCGAGGCAGTAAACCAAGCCTGGCATCCAGACCTGTGGAGGTCAATGGATGAATCACATGTTGCAGCATGTACAGAGGGAGGCGGGTGACACTCTCCTGAGGTTTGTTCCACTGTGGCACAAATGAAGTAACCTGATAACCTTTGTCTTGACATTTTGCTCTGTGAGTCAGAGCTGCTTTGGGAAGATGAGGATGCTGCTGCCTCGATGGGGGCATAACATCCACAAAGAAGCCTTTTTTTTCTGCAGAAATTGCATAGTGGGCCACTGAGACTTCCAAAATAGGTTGAGCATCACTATGTTGAATGAGGAGGGCAAAAGCAGGCTTCTCTTATGTTTGGTTGCATAGCATAGAAGGCAAGTTTCTTGCTGCTGCTCTCTGTCACTTTTGATTTCTAAATATTAATCTGTTGTTGTAATTATCCAGCACTGGCTTGCCTGCTTTCACTTGAAGGGCTTATGAGTCAAAGATGCCACTGCTGAATAATGCAAAGCTCTTTGTGGCTCTGCCTCAGTTTATCAGCTGCAAAATAAAACCCTTTCAAATTCAACTTTTTGTCAGAGAAAAAAACAACAACAACAACACACTTGTGACTGTGAGCTCACTATAAGATGTCAGTCCAGGGTAAAAACTGAATGCTCACTGTTTGAAAAATTGTTGTGTTCCCAGCATCCATCACAGTCTGCTCTGCTGACACGGCATCTGCTCCGTCCCGCCTACTGTCTCCTAGACAATCGCTCACTGCTAGCTGGTCCTGCGAACGAAGGCAGTTGAACACCGCACAGAGTTTTACCTGTTAAGCAGGCTGAGCCACAGACACAGAAGAAGACGCTTCTAGAAGTGCTGTTTTGAGTTTAATGAGCTGATAAATGACCAAATAGAAGCCAGTGCTTGCTTAGCAATTTGTGCGTCTATTTTGGAGTCGTCAGTGTTATTACCAGCCTACCTTTACACTCTTTTCTACTGGAAGTTTAACTTGCTGTGGATGTGTCTGTTTTACTTGAAAACAGACTAAATGGCAAATGATGCTAAATACCTCAGGCGGACCCATATTTCCTCTAAAAACAAAACATCTGAATCCGGTCTTGATAAGATTTAAATGAGACGAGCTGTGAGGATGTTTGTAGGTTTTACAGTTCTAGCTTTATGAACAGTGTCGTAAGATGATTTTTAATTAATGATCTTTAATCCGCTCATCTTTTATTTTATTATAAATTCATGATTTCATCAAACTTTGCTAAAAGTATTTACCCTTTTTCAGATTTTGCCAGCTACAATAAGACTTAAATACAAATGCTAACAAGACTAAAATTGATATGCATTTCAGCCTAAAGACTAAAACTAAATTAAAATCAGTTGCCAAAAAAACAATAGAAGAAACACACTAAGGCTCACCAAAAGAAATCAAGGCAGACTAAAACTAGACTAAATTAGTGACGGTTTTCTCTGATTAAGATCAAATGCCAACAAAAAGTTACCTAAATAAAACCAGGATGAGGATGAGAAGACACAATGAAAACTAAAATGGAGAGACACTAAAATATAGCTTACAAAATCCTGTTTTGAAGTTGATTGAAACTGAAGTACCTAGTGATATTAACCATGTCCAAGCATGGCCGCTGTGAGGTCATTCGCGAAAAAGATGTATCCCTCCAGATCTGCCGTCAGCAAAAAGAAAGTTGGGTATGGAGGAGCACTCAAGAGCACATACATCTGCTACATGGATGCAGAATATGAACACAGTGTTATCATCATCTGTTCGTAGGTTTTCCTTTGTAGCCGTCAAATAGAGGTTGCCCGCTTCAGAGTTTTGGGTTAAGATGATTTCTGGAAGCTGAAACATGGTTCAACACCGTTCCAGTGAAGAAGCTTAGAACAAACTTCAGGATCCTGGAACAACAATTTGATCCAGATCCAAAATGTAACTATTGTTCATTGTAATGTTATGTCTCTTTTCTCAAATTGTAATCAAAAATCTCTCCATTTGTTTTTGTGATATCCTGCAATCAAACAAACACACATCAATGATCACTTTAACACCTCTGTTTGGTTAAAAAAAAAAAATCATTTATTCTGACGTGCCAGTTAGGGGAGCTTGAAGGTAGTTCATGAATCAGAAAGCTGGCATCATCTGGTGCCAGGAAACTCCCTGATGCCTTCTAGCTTGCAAACTGATAGCCTGAAGACAAAGTTACATTCAAAATCCAAACAACCCTGCAGGTTCATGCCAAGTCCAGCAGCTCCCAGATGTGAATTAATGTAATAATGACTTTAATCTTCCACGAGAGCTCAGCCTCTGTCCAGGCTTTCGCCTGAGGAGGACAGGTGGAATTATTAAAAGTGAACAAGACATTTCTTGACTATCCTGAAATGTTCCTCATGCTTTGACATTTTGTGAAACATTTTCAGGGAAGATCGTCAGAATTTTTTTCAACCAAGTGATGTTGAAGTAAGAAACTCCTTGGACCATGTTAGGCACTGCGGCATCTGGACAAGCCCAAATTATCTCATCATCCTGACAGCTTTTTTTAAATTGAAAAAAAAAAAACATTTTTAGCTTTTCTTGCAAGGTAAGCGAAGGTTGCAGGGGCTGTAGCTTAGACTGAGTTTATTGGCCTTAAATAACACTCATTCGATAACTGTGCTGTGTAGTGGCTGAGAGCACCGTTTCTGCTCTTCTTCACTCCTCATTGCAGGCTGCCTGCAGAAAAAGGCAGCATATGTCCCGCCATCTGTCCATGCCATATGCCACACCCATGATCATTGAAAGATTCATGCCTATTGGACATTTCAAGTCAGTAATGAAATGACCAGAATGGGCATTGGCACAGTCACTTATTCATCTCAGACTGCATGTCACTGGAGTGGAAATTTCACATATTAAATCAGTTAGGAAGTATTTTGTTATGCAATTTCTTTTCCATATCACTTTGAGGGTTCAAATGTCTCCTTCTACTTATAAAAGAGTTTTTGACACACAGAGTTAGTGTCATGTGTGTGATGCATCTCTCTGTCTTTAACTTTGTGCAGTGTCTTGGAGAGTCCCAGTCGGCTAGATGAGGAGCACCGCCTCATTGCTCGCTATGCTGCCCGCCTGGCAGCCGAGGCAGGCAACTCGACAGTGAGTGACTCAAAGATGCCCCGTGATAGCTTTCAGTTACCCTGTATGTCCCATTTAATGCTTTGACAAGTTATTGTTAGGCACTTCTGTGGGTGCAGAATACAAGATTTAGAAGTTTTATAATTTTTTGTAAAGGTCAAATTAGTCCACTATGGTTTCAGTAAAGTTTTTGTAAAACATGGGAATAAAGAAATATTCCTTATAATATAAACAAAGATTTATATTATAAGGCATATTATAATATAAATCTTTGTTTATATTATAATATGCCTTATAATATAAATCTTTGTTTATATTATAAGGCATATAAACAAAGATTTAATTTTGTAAGCTTGAGTTAGATGCAAAGATTGATATCACAGTAACATGTTGTCCTTGAGTATGAAGCCGTAGCCAGCAGCTGGTTATCCTAGCTTAGCTAAATGACAAGAAAGAGAGAGAAACAGTTAGTTTAGCTCTGTACAGAGGTAAAGAAATAAAAGTTAGCCCAGTGCTATATTAAATTTTTTTTTACAAAGCTAAAACTGAAGTGTAAGTGTTATTAAGGTTGTGCTCAGGGCTTATTCTTGGTCTTGTGCAGAAACTTCCTGAAGTCGTGTCACCACGTGGTTATCGGTCTGACTTTCTGACAGTTTCTAATAAAATGGATGAGTAATAGAACTTTGGAGATATTAGTTATTAAATTTCGATAGCTTTGAAAAGAGCCAGGCGAAGTTTTTGTTGCCTCTGCTGAGGAAGTTCTGCTTTTATTACAGTTTGTCTATCTCCCTGTTGGCAGGCTTACATAAACACATGCACACTTTCATGCTGATTTTCACCAAACTTGGTGGACTGGTGGAGCATTGGTTAAGAAAGAACCCATTACATTTTGGGGCAGATCCATTTCGCCTTGTGAATAATTTATTTTATTTATTTTTTTTAACAGAGTTTCTAGTTTCCTGTCTTTATCATAAGCTAGGCTACCTAGGCTGTTAGTCTAGGTGTTAAATCAGCTTTGGCTACTGCATTTATTGATGATGTCACACCTCGTGATTGACTTTAAATCCGACAGTGTACAGATATGGTAAGAAAGTGCCTCATCAGTAAACAGAGGACTTTGACACTGGCTCCATCTCTATATGAATCTGGGAATCCATCAGCGATTAAAAGCCTTTGGGAGTAGCAGCCAAAGAGCTTCCAGTGAAGCCAGTGGATATCTCAGCCAAGACCTACTCTTCTGTTTGCCAGTTATATTCTATGGTGCAATTATTAATGTGAGATATGATAATGGAGTTGAGCGATGACAGTATTTTTCACAACTGACATATGATTGCAGACTGCAACTGAAAAGCAAATTGTCGTCAGGTTATTTTTCAGACAGTGATTTCTAACTCTTTTTCCACACAGACAGCTTAACTACATAGAAGCAAAGTCACTCGATTTTGGCTGGTCAATACTTATCAGACTACAAACAAAAAAAAAATATTTATGCATATAGTAGAAAAAGAGTGGTATCAGTTCTCTTTTCTAACTATCTGTGAGAAAATGATACAGGGAATTTATCAAATTGTCAAACTGTTCCCCATTTTGGGACTTGCAGAGATTTGTCATGAGCCGAAACGGCTCCCTACTTTGTCAAAAATCTTTCCAACAAAGCATCACTACCTGCTAGCTGCTTCTAGTGGTCAATATTTGTCAACTCACTGTTGGTAATACCAAACCATGACCTTTTTGTTTTTCAGCAACAATGTCCTCCAACAGATTTGAGTTTCAACTTTGATGCTAACAAGCAACAGAGACAGCTGATTGCAGAGCTGGAGAACAAAAACAGGTACAATTTAACAGTGAAATATTAGAAACAAATCACTTAATATTTTATTGAAGCCACAATGAAGGTGGTAATTTTTAAAGACTTGCATTTCTGTTATACTCCATGACGTGTCAGACAGAAATATTGCTCTCATCACTCCATCAGATATTTACTTGATTATTTTCCAAACTAAGATTCAAAATTTCAAACATATAAAATGTGATGCATTGTCACAGTATGGGGAAGGGTAACATCGAAGATATTCAGTGCGCAGCCAGTTAGCTTACCTTAATAAGAAAACCTGTGATTGAGGTTTAAGAGTTTGCCTGGCTCCGTCCAAAGTTAGCTACATTTGTCTTATATTGTAGGTACCATAAACCTGACTGTTAACTCCTTTTATATGAATATGAGCTTTAAATATTGAGGTTTGTAGCTTTTTTCATGTAATCAATACAGAAACTGAATTATAACTGTAGGTTTTTTTTTACCTGTTTTTTGGGGGGGGGGGGGGATGGGCGGTTACATTTCTTGTAAGGCCTCAGAAACAAGAAAACACTGTTATTCTTTGAATGAATTAGATTTAGTTTGAAAACAAAGTTCTAACACACTAGCCAGATAGCTGGTCTTCAGGTCTTCTGACACCTGGCCAGATTATCTATGTATGAGCCAGAATCGCTCCAGATGTACTCATAGCACTGCTAATACTGAGCCAGCATTGGCTCTGTTATAGTACATATTGGGCCAGTTTGGTCTAGCAATCATGTTGTATACGAGTCAGACATGGACCATGGAACTGGGCGTATACTGGGCCAAGTATTTAGCAGATAATTGTTGCTATCTGGTATTGCATCCATTATTATACTGTAACACTAAAAAAACAGGGCACTCATTCTGCATCAGAAGCATTGTTGATACTTTGAGTATAATTTGCTGGTAATACTTATGTATATTTGCGTAAGTGAGATTTTACCTCCAATACAGCATTTTTACCATGTGGTACAACTACTTTAATTTATCTGATTTGACTGACTCACTCAGGGAGATCCTACAGGAGATCCAGAGGCTGCGTTTGGAGCATGAGCAGGCCTCTCAGCCAACCCCAGAAAAGGCCCAGCAGAACCCCACACTCCTGACTGAACTGCGGCTCCTCAGGTATAATCCTCATGAGCACCTCTCCACCTCCCAACGACAAGGTGAAAGAATGATATGCTAAGACAAACCAGCAACAGCATCTCACCCTGGGAGGACGTGTTGCAGCACTTTTAATGTGACCGAAGCTGTGTTTGGCCTGTTGAGTCAAAACAATGAATCAGCAGCAACGTTAAAAAGTCCTTTCATGACTAAGATTTAATCTTTTAAAACATAAATTCATCAATAGCAATAGTGATTAATTTGAAATGTTTTTGTCTCTAGCCTATCAGTTGTTATTTAACATGATTTTTGTATGAGAGAGAGGATCTTATGGGTTCCTCTCCAGCTTGCTTAGATAATGTTTTTTTAATTCAGACTTGATGTCTGGATGTTATTCGTTGGTAACTAGACACTGTCACAGAATCTGCACTGTCGAGGGCCTCACTAGACCTGCTTTGATTGTATTTTTGTCTGGTTTAGGGATTAAGAGATGTTTACCATGTGCAAATGTTTGTGAGGTTCTGATGTGCAGTTGAGGATTTCGGCAGGTCTTTCAAGCTTGTTCAATATGAAATACACCCTTTGAACACTAGGGGGTAATGATAGGTCTCACTGAAAAAAGATAAGCGTGTATTCAGGGTCATTCTATGTCATGGCTGTTTAAATTATAAAGAAACGAGTGATCGTTTTTGTTAATGACACTGATTTGGGTCAATCATCAAGTACAGTATTGTCATACTAGTATGATATGAGCTCAATTGTGCAATGACATGATGAAAATACTCCAGTAGATCATTTTGCATACTGTGTGTACTATGCAGCAGCTGTGCCTCTGCTTGTATTTGAATTTGTGGGTTTTAGAGCAAAGGAGCGTCCTGTTACACCGAATTACTAACATGCCAGTCATGATTTACTCGACAGCATAAAACAGTTTCTATTTAGACTTGTTTCACTCGTCAAATAATCACTATACTAGCATGAGCAGGCAAGAGCCTTGTAGGATGTACAAATTTATCTGAAAATTACAAAAATCATGTGAAATGTAACTGCGACCACATGAGAATAAAATGCGATGTGGATTACATGCACTGTCCGTCTATGGATGCCGAAACCAGTCAGTTTAAAAGCGAAGACATCATATGATGGGGAAAAATCTTCAGTGCCAGTCTTTGCTCCTCTGGTATTCTAGAGTTCTGATATAACTGATGCAGTAGCAGCATATATGCTAACATCATCAGGAGCCTCCATTGTTGTTGCAATACCAATGCACGCACCAAGTTTAACAGCATTGGGGTTAACAGTTTTTTAGTCAGTTGAGTCACAGTCAGACATTTCTCACGCTGAGAACGCTCTCATACCTGAAAAGCATGACAGGAAACCATTTGCGTCTTTTTTTCACATTTTTCCGTCTGTCTTAGACACAGGAAGGACGAACTAGAGAGGCGCATGTCAGCTTTGCAGGAGAGCAGACGGGAACTGATGGTGCAGTTGGAAGGTCTCATGAGGCTGCTTAAGGTAGAATCATCACCTACGAGATTGTTCTTTTGGACAAAAGCATAAATAAAATCTTATGGTACATACACAAGTGGACTGTTCTACTTTGTAAGTGGTAATCTGCAGTACTTATATGATTGGCTTTAAAAGCTTGGCGGTTTGTTTGATTAAATGAGACATGGGTATGTTTAATTCCTACAAATCAAGACACTGAAGCGATCTTAAGTTATGTTAATGTACCGTATGGTGCCTGCAGGAATCCCTTTCTTCTTCTTTCACTGCTTTAATTATGTTGCTCTGTCTCTCTCTCTGCTTACCTTTGCTGGCTGATAGGATGAGGAGCAGAAGCAGGCTGTAAGTTGCCCTTAATTCAGTTTGCAAGGCTCAGTACCTGGCTCTTATCGCCGCACTTAGTATGACACTACTAAACTGCCCTCAAACAGATGTTTCTATAATTCGGCTTAAGAAAGGTGTCAGGATAGATGATAGGATTCTGCTATTCAACTGGGTTTCATTCATCTAGTCAAGCCTGTCTGTCACAGCAGTTCCTTGCCAGAGAACTCAAATCATAGACTGTGACACAATCCTTTCAAGCAGGTTGCAAAGGTCCACACAGGCTGAGAGTAATGTGTTTTTCTCAGCCCAAATATTGGGGACCTGTTCCTTTCATCGGCGCTAACAACCTCCCTTCTAATGTGACTGCAGTCTGGCTGGCCATCTGCTGCCTGGCTCCGAGCCACCGTCCTGAGCCTGCACCAGTCCCCGAGACACACAGTGATCCTTTCTCTGTGAGATTTAGCCCCCACTTCAGCACAGGCCTCGACCACTCACCCACACATGCTTCTCATTACGCCCTTAGCACTGTAAAGGTACACTATAGAGACATAGCCCATAGCCAACCAGTACATGATTACCAGAAGGCTTTCTTGCCTTTAAAGCATTGTTTTTGTTTGTTCTCCCTATAAGGATTAAGTTCTCGACAGCACATCTGTGTTTGTTTGTATAAGTCACCTTTACAGCCCAAAAGGTCATCTCTGTGATTGCAGTAAAACATGCTTCTCTGAAACGCAGATGGCTTTGTTGACATAGAGATTAATTCTATAAAAGGTTTTTTTTTTCTCTCTCTCTCTATCTGAAGTCCAGATTCGCAGTTTGGACATGAAAAATATGACCATGTTAACTTAACACCAGTGAGAAGGTAACCCCAGTCAGCTAGTCTGTGACAGGTACATAAGGATGTTTAAATAATGTGTGCAGCTCATTATTTTAGTAGGAGAATGAAGATTCAGCCGAATTCTTCGAATAATTATCAAACGTTTAAAAGCTTGTGAAAATTTTCTTTGAATTGCAGCGTCAGTAATGTTTGAGGGTTCAGGTCAACGTCACACACGAGAAGTGATTAATAGAACACGTCATAAGACATCCAGCAGCAAAAATCTTATGCAGTGTGCAGTTTTCCTTTTGGCATGTTCCTGACCTATTTTTCCATCGAAGCTGATGCACACAGCAATTCATTCAGAATTTTACTGTGAATCTGTTTGCAAAATAGGCCATTTTCATCTTGTAACCTAAATCAGTCTCAGCAATAAAACACGTCACATCAACACATACAGGTTACAATAAATAGAAAAGTTAATTTGCGTGTGCTTTACATTTTAAGTTAAGGATTAAACAAAACCGAATCAATAAATGAAGAGCATGAAGAAAATCTGTCTTTCTCTCTCCAAGTTTCCTGCCATTAAAAGGGAGTTAAATTTGCCGCCAAATGCTTGTTTGCTCATGGGAGAATGTTGAGGCTCTGTAACTAATATTCTGATATACAGTCTAGACCTATCGGTGTATAAAAATGTCCTTTGGTAATCTCACCTATGATTTGGTGCCGTGGTCATTAAAACTGAAAAAAAGGTCTGATAACAAGAAATGAAGTGATAAAATAAAGACCATACAATATGATTAAAATAGCCGTGAAGCAGGAGAGATTAAAATAACTAATAGCCCCATTGTAAAAATATAGATAAATAGATTAATTCATCATGTCCTTATTGGGTATCAACCTCAATGTTATCTTTGTTCTTATCTTAACAAAGAGGACTAGGCATTAAAAAAACATTAATTACGAAATAAGAAGATGGGAATCACGTCATATTTGGCTATCATCAAATATCCGTCTGCAGTACACGAAACACATCAGATACTAAAAACACGCACACAACACCAACACGGTCTCTAATCTACAGGTAAACATCGACACATCAGCACATTCATTTAGTAATTACATTAATCACAATTAAAATCTGAAAAACAGACAAATTAATGTTGAGTATTGATTCGCAAGCCAAACAACTGAGTTAAAACGAGAGTGTATGCGTTGTGTGAGACAGTATGGCCCTGTACACACAACCTATATGTTCACAAACTATCAGGTCAAAATCATGCCAAACTATCGGAGTTGATTAAATTTCTGATGATACTGGAAATGTCATTGTATGTTACAGTCCCAGTCTGGAGGCTCACCCCATTCTTCCCCCAGTCATGGTGCAGGCTGCTCCATGCCCATGCCCATCCGCTCCACCTCAGCTGGGTCCACCCCAACTCACACACCACAGGACTGTCTGGCAGGGGTGGGAGGGGATGTGCTAGAAGCCTTTGCTCAGGGTGAGTTGACACCGACACATACAGTAGAAGAGGATCCTTTTCATGCCAGGAGTCTTTGACTTTAAAATGTGACACCAGCGACCAGGTGTGTTCTTTGGTGTGGTCCTGACAGACCAAACCACCCAAGATTTCTGATGCACTTGTGACTTATGTCCGTGGGCACTTCAAATATCAGATATCGTGTCATAATAATAAAATGCCCCCATTTGACTTAAATCAGCTGAGGGCAGTCGGGACCCTGGACACATTTGCATTCACACTGCATGACCACACTTTTTCAAAATGCATCCTTAATAAGTTTAGACCTATATTTGGAACTGTCCACTTGTGACTGGATCACTCAGGACATATCCTAATGCCCAGTCTGAACAGGATCTCAAAGCACTAATAATAAATCTGACACAGAAAATGAAATGTACTCAGAAATGATAGGGAAGTAAACATTCTTTTGGAAACTTGCATTTATGAATGTTGACTAGTGAGCATGAGTGTACCCTTGTATTATTCTTCATATAAGGATGTTATTTCTCAACTGTTTGGCCAAAGTTTTACAGTTTATAGTCTTACATCACATTGTTTAAATCGTTTTCTTCTCTGTTTCTAAGGTGTACCTAGAAATCTTCGGAATGATCTATTAGTTGCTGCTGACTCAATCACAAACACCATGTCCTCACTGGTGAAAGAGCTCCACTCAGGTTAGTCAACAACACGTACTGGCGTTATTGGCTCAGTCACAACTTTCTCTACATTTTGATATTTCCTGTGTAAATGTTAGAGTTTTTACATGGTGACCAAAAAAACTCCCCACTGAAATCTTGGGTTTTATTTTTAAAGTAGATGATGGGGGAGAAGAAGAGGACACCAATATGAGGAACGGAGGGGACAGAGGTAAGTCTAAGTGGGAGATATTGCTGACATTGTCTTTATCCTGTTCAGTATGTAGTCATACAATAGCCAAACCACATGAACAACAGAAAAGATCAGTCATTTGCATGAATATGCTATATTTCCTTTCTTGTTTCAGCTGAAGCAGAATGAACAACAAAAAGTAGGAATAATAATTAATTATGTCATGCATAAATTACCTCTTTGGAAGCTAACAAAACTGTGATTGTTATATGTAGTTATGTATCAGAACTCAGGGTTAACTTAAAGAGTTGATTATCTCATTATCGCAAGAAAGTATTGTTATTTTGCGATGATGGGATAATTTTAGTGATATCTCAACATTACAAATTCAATTTCCTGAGTATGATTATCTCATGATTATTAAAGAGATAAATTATTGCAACCACAGCCACTCTCAGCTTCCATATTCCAAATTTCAGTCAAACTGAGAAACAAACTGCATTTATTTTCAGTAACTAAAGATGTAGAGCAACTAATAATAAGCTAATATGACAGCATTTTTTTGTGGGTTTGAAGGAATTTGCAAGTTCATATTTGCATAGCAGCTGTACATGTTGTACTATTTATAATGGACGAGTGCTGCAACCCTTCTTCCAAAAATAGCAAAGTGAAAGTGAAACAGAGCCATCTTTTATGTATTTAAAAAAATAAAAAATACATACATCCAGATTTTGCATGTTGTCAGCAGCACTAACGATGCTTCTATTTGTGTTTATCCAGGCACAATGAGAGTACAGAAGCACTGAGGGAAAGCAAACGCACTGGTCCATCCTTTAAGGACATACAGTCATCAACTGGGAACAATCAGTAATAACAACAACCCCCCTGGCATTAGCACGTAGAGTAATGCATGCTGTAATCTAACAGGATTTCACTATGTGAAAAAATGTTTCTTGACACCTTGCAGGTAGCAAGACGTGTCTAATTAGAGAGTGTGTATGTTGTCCTGTATACAGAAACTGCTGTAATTATACCCAATAATTTTCCTCATGACTGCTGAGAATGGCTTGCTGTGCTTTCTCCCTGAACAGTTCCACTGCAGCAGATCATTCTGTAAATAAAATACTGTAAACACATGACCACGGGAACGCACCGACATGGACGAACGCTCCTGTCGCAACATGTTCCCTGTCATTGCTTTTGTATAACCAGCATTAGCATTTGTTTTCAAATTCATTTTATTATTTATCATTTTTGCATGAAATTGCACTCATAGCTGGATTTAGGTACTGTACCAAGCTAAACCAGCTCTTTGTGGGTTTATGATGACAACCGGGGTGTTAGATGTCTTCTGCCTCTGAATTCACGCTGAGTGTGTTTACTCGCACATCTATATTCTGGTGTGTCATGCTTGTGAAAGCAGACTTTTATTATAGATTGGCTGGCTTTGCAGTCTGAGTAAGACAAATAGATGAATCTACTGGATAGATTTGCTCTGCTGCTGAGAGTTAGATGAGAAGATTCATACTATCATCATGTTTGCCAACATATGAAGCAGGAGCCACCACATGATTTGTGTAGTTTAGCACATAGAGACATTGAAACAGCCCACCTGGTTCAGGCTAGAAGCAACAATGACTTAGCTGTTTGTATATTGGAAATAATCTAGTTATTCCATAAAAGGTTTGGGTTGGTAGGGGGTGTTGACTATTTGAGGAGGAGTCCTAAAACCAAACTTACACTGGGTATTACTATATATTAAAAACTCAAATATTAGGGAATAAAATTCTGATAATGTCGTTACATATAAAACATCTGCCTCACCTCTAAACTACTACTTAGTCAAGAACTATATGAGATTTACGCTCCTGTCTTTTCATAACCAGGTCTTTGAACCGTCCTGCGTGTGCCAGTATAACCCTCATGCTGTGGTTCTGTTCTGTTCTGCACAGAACCCATAAAAAATGAATGGGTTTATCTGAAAGGTCTGTTATTGTTCTGTAAAGACAAGCTTTCTTACCAGCTTACATGTGCCAGCATCCAATTCCAACACACCTGGCCAGGCTCTCAGACTAAGTAACAGACACCAAAATACCCCAAATGATTATTAGTGTATGAATTATATAAACAGTTTATTAAAGTACTCTTTTCTAATCGAATATGAACAAGACACTGCCAGGCTTACAGTTTCCCACCCTTCTCCAGTCTTTATGCTAAGCTAAGCTAGCGGGCAGCCAACTACATAGTAAGTGTATGTAAGAGAGAATTATTCTTCTCATTCAACTCTCAGTGGAAAGTATATTCATTAGCCCTCTATGATACCAGTAGAATTTCCATGATAACATCATCTAGGAATATTTGTCATTTAGTGTCATTTAGGGTTCTACCTTGCCTTGAGCTAGCTTCCTGAATACAGTGTGTATGTGAACACACTCACTGGCTCACATACTGTACTGCTGCTACTGTGTGCTAAGTGAAGCATCCTTGCAAATAAGAGGGCTGTGTGTTTGGCTACAACAAACACCACTATGAACCCAGTTATTCCCTCCAAGTGAAACTGAACCAAGCGAACACACCTGCGGGGCATTGTAACACACCTTGCAGCACGGTGCCTCCTTCCAAATATACTGACTTGCTGGTAGGTCTGGTATTTAGAGTTTAGTCTAGGAAAGCACCTCAGGATGTTTACTAAGTACTGAGTTTATCGTGAGTTACTTGTATGTGAGGATGTAAGGTAGTAGGATGGGAGTAGCTTTGATAGCTTTATTTAATTAAGAAAAGGAATATTATGTGCAATGAAGGTAGGTGCTCAGGGACTGCAGATCTACTCCAGAAAAAGTGGTGGTAATGTCCTTTAAGAGGAGGTGTCATTGCCCTCACACTAACAGGTCAGTGATGATTAACAAAGAAGGGTTTTATTCCCCCCCAAAAAACAAACCCTGTGAGCAAAATTCATAAATGTGTTCACAAATCAGTTCTTCCACCTGATTTTGTTAAACTTGCTCAGACGATTTTACTCTCACATCTGCTGTCATTTATTTTGGCAAGAAACTCTTGGGAGTAATAGCAAGTGATGAAATGCTGGGTAAAGAATGTGGATCATAGGAAGTTTTTTTTGTCTGAAGTGCTATTTGGTGAAGCATGTTGGATATAGTTTGTCTGTGTGTGAATTTGTGTCTTTTTTCTGAAAAGCAAAGTGATTTGTCTGTTACAGAGGTAGCTGTCAACCAGAAAGGATGTTTTATGGAGTCAAAGTTACCTTTAGAGTTTTGTCTACTGGTTCAATGTGTTTTGTCCTTCAGGGCGGCCATTCGTCTCTGGCTTTTAGTACAATGTGGTAAAGTTTCAAGAACAATTTAAAAGTAACATTACGTGACTCGATTGAAGTAGTTGGCTCAAATTTGACCGAACTGAAGCACAAGATTTCCACTCAGTATCCTATAAGCTACATATACTTTTCAACAACCTGTTACACTGTGTTAAAGTGATACTTCACCTCCAAAGCGTATTTTGCTTTCCAAGTACTCATAAATAGGTGTCTTAACCTCACTAATACATCACTATTACCTTGTAATGTCAATAATACATGCAATAGCAAAACTATTCAAAAGTAATCCACAAACTTTAATTTGACTCTAAAGCAAACGACCAGGCTCAGTACTACCGTGAACACAACGTAGCTCAACCAGTTTGTACTGGAAAGGCAAGAAGCACTTTGTGAGTGGCGTATCACTTTAAGAAGAACAAAAAGCGGCTCCTCTGTTACCATTGTTCTAAATGTGATGTTTTCATTCAAATTTGTTACGCTCTGTTGTCTTAATTGTCCTTATTCTGGTTTACAGTATTAATGGATTAGAGTCATTGTAATGTCAAAATGCAGAATCATTTGTACGCTCGCACTTGCATAGTTGCCCCAAATGAATTAACATATGCATCAATTGAAATTTGTTAAGTTTGTGACCACTGTTGTCAAAAGTCTGTTCAATCACAAAGGTCCAGATATGAACAATTAGGCAAAAATGTAAAGATTCTTTGTTCTGGCAATGCTAGCAAGTTACTTTTTGTTCTCTCAGTTTGTGCCTGTAGCTGTTTTGTAAAGTGCTGTATAAAGTAACCATTCAGCAAATAAGATTATCTATCAGCCATTATGTCAGAGTTTTAGTCTGTGACTTTGTAGAGATTTTATTTATTCACTGTATTCTGGCGAAACGTACGCTCAGCCTTTACATTTGTGCCAAACTGTTTTGTGTGTCATACAAATTACAGGTATATATCAAAGTATATCTGCATTTGTAGTTGTTGCCCATAGTTTAATCACAGAATGCCTGGAGATATCCATATTAAAAGTAAAACTTTTATTTAATATTCAAGAAAGATTGAAAACACATTCCAAATCTACAGATGTCATTAGCTTCACTTGCGGAGGTAATTACAGACCAAATTTAGAGTAATGCAAATAAAACACAGCTGGTCATTGAGGTTCATACAATATGATGTTTTTATTGTTTGCAGAAAGACGATGTGCAAAAATGGCAACACTCCCTGATGTTATTTATCTATGTATGTGTTCTGTATGGTTACGCTTCTGGTACACATTTGTTTCTCATGTTAATTTTGAAAAACATAGTTTTATGTCACAAAAGCCACTGTCTTTTGTAAATAAAATCAAATGTGAAATATATTAAAAAAGATTTAAAATATCCCTTTGTGATGCCATGACTGATCATTTGTTTTACACAAAGAATACATAAGTGCAGGTAATTCAAAATTGAATTTGCACGTTGAACTTTAAAACTTTTCATTATGGAGGGAATTCAATGGCCCTAGAATTTATTTTCCTTGTGGGTTTTTTACTTTTCCTTTACAACATTTCAAAGGAGAAGCTGGAGTCTTTGTTCTTTTCAACAAACAAACAAAAATGTCCTGAAAGAAGGAGATTTATGTGATCACTATGAAGAATGTGAAGCATCATTTCATGTTATACTACCGAACAGTCAATAAGATTTGAAAAAAAAAATAGCTCTATCTAGACCAGTTACTCAAACATCAGGAAATAGAGGCCAGAGAGCAAAAACACAGACAAACTTAATGAAAATAAAAAGTATTTTTTCATTGAGTTAAAATTTAATTGGTTCTTGCTTGGCCCATATTCCACCCCTCCACCAATTTTGGAAAAAATCAGCATCATAGGCCCCTTTACCACCAAAAACATCACATCCTTGACATAGGTAACTGCAATAAAGCCATCTGTAGTACTACTAGTGAGTACTTTATTATAGAAATTTGTTAATTGAAATCAAACCATGCAGTAGAGACTGTAAGAGTGATGTTCAGAGAGGTGATCATGTTTCTGAAGCTGGGACTGTACACAATGTATTCTTGGAGTTCCTATACATAACTCCAACTTTGTGTTTCCCTGGACAATGTTCCCTCCAGCTGCAAAGCAGGAATTTAGTGTCTTAAGGTCAGAAACTAGAAGATCCGGGTTATTTTGTCTACTGTTTGACAGCGTCGTTAGCTTCTGCTTTGAAGTATATTTCTGAAAAAAAAAGAAGCTAGGAAAGTGTTTTCGCCCCCCATCGCTTTAGGCATACATGTGTGACAATTGTTTTCCACAAACTTGACAAAATATTCCCTGAATATCTCTACTGCCACTGTCATGAGAGATAAAATGGATAATTATTGCATTATGTTTATTTCTATATGGAGAGCTGAGAATGTTTTTTTTTTAACAAAACAGCAATCTTTTTTTTTCCGTTAATATCAAAGATTTTTTATTTACACCCTCTCAAGTATATTTGTTACTTCCTTTGTAGGATCTTTTTTTAACACGTGGGAGAACTTCCTCAGGAACTCCTCCTTTCCTGTTTCTTGTACGAAGCTGAATCAAAAACAAACTGTCTTCCTCACGCTTCACTGAGGATATAATGGTGGAAAGCACTAAACTGTATGAGAGGAGGATGCAACCGCAGTGACTTTAAATTGTCACCATCTTGTTTTTTTGCAACAAGAGGTGACCATATGGTTATGGTAAGAGGGTAGTGTTGTAGGAGAAAGGAGTACGGTAGGCCTGACTGAGACACAACGTATCGCCTTAATGATGCGTTATCAATCAAAAGGAAGCCACGCCCTAAAGTATAGCATTCTGTAAATAATTCAAACAGTATAGAGTTTCACCTGTATTTATATTGATTCTGTTATATGTCTGCATGATTGTAAAAATACTGCTTTTACCAGTACAGTGCTACAGTTTCTGAGCCCTCCTGGGCTGGGGAAAAACAGGGGGTACTTACTGTAAATCTGTACTATCAGATATAAATCTTAGTTTTGTTTTAAATTGTGCACTCAGATTTCCCAGTCCCAAATTTCCCAATCTCTGGCTATGGATTAGCAATCTTTAATAGATTTCAAATTAGTGTATACGGTTTATGACTATGCACACAGTTTATAAAATGTACGCATGAATCTATAAACTGAGAGTACAGATAAGCACTTTTCTTTTATTTTTACACAGTTATGCTATTAAGACAGATGACAGAGAGCAGGAGGCCGGATGGAAGTTTAACACTGAGTTGCAGCAGACCAGAGTTGTGTGATAGCAAACACCATATCTCTCTGTAACGATCTGCGTGAGCATTGATGGAGCTGATTTAAATGGTACATGGACTCATTTTATATAGCACTTTTCTACCTTAGTGGCGCTCAAAGAGCTTTACAATGTCATCTCATTCCCCCATTCACTCACACACTGATGGTGAAGGCTGCCTTGCGTGGCGCTGACCTACTCATCAGGAGCAATTATGGGTTCAGCATCTTGCTCAAGGACACTTTGACATGGTCACCAGGGACGAGGCGCAAACCAGCGACCCTTCGATTGCTAGACGCCCACTCTACCTCTGAGCCACGCCGCCCACACACACTTCACAACATGATGGTTGTCGTTCCCCTTTATATGTGTTGATTTTGTCAGAGAACACGCAACTATAAAACAGTGATTCATGAGCAGGCTGTCAGACACGTTACATTCTTCATATAACTTTGTGTTGAGCTATGTAACGCTGCTGTTCAAGCAAAATATTCTTCAGCTTAGCATTTTGCATCATATTGTAAGAATATTATTGCTGTGGTCTTGATCTGTATCAGCAGCACATAAACAAAGTTGGCCCATCCCATGTCGTTGAAACTGAGGTAAATACAAATAGATTTGATCTGACAACTATCAGGATTGCCCCCTGCTGGCCATTTGAAAGAATGCAGACCTGAGGGCTCTGTCCATCAGTTATACAGTCTATGGCTACAACTATATTAGATTATGTCCTGACATTTCAACCGCCATCCTTCTTTCTAGGAAGAGATGGAGTTTCCACAAGTGCTCTGCTCTTGACTGTACTGTTGTCCTCTGATGAACTACTCAGTGCGAATGAGTGTGAGACAGCAGTACTTCCTCATCAGTAAACCACATCCACCTGATGCAAACACATCTCAGACTCAAACACATCCTCTGTCCCCCATTCACTCTAAAAGCCTGCAGTCTGTCCCACAGGGATTTGCACAGTAAACCTTTATCCCTTTGACAGTCCTGCATCTGGCAGCTTGTAGCATTTAGCTCTCCCTGTGTCTCCGTCTAGTGGGGATGTGCAGGATAAGAAGCTGATTGCAGAGGCATGCTGCTGCGAGGTTAATGTAATGAATGTGATAAAAGATTTCATATCTTGTTCCAGCTTCACTCCAGGAAATTAAACATTGATGTGGAGTTAGATGGAGATAGAATTCTGCTCTGGAGATAAACTCTGTCGGAAGGTTTAACTGAGCAATTCTATACTACACACCACTTGTTCAGAATATTTGATACTTAATCTACTAAATGTATTGTATTTATAAAGTGATTTTCACTCAAAGCACTTTACAATGTTGGCTCTTGTACACACAGTTACACACAGATTGTGGAGGTTTTCAACAATTTGGGTTCACTATCTTGCTCAAGGATACTGTACAAGCAGGGGAGCAGCAAACCTTTTGGTTACCAGTCAGTCATTTTACCTCTACCTAATTACAAATCTGAGTATATGGTTCCCAGAAACACTTTGATCTGTGCCAAGGCAATGCTATTGCAGCAAAATCATGCAAACTCACTATGGTATTCACACCCTTCAGGTTGTGATCTGGTGAAGTCACTGACTTGAAATGAAAATGACTGTAGTTTCAAAACTTTTGGTCATGTTGTATTCATATTTTTCAACAGGAAAAATCTTTGCCTGATGTTAAAATTCACTGAATTCACAATAACCAGTAACAATGTGTAATATGACTCTCGCTGAAATAGAATTATAAAGAACTTTTGGCTGCATCGCTAGTTTTTCTCTCTTGAACTTAACATGCTGTCTTGCTCTCTGAATAAAACTTCCTGTTATGAACTTGTTGTTGTCTCGCCAAAATGACTAAATTCTAAACATTTTCCACTTGTCATAGCAGGAAAGAAACACTGCTAGAACTCATTGGTTTAATTCATTTTGGTTCAAACAATTACTGTAATGTAAGGCAGCACTTAAAAATGTCATTAGACATGAATGGCAAGTTGGCTGGGTGTTGCAATAAATGTCACTCCACTTTGGGATGAAATAAAATAAGATGACAGTGTGTCAATTTTAGGCTTCATAAATCGTTCAGTGGACATTCTTAAAATACTCCGATAATAAGCACACATATACACATATAAAACCACTAATGGTCCATTTATGATTCATAAGTTTTTATGTTGCAGAGTGTCCTTGACACTGTATATATATATATATATATATATATATATATATATATATATATATATATAATCATTATTCCTACACAAACACCAGAATTTGGTATTGGGAATTTGTCTTGTTTGTACAAGTACTGATACATTAGAAACAGTTTCTGTATACAATGTCAATAAGTAAATCTATCCGTAGTTTAATGAGAAAATCACTAAGAGATCTCAATGGGGCCCCCAGACTGGCTTGAGGCATTACCTCATTACATGTGAGCTCAAGGCCCCGCTGCCACCATGGGGGAGCATTAATGAGGCAAATAAAAAAAAGGAAAGTCTCCTCTGGTTCCGCTGTTCAGTTCGCCTTGATTAAGATTTAGGTAGTGTTACTGTGTATAACTTGTGCAAATATTGCTCAGATTTAAAACTGTATTGAATTCTGGGGTTTTAAATGGTGGATTATGAGCTTTTCATTTCATTGTTTTTAAAGATATTGAAATATCTAGATATAAATATAAAAAATACCATGTCCTTTCTCAGTTTAGTTCAGAGATCATTGATATTATTCTTTTCTAAAGTTTCGAAACAGTCAACAAGTGTCATATTTCATACGTAAGTTCATACTCATATTACGCAGGCGTCTGCAGTTACCTGGGGACGCCACACTGATAAGATCATAACCACTTTGGATGCTGTGGGATTCATGAATATACTAAAGCCAGCCACAAAGAGGCTATTTTTAAGGAGCTGTCACATTATCCATCTTTATATGCAGTCTATAGCCTACAACCATATCTTTATATATAGTCCATTATTCTGTATATCAAGCATAATTTTAAATGCAAGTTGAAAATATTGAAAATTGAGCAACTATAGGCTATAAGGGTCCAAATATGAGTCAGTCCCTCCACCATCTTATTCGGATTTTTCACATCTTCATCAATGTCATGTCACAATCCCCCCACTCGAGCGTGTTACGTACCATGGCCGCTAGTTGGCGTCTCTCATTCACACATGAATATAGGTTGTTGTCACCACTTGTATTAATGAGCTATTTGCTCTTCTTCCTGGGAGGACAGGCTTTGGATACTTTTTAGTGTTTTAAGTCTGCCATTGACTGTTGAGATGAAAATATATCAGCCACAGATGTACGTGTGTGTAACAAGGGGTCCATGATAATTACTCTTTAGAACACTGTTCCTATGCCCCTCTGCTCTACCGACGGAGGAGTTTAGGACCCGGGGGCAGCCGGCAGTCCGTCTTGCAGGCCCCTGCAGTGAGAGCCGCGCATCTGGAGGAGTGCTGGCCGGCTGGGGTGGTGGAGGACGGGGAGAGAAGAGGAAGGAGGCTCCGGGAACTCGAGACAAAAAGGGTCAGGCCCGGGACTTGGGAAAAACGGGTAACGAACACACAGCGACTGCTCATACCCGTGTAACAGCTATAGGCGCGGTAGAAATGTAACCTTGCTGTGAACAAAACCGCCAGAGCCCTGAGAGCGGAAGGCGCTCGGTGGAAATGGGGAAATAGCGATTTAGGGTTTGCTTTTTTTGCAGATGTGCTGATTGCACATCGCGACGTGCACTTGAACTTGACCGAATGTCCAACATGGAACCAGGATCGCGACCCTTAAAAAGACCGGCCTCATTCAGAATAACGACACATATCCTGACGGCCGTGGCCTGTAAAAAAACCACAGTCCCCTGGGTCATATTGCAGACTTCCCCTGCTGCAAAAGACGTTAAAAACTTTGCGTTTTAATGCTTTTCCAGTTGAATAATACATGCAAGCCGGTGATGTCAGCATATTGTTGAGTTATATGTATGGAAATCAGGTGACACTGAACAGCCTGTCTGGCCCTGTAATAAATTATTTTCCAGATAACACGCCAATTATTTTTCAGGACTTCATTTCGGCGACCTATTAGAGGCTGTAAATAAATCACAAGAATTAATGGTGGCTGCATCTTATGAATTCATGGTAAACACGTGATTTTTGCACATTTCCTCAAGTGTGTCTCGACTGTGTGCACATGGGTAACCGCTGGTGTCATTTTAACCCAGACATTTAAGGCACTTGAATGATTAAATTAGGGTTTGATAATGTGGAATGTTGCACGACCATACATGCATGTGGTGTAACAGTGGCCTCGACCCTATAGCAGCCATACAGTATCCTGTATGTAGAGGCTCCTATACATGACGGGCACTCGACAAAGCTGATCTCAGAAGGTGCCTTTTATGACATTTAAAACTGCAAAGATTCACAGAATTTGCATCCTGGCTCCACTTGAAGCTGATTACTTATCTTTATGTCTTTTAGGAGAGAAGAGGGATCATCTCTCATTAATATTTTCTCATTTCCTTGAGTTTGTTTTCAACTTCCACATCATCTACATCACTCATCATCTGACAGAAGACCTCTAAGACTCCCAACAATGCCGTCCAACACTGTCACCAACACTACTGCGTTTAAAAGCTCAGACTACGCTGATTCACCTGGAAACAGAATGGTAAGCGATAGAAGAGAATGGGAATCTCCCCTTTATGGAATGTAATGTGTGAGACTCTCCTATGCAGAGTGGTCTGGTTTTCACAACCCCCCCCCCCTTTTTTTTTTTTTTTTTAGCCAGCAGAGAATTTATCCTGTCATGATTTGGCTTTTTCAATGACTTGAGTTCTTTTTTGAATATGGATTTGACTCAAGTTTTAGTGTAGGTTTTAAAGTGATATTTAAGATGTGGTTGTGCATGTCTTGAGAAAAAAAAAAATTCTAACCACCAAATCAACACCCATCAAAAAAATGTATCTCTTTACACATATTACATGCATTTGTAACATTTGTATTGTTTTTGTCATAGTTTTTAACTGTAAAACTTGTATCCTAATACATGCCACGCACTGTAATACTCTGCAGTAGGTATTTCCATTCAAACAGCTGATCTGCCATAAGAAAGTGCTGTTTGATAATACACTGATGTACGTTAACAGATATTGACTTTTTTTTTTAAGTGGGTGCTCATTTGATGGATAGAAAACATGTTTCCTGTAGTTCCTGTCTTCAGTGGTAAAATGCTGAGCATCAAAGTGTTCTTGGTTCTCTGCACGGAACACAAGCTGATCAACATCTAATATGAAGAGAGCTGAGTCAGTGATGCATGTCAGGGTTTTATAGTTTTTACCGTCGATAGACATTCCTTATATGTATGTATGTGTATTTCTTTGGTTCTGTGCACCCTGCAGCTGAAACAGATTGGTTTCTACGGAGATTCTGTAATTCAAAATGCCCTGAGGACTACATGGTCATGCAATGTGGGGGAAAAAAAAAATCAGCCTGCCTATAAAAAAATTAAGATGCGTAGTCTCTTAAATGATGGACACGATGGAAGGGATTAGTGAAGCTGCTCCAGTTGATTACAATGATTGCAACAGCCATTGCTACATTCACAGTGTGCTTCAGGATTAAGACTTGTGCTGTGGATGGTTCGCTCACATAACCCTACTTTGATAAACCTGAAATATCCCTTTAAAGACTTGAAACCCAGCTCTTCAAAAGATGCTTTCAGTATCTAGCTAGAACATCTATCAAGTAGTGTGTGTGCGTGTGTGTGTGTGTGTGCGTGTGTGTGTGTGTGTGTGTGTGTGTGTGTGTAGGAATCAAATAACCCTTTTAAAATGTTAGGCCTCACATATTACGTAGAGCCTTAAAATACACACTTGTGTTCTGAGCACCAGTTTTATGAATGGAGTTGATCAACTAGTCAAACTAATTCCATATTGATCTCTGGAATCAATTGACTTCCTGGAATAGACTGGTTCTTTCTGCTCATAGAAGAAATAGGCAGTTTTTAAAGAACGTTTTGTGTGCCATGTCACCTCAGAGTCATTATTTGAAAGCTGTATATAGATGCATCATTACTTGGAGGCGGTGGCAGCAGCAGCGTCACTTGCGAGGACGCTGCTGCGAGGTGCAGCTGTCTGATGTGACATTTGCCATTGTAATGGTGTTTGGTGACGTGGGCGTTGGCTGGTGTGTGTTGAGCTGGAGCTGGAATGGCTCTACAGTTCTTTTACTGGGGGGGATCTGTCCTCTTCCTCTACATTCCCATTACACAGTACTGCCCTTAGTCTTGTTGCCTGGCAACAGACATTGCCTTAAATAACCGGCTACTCAGACGGAAATAGTGCAGCGATATTGACAGTGTAGTAGGGTTCACTCCAGGCAACAAAGCTCTCTGTTGTTTTGTTTTTCAAAAAAAAAAAATATTCGGGTGAAGCTGTGTGTGAAAATGGCGTGTTGTTTTCATTCAGCACATCCAAGCTTTCGGTCTGGGAATTGGCTGAACAGTTTGTTGTAGGCTGCTCCTGCAGAGATAGCCAGGCACCAGTGAATTGAGTCATCCATGTAAGTGGTTCCCAAATGAGCCTGCACACCAGGCTGCACTCACAACGTGCTGTTATCTATGCAAATGCTGCCACCCTGGTTAAAACGCTCTATTAGTGATCACACAATGAAATTGCACCATCTGCAAAACACCAATATCTGCATTTAAAGTAACCTGTTATATGTTGGTAGGGAAACTAGCTTTTCATCCACATTTTACAGAACTAAATTGATGATATTCGATGATTTTTCTTGATTTTCCAGGTTTTTTTTAATCAATTAAACCCATCCTCTCTTCAGCCATAACATCAGTAAATCAAAGCTCATCTCTCTCTCCTCATGCAAATCAGTGTATCACCGTGGGACACCAATAGCTGATGGATTGATTCCTTATCTGTTGCAACACTTTCAAGATGTAACACGACTTGACTTTTGAAGTACCTGCTGGTGATTAATATCAGTCTCCACCTTCTAAATGGGTTAACCAATAGTTTCAATCCAAGTCCAGTTTTGTGATGCCAGAGAATGACAGAGCGAGAGAGTCAGACGTAGTTGATGCAGTGTCACAAACATGGTCAGGTTCAATCTAATCTTATGACCATTTTTTTCTATATCAAGATCCCTTTGATGTAAAATGTGCAGGGGTCTTGCTGGTATGGCACAGTTGCATCTTTTGGAGGAAGTAAACAGTGAGGTTGGAGAGAACATGACATCATACCATGAATACCATTTGGGTGGGAGCGCAGAAAAAAACAAACAAAAAACGACGTGTCGCCAGTCACAGTGACCTTGACCTTTGACCACCAAAAATTGTATAGGTCATCCTTCAGTCCCAGAAAACATTTTCAAGGCAAATTTGGAGAAATTCATTCAAGGTGTTCTAGAGATGTCACGTAAACGAGAATGGGGTGTCAAACTGACAGACAACTCGAAAGATGAATGCCTCTGGACAGCAGCTTCTGCTGGCGTGTTCGTGTAAAAACATGAAAATGTTTGGATACCATTTTTATGGGAGCAATAGAAATACTCCATCATGAGAAATATTAAAAAGTGAAATATATACGAAAATGATAACTAGAACTTTGATATTAAATTGATCGTTCGTACTGGCAGGAGATGGCAGCTGAGAAGAATGAGAGTTGTTACTGTTACTGTCATTCACCTTACGCACAGCTCACAAAACCTCTATGAAGCAGCCTGCAGCATGGATACAGCGGAACAACCTTGAGCAAAAGGTTTCAATTCATTGCTTACAAAATAGGAAACGAGTTGCACATTCATTTGATAAGAAGTATTTTTGAATGGCAGTATTTTTTTGTGGTCTAGCTGCCGATTGAATCAGCACATCGATATTTATTCTGTTGTGGATTCTTTTATGTCACAGACCTGAATCAAGGCCACAGACCACTTGACCAACTCTGAAAATCCAATCAAACAACAATTTCCATTATCAAGAGTCCCTAGTTGGTGGTGGGCTTGAGACGTTTCTTGATCCCCTCTCTCTTCATTTGTTGTCAGCTCTCTACTCTCTATTTAATAAAGGTAATTACATGTTATAAAAGCCAAGAACAAGAAATCAATAAGAAACCTTGCTCCAAATTAAACCTGTTCCCTCATACAGAGACCTGGAACTACTCATCCCTACCCTCACCTCTTGATTACTGTCACGCCCCGGCCCTCATCTCTGAGCCAAACAGCCTGGCCCTTCAGCCCTGCAACTGCCAGGCTTTTAACCAGTACCAGCTCGACTTCTCATCACACCTGTCATCGTTTCATTGGTTCTTCCTAATGATCAGAATCAGATTTTAAAAAGCTCTTCGTGGTCTCGTCCCTTCTTCCATACATCTCAGAACTTCGGTTCCATTCCTACCAATCAAAAAACCCGTGATCGCTTGGGTTTTTTCTGCAATGGAAGCTGCAGCAGGCACACATAGTTATTGCTCAGCTCTGATTGGCATTGACGGGAATACAAAACCTGAGTGAATATAGTCATTTGTACCCATCTTCCTATCACATACAGGCGGAGCTTTGCCATCAGCAATGTACATGGAGGAATGAAAGCTTGCAGCCTCCACCACTAACTGCTGCGACTTTTTGTCTTCTCACCCGCAAATTAAAATTCTTTCAGTTGGTATTAAGTTTAAAAAAACAGGCAGGAGAAAAAGAACAGAAGCTGGAAACAGAAAAACAAAAAAACAAGCCACTGCCTGCTGTGCTGCTTCTAATACAGCTACTACTTCCTTGACACACCAAGGAAAAGAATAGAAAGGCAACCACTCATCCCCTCACAATGGAAACAAGATCAGTCACCTTTTAGAAACAGGTTTACAAGTATGAAAACCTTCATCTTTACAGGTGTGCGCAGTGGGAACAGGCTACTCACATCAGATCAGTTGAGCTTTCACCATCAGGGTCCTTCTGGAACAGCTTGTCATCCACAGTTAAATCAGCTAAGTCTAAAAACGCTTTAAAAACGGGTCTTCAAATTAAGGTGCTTCACTTTCCCATATTCCCTTGTACAATGTTTTACATATATGTTTTATGTGTACATCTTAACATTTGCATCTGAAATGACTGATGTTACCATTGTAGTTTGCTGGTGATGTTATAATTTGAGGTTTTCCACCTGTCTTTGGTCTTTTCTGGCAGCTTTTTCAGACACTCCCTTTTCCACTGGCCACAAAACTCACTAACACCTGCTAACATCTGGCTTTAGTTTGTGACGGCAAAGCATTGTATCAGCATTCAGTGCTGGGTCAAAAATACCTGCAGCATGCATAGGTATTTTAAAGGCATTGATGTAAATGAAAAACAAGGTTAACAGGTTAACTTGCAGTCGCATCCAGCACGATGTAATGATGCATTCTGCATTCAAGCAACCCTTGAACGCTGTGAAGTCACTGTTGAGTTCAAAAAAACAGATTGGAGTAAAAGATATAACCATATAAATACTGTCACTGCTGCTTTCTAGTATACTGGTTGTTTATTTTGTTATCTAGTATTTTTGTGACATAGACGGTGACACTTCAGGTGAAAAAAAAGGGGAAAAACAAAACCTCTTCTACTTGTTATGGGGAAATTATTATTATTTTTTTTTTAGTGAGTTGGTCCAGGTTCAAATGACCTACATATTTGCAGTTATGTGTAGTAGAAAAAAGAGTATTACCGTCTTTATGTGCCATCTTTTCTTTTATGATTATATGCTGTTAATGTTTAAAATGAATAAAGGTACTTAATAATGAAGTCAGTAAAGGTACATGCTTTCACTGCCCTTTTATCTCAGAGGAAATCTGGCATTCAATAGTGAAGGAATTTAATAAAGACTCAGCCCACCACTTCCCCGCCCCCATGGCAGCTGTCAGGACCGGCCTCATGGTCTCACTCGTATTGAGACATGGAGCCGGTTCTCCTATTCAGTCACTAAATCAAAGCATCTACATTACATACATTACGATCATCTTTTCTCCCATCAACCCCAGAGGTACTCGGCTGCTGTGGACATTGGGCTTTGTTCATTGCACTTTTTATTAATCGAAAGGGAAATTGCTGCACGGGAAGGCGGGGGCCGGTCGACGTCTTTGTAATGATGTCAAGAGGGGATTGTCTGTGGAAGGTCAGCGCTGCGTCCGCAGAGCTTTCACTTCAGCTGAGTTCAATGGAAGTTGTCATTCAATTTCTATCCGTCTCACTCTCCACTCAGTCAAAGACACTTGAGGACCCATTACTGTCCCCTCAAAATGTTCAAGTGTTTTGATGTGCTGCAGTTTTGTATTTGTGTGGCAGATTTAGCATTATTCCTGCTGCTGAGCCGACACTGTCACTCATCCTATTGTACAAGTGAATACTGCCGTACAATGTAAAGACGTGCAAGCAATTCTTAAATGTCCTAGTGCATCCAATGTTCTTTTTTGACTGCATGACCTGAGAATTATACATACATATATATATATATATATGTATATGTATTTTTTTTTTACAGGGTGAGAGCACGATATTGGACATGGACCTGATGACAGAGGAGAAGTCGGCTAAAAGTAGTGCCTCTTGTAAAGTTGGCAAGCCCGGACGGAAGCGCAAGCATTTTCCAGTAAGTGTTAAAATTGCATTAGAAATTAGCAAAACCTCAACAAGCTTCAGGCTGAACGTGTTACTCGCTCACAAGTCAGTGTGGGGTGGTTTATTTTTGCCTTTTATTTAAAAAGTTTCTGTTTCCTATCAGGACTTGAAGTTTACACTGGCTGTGCACTAGGAGCTCTTGTTTTTTTTTTTTTAATTAGATATCAACATTGAATAACCAGCGCAACATTTAATTACATTAGCATTTTTGAACCTGACGAATATATCGGTGGGGCCAATCATGTTGGCCAATATTGGCCTATCATATACACTACCAGTCAAAAGTTTGGACGTACCTTCTCATTTAATGATTTTCTTTATTTTTACTACTTTCTATATTGTAGATACATACTGAAGGCATCAAAACTATGAATGAACACATATGGAATTATGTTGTAAACAAAAAAGTGTGACATAATTGTGAATATGTTTTATGTTTTAGGTTCTTCAAAATAGCCCCCCTTTGCTTTGATTGCTGCTCTGCTCACTCCTGGCGTTCTCTCAATGAGCTTCATGAGGTCGTCACCTGAAATAGTTTTCCAACAGTCTTGAGGGAGTTCCCAGAGATGCTGAGCACTTGTGGCCCTTTTGTCTTCACTCTGCTGTCCAACTCATCCCAAACCATCTGGATTGGGTTTAGGTCAGGTGACTGTGGAGGCCAGGTCAACCAGCACAGCACTCCATCACTCTCCTTCTTGGTCAGATAGTCCTCACACAGCCTGGAGGTGTGTTTGGGGGGGATGTAGCATGTTGCTGCTGCGGTAGCCATGCTAGTTCAGTTTGCCCTCAACTTTGAGTAAATCCCCAACAGTGTCCCCAGCAAAGCACCCCCACACCATCACACCTCCTCGTCCATGCTTCACGGTGGGAACCATGCATGTAGAGACCATCCGTTCACCTTTCCTGCGTCACACAAAGACACAGCTGGTGGAACCAAAGATCTCAAATGTGGACTCATCAGACCAGAGCCCAGATTTCCACTGGTCTGATGTCCATTCCTTGTGTTTCTTGGCCCAAACAAATCTCTTCTGCCTGTTGCTTTTCCTTATTCAACCATAAAGACCTGATTGGCTCAGTCTCCTCTGAACAGTTGATGTAGAGATGTGTCTCCTACTAGAACTCTGTGAGGCGTTTATCTGGGCTCTGATCTGAGGTGATTTCTGAGGCTGGTGACTCAGATGAACTCATCCTCAGCAGCAGAGGAGACTCTTGATCTTCCTTTCCTGGCGCGGTCCTCATGTGAGCCAGTTTAGTCGTAGTGCTTGATGGCTTTTGCGACTGAACTTGGGGACGCATTTAAGGATTTTGCAATTTTCCAGACTGACTGACCTTCAGTTCTTAAAGTAATGATGGACTGTAGTTTCTCTTTACTTAGCTGATTGGTTCTTGCCATAATATGAATTCTAACAGCTGTCAAACAGGGCTGTCAGCTGTGTACCAACCTGACTTCTGCGCAACACAACTGATGGTCCCAACCCCATTAAGAAGGCAAGAAATTCCACAAATGAACCCTGACAAGGCGAACCTGAGAAGTGAAAACCATTTCAGGTGACGACATCATGAAGCTCACTGAGAGAAGGCCAAGGGTTTGCAGCGCTGTTAGCAAAGCAAAGGGAGGCTACTTTGAGGAATCAAAATATAAAACATATTAACAGTTATTTAACAATCTGTTCTTTGCTACACAATTCCATACATCTTGCCTCATGTATTTGATGCCTTCAGTATGTATCTACAATGTAGAAAATAGTAAAATTAAAGAAAAAACATTGAATGAGAAGGTTTGTCCAAACTTTGACTGGTAGTGTATGTTGTTGGTGTCAGTGTATGTATTCTTTGATATGTACATCATAAAAACCTACCTTTTTTCGACAACACAGTGTTCAAAAGCAGATGCTTGGGTCAATACAGTTATTAGATTCCCCGTGAAGTTTATAATTTCAATGCACTGATATCATTAAGACAATAACATTTATTTTTAATCTGTAATAAATACTGCCTGCAATATGTATATTTTGGATAAATATAGATTAAAGAATAATTTACTCAATACTAGGGATGATATCAGTACCTCTTTGGCAGAATTAGTTATTTTTTAGATGTCTGTATCAATCCCAAGAGTATGTTTCGCTTCAGTCTTGAGGAAATAATATGGTAAATATTTGATGGGTGGGCATATCTTCATGTTTTTTTGGAAATCAAAACTTGTTATGTTACCTTAATCTCAGTAGGTCCAAAATGTGAATACCTTGGAATGCCTTGTTTTGACAGATATCACCATCTGTATAGATTTTTTAGACATCAACCTCTGAGTAGGAAAGAAAACATCTTGAAATGTTGAGCCAGATGCTGTTTTGGAGGGAGGTTGAAAGCATGTTAATGGCCTAACTGTAAGAATAATGTGTTTCCGTCTGCAAAGCTTATGCATAAACATCACACCTCTTCCGCCATGTGTCGCAGCGGCGCACGAACACCAACACCAACACCAACACAATTTGCAATCTGTTTGTGATGTCTTATTGTTGCTAAAAGCTCTGGTTTAATAATGACTCTTGGGGCATCTGTTTTTTGTTTTTTGTTTTTATGCGCAGACATTATCATTTGCATTATCTTAAAAGCAAGTTAATTAATTTTTACAGTGTGATTCAACACACCAAAAATCTTACTGCCTGGCAGGAGGATGTGATGGTGGGTTAGTGCCAAATTATACGAATGATCATTTATGTAGACTTATTAACCCGTTATGGCACCATATCGCAATGTTTAAGCCTCAATTTGTTGTTGTTTTTTCCCCTTCAGAACAGAGTGCATAAATGTCATGGTTGAATGTCATGAACAAGTTTACAGAGGAAAAGATGAGTGCATTGAGGTTAAATCAAGTATTTATTCATTTCACTTTAGTGAAACCAGGCAGTATGCGCCTTCAGGTGGTATATAAAGTATAATGCTCAGATACCCTTCATACTTCAGCAATTTATGAAAAATATTTTAACAGTTATTTAACCAAGATAAGTCCCAGTGAGATTAAAACAATCTGTTTCAAGTGAGCCCTGGCCAAGACAACATAAAAACAGGTAATTGTAGACAGATGCAATAAATCTCTCATGAATTTGGACTACAGTCAAATAAGGAGAGTAGAAATTATTGTTAATGCATGTTGATTATTTTATGATTAAAGAACAGAAGATCAAAGTGAATTGTTTAATTTGCTGTGATACATGGCTGTAAAATTTCTGCATTTAAATCTTGACTCATTAGAGAAGGATAACATTTTCTCATTTTTGGAGTCATTCCTCCCTTTTTACTGCCCTAACTAGCAATAATACTCAATATTGATATGAATTATTGTTTTTTTGCATTCATATTATCAAAATCTCAAAATATTAAAAAAGACACTGGTGATTAACGTCATTTACTCTTTCTGGAGCCTAAGCAGACATTTAAATGCATCATTATGTACAAAAATATTCAATTTACCTGCATACAAGACAAAGAAAAGTGGGAGAATCGTACACTTAAGAAAATGGAATATAGGTATAGGTACATTTTTTCTTGGAAATGATATATGGATGAACAAAACAATCATCATCAACTATGCGCTTAATTTTTCGGTTTCATTAATATAGCCACAGATATATTACCTTGAGAAAACTCAAAATGGACTTCTATAACTTCTATGAGTCATTGATTATTCAAATTTGCTTTCGTGTAGCAGTCAACGGGATTTTCTCGTCAGTGTTTTGTTTTGACCTTTCTGTCTGCCTGTCTGAGCCACCTGATTCCCTGACTGTGACCTTTGACCTCTGGCAGGGACCATGTGTAGATCACTGGGTCATTTATCTGTTGCGTAATTCTTTCCACGACAGTTTTGTGTGTTTGTGTGTGTGAGGTGAGCACATTTCATAGTGTTTGACTTTCTGCGTGACTATTTGCTTTTGCGTGCACATTTGCTCAAACACACGTGCACACGTGCACACAGACACACGCACACAGACACACGCACACACACACACATACACACACACACACACACACACACACACACACACACACACACACACACACACACAGCAACATTTTTCTCGTCAGGAATCCAGTCAAGAATATTCTGGCAGGCTGTGGGGGGTTTGTTTTCATTCATTGTGTCAAAAAGATTTAGCCCAGTATGAGCGGAGCTGTTAAACATTTACGGTTAATTTTCTCTCTGTTACAACAATAATGAGGTGATTTAGTTTGTGGCTCGTGAGGAATGCTTAAAAAAAAAAACCAAAAAACAAACAAGTTTGGCTGGATGTTGTTTTGTTTTACGAGGTAGTGTGATGACGCTTGCAGATTTTTTTTTCGTCATCTTAGGGAGCTCTGTTGCACCTACGTAATTTGCATCGTGTTCATTACACACGTTTTATAGCTCTCTGGATCATATTAAAGGCAGTTTTACACAGTGTTGCCCTATTCAGTTTGCACTCATAAGAGTATGTTTGACCTTTTAGTGTCTAGTATAATCGGACCACCTTAAATGTGCAGGAGATGAACCTTCAGCTGCACGCCTGTCATCGGTCTCTCTAGACATGCTCCACTTTCTGCTCTCAGTGACCCACTAATGGGATTGTCTGAGAAAGTGTGTTTTTGTGGCTATTTTTAGGCAGCAGCAGAGACAGTATCAAGACACAAATCGCCCCGCTCACATTTTTAATGCATTCATAGTTATTTTTGTAGACTGTAGTCATATTGTGCTTGTTTTAGTTGAAGAAGCTGTAACTTTTATATTGGTCAGCCCTTGTTGGGTTTATTGGAGTAACTCCTCCGCTTAGAATCAAATAGTTAAACTGGGCGTTTCTTTTCTGAACTGGAGTGAAAAGCATCTCTGTTGCTATACAGCCAACATTCTTTGCATATTTCCATGCTGCTGTAATGAAGAATGCACAGGAAACTCACTGGTGTACCTGTTGAACTGTAATGTAATCCCATCCACACTCACAAGTTAATGGCTGTACAACATATTTACTGGCTCGGCTTTGAAGTTTACAGCTCCAGTTTAACAGAGTGGAATGGGAAATGCTGTAATTCACAGAGTAATAAGTGTAGAAGTTGAGGGGCTTTCTGTCTGGATTGAGATGAGGAATCTCAAGGGGTGAAATTAAGCTTATCTCATGTGAAATGGGTGTGTACTTTAATTCACACTTCTTTGAAATCTCCCATTTAGCCAGCAGAGGCAGGTGAGTGCTTACCTTCACTGTGATGGTGCCAACTGTTTTATTGTCTCTCGCACAGTATGATTTGTTTGGTTTTGTTTACAACTACAGTACGTGAGAGGTCATAAATGCTGACAGGCTGTTTTACGCCTTCATAACATGGAAGTGTAACATACTGCTGCAGCAATAACAAGCTCTAAAGCTGATAGATTGTCAGAATGGTAACATTGAAACCCCTTCTTCTCTCCTCCCTCTGCCTGCAGATTGAGAGCTGCGGCTCTTTCATAGATGGTGTGGGTAACAACAGCTACACTGGGGTGGGAAAGCCGTCCATGGCACTGGTCCACAATGGAGGCGTGGGCGGGCACAGAGACAGGACATCCGATGCCTGCTTCCCCAAACAGGAGAAGAGGGAAGTGGAGAACGGGCTCCTCAGAGACCCTTCCTCTTGTCGGGAAGAGGACAGCTCCCAGGGTCAGAGCTTGATCTCTTCCCAGGAGAACGGATTCCTGCCCAGCCGGGACGACCAGGACTCAGAGAAAGACAGGGACGACAGCCTGGCGACGCCGCGCAAGAAACGAGGAAGGCGGAAACTGGAGCGCCCAACAAAATGTGAGTTTTGGCGTCTCGCTCGCACAGCTTTTCCATATTTTCATCTGCTCTCCATGAATTCAGCAGGGAAAGTCTTGTGCATTTGATGAGTACAAGATGTTGAGTAATGAACTGTAAATGGATGTCAGAGGGAGTCGGTCCAAACTGCTCACCACTGCCAGGGGAGTTACCATAGAGGTTAGCCTAGCATTCATACTGCTGTGCGACCAGCAAATACTCCAGATATCACATTTATACTGCTAATAATACTCAGATCATGATATCTTGAGTGTTTTGTGTTCTAAATGCCTTGACGAGGTTTAGGAACGATAAACTGAGCAACGTTGGAAACCATTTGCGATTTGAAACCATTTGCCCCTCCCCCTCCCTAAATGGGAAAATGTTGTAATTCCAAATATTGATCTAAAATTAAATCAAATCACAATGGTTTTAATAATGAATTTAAGGTCAATCAAGTTTCTCTTTGAAACAGACAAAATGAGGATGTTACTACAGGCCTGTCACGATAATAACTTCATTGACCTATGGTACAATAAATAGACAATAATTTTACTATAAAAAGGGTGTTTACTCAAGAATATTTTTGTAGTTAATTTTGTGTAGGTTTAATTTTTTAAGATACTTTTAAAATATTTTTGGCATTGTAAAAAATTACGATAATATAGTTTACCCCAGTAGTTTCTAGGAAAAGTTATGGTGGAAGGCCTCCTCAAGAAATTGTGAGTTGAATGTGACATTTCATGTTTTAGTTGCCAAAAAAATAATCAATTGATTGATTTTTGGTCTAAATATATTACAGTTACAGGCCACATGACATGACATTACATAATTAAATTTTGTCGTGCGAAAAACGCTGAATATTATTTTACCCTTGATTATAATAAAGTATTTAATATTTAATCTGATCCCCCTGCCCTAAATCCTCAGGCACAGGTCAGCTCGGAGCACATAAAGATGATATATATCAGGGAGGCTTTGTTGGGAGAGGCTGGTGCTGACAGCTAGTTTCAAGTCCAAGATGGAGATTAACCATGTCACTTGGCCTCCCCTCCCCTCCCCACCTTGGTTTTAACTTTAAATTTCTCTCTCCCTCTCTGAGCCACGTGCCTCTCTCACACCTTTTCTGGGCTGTAGTGACATCGGCTGTGACCTTGATGATGAGTGCAGTAAATAAAGTCAGGGGAGGAGCGACTTGTCTCCTGGCAACTAGCCTCAGTTGGGAGCTGGCAGGTCTCTGTTGTGACCGGGCCCCTGCCAGGTGAATGGCACGCTGCCCAGAACTCAACTGGATTTGTATTCTGTGACCACCTGATTTGTGTTTCTGGGATTTATTACTTCACTTTCAAACAGGCTTTTGAAACCAGGTGCTCAACACTGCAGTGGATGAATACAGTGGGTTTGACCAAATTGAGGTCTCTAGATTTGTACCTCAATTATGATAAATTTAAATTTGATCAAAACCATCAACATTTCCATTACAGCAGATGTTGTGATTTACATGTTCAACTGAATGTTTTATCTCACTTTGATATAAATCAGGAAATGGACAAAGACAAAGAGTATGATGGTTTAGTTTGCCCTCTAATGTGTAACATAGGGCGGCCAGTACTTGTTAGTTTCAGCATTAATATATATTCCATTTATTTGAACAGTTAATTGATGACTGGATTTGTGATTACATCCTAAAGAAATTACTAGAGGCCAAATTAACAAATTTAAACTTCTTTTGTCCTAAAGTTCAAAGAATTTTGATAGCAAAGACATAAGCTATACCTGATATCCGGGACCAGATACAACCATTCACACTCACAGTCACACCTACAGTCAATTTAGAGTATCAATCAGCCTCGACCCCATTTGCAAGTCTTTGGACTGTGGGAGGAAGCTGGAGTACCAGAGAGAACCCACACAGGCACAAGGAGAACATGCAGACTCCACACAGAAAGATCCTGTGCCCGAGCCAGGACTTGAACCCGTGTCGCTGTGAGGGCGACAGTGCTAACCACTGCACCACCGTACCACCCTCATTCAACAACACACTTAATGAAACAAACTCATCCAACCCCAAATAAATTTTTCTGCATTTTAATACAGAAATATTACAAATATACTTCTAAAGTATATGGAGCAAAAATATTCAAAGCCTGTTCGATATGTTACCAGTACCTCCCAAAAAACAGAATGTCAAATGCTTTAGAACAATCAATGTCCGTTACACTTTCATCAAAGCAGCTAACAGCCAGTCTCACAAACCATCCTCTAGGGGCAAAGTTAGGCCCTCTAGTGTAGCCAACAAATATCTGAGCCAAGACTTCCTCTTTCGTGTGCCGATTACAGTTTACGATCGGATTAGAAACTTGAGATGGGAGAATGAATTTGAGAGATTCCGAAATTTAGATTAGTGGTCTGTCGAGGTTCACAGGTCCCAAAAGACCAGTACCAGATGTTGGTGACATTTTTTTTCTTTCAAGGCACCAGACAGGAACTCAACAGACACATGTTAATGTCTGATCATGATACAGGCGGGAGAGTTTGTTTGGCACAACTTTGAAAGTAACACTTAAAGTTTATGACATCCTTAAAGAGCATTTAAAGGATTTCTTGTATCAAGATATGAAAAATCCCAGGGGTGGATTGAGAGTGAAAGTGTTCTCACACTTGGCCTGGCGGCTGCCTTGGACCACCAGATCCCCACCTACCTTTTGGCCTGCACCCACATTGCTCCGGGCCTGAGTATGTTTACGTCATCCCTGAACAGTGCGAGCCTGATATTTGGTTGGGAACCTCACGGATCTGATTTTATTTTTCATCAAAGAAGCAGGATGAGAAAGGAGTAATAATCCACATCTGCGTCAGGCTGGATAGTACACACACTGCAATGAACTCAAATTGTAGGTTTATCATGGAATGAACACATGAATGGTTGTAAGACAAGCAGTGCTTAACTGCCCTCATTGTGCTGCAGTATTACTTGTAGGCCTGAGTGATATGAAAAAAATCAATGTCATGATTCTTCAAAACGTTTTTATACACTTTCCTTCACTGTCCTAATAATTCTCTGACAATCTCTGTACTGTTACTATGATGAACCACTGAGGGAGAGTATTACCCCAATTTAACCTGAGTAAGGGTTTTAATTGATGTTTTTGATACATTTTTAGCTGGAATGCCCAGCTCTAGCTGACTAAATAGTAATTTTGATTTAAAAATACGTTAAAATATCTAATTATGTTTATTTTGACTGATAATGCAAGTGTGATATTATTCACAATATTACATGGAATCAACATTTTTGTTTTATTTACTCACATTTTAACTGAAATCCATCTTGAAAAGACAGTGTTATCATACAGGGATCTGTAGTTTCATGTCTATCGGAACAAAGCTTCTTGAGACAACTTTATCAAAGACAGAAGTACTTTTTTTTCATTTATTCACACACAAAATTAAATCACAGTCTGTCCCCTAAAATGATGGAGTGATGATAGATGGTTGGACCCTTCTACATCAGGTCATTCACGTCCGTGGGCAGGTCCTCAATGGTGGTGCTGTAGAAGGTCTCAATGTCCTTCAGGGCTCGTCTGCATTCCTTGGTCACCAGGGTGATGGCAGTTCCTCTTCGTCCAAACCGACCTCCTCGACCAATCCTGTGGAGGTAGATCTCCCTCTTTGTTGGGAGGTCATAGTTTATGACCAGAGACACTTGTTGTACATCAATGCCTCTGGCCAGAATGTCTGTTGTGATCAGGACCCTGCTGGATCCTGAGCGGAACTCCCTCATAATCACGTCCCTCTGGCTCTGGTCCATCTCTGCATGCAGTGCAGAGACGGTGAATCCTCTTGACTCCATCTGCTGAGTCAGCCACTCCACTTTCCTGCGAGTGTTTGTAAAGATGATCGCCTGTGTTATGGTAAGGGATGTGTAAAGGTCCATCAGGGTGTCCAGCTTCCATTCTTCCCTTGTGACATCAATATAAAACTGGCGGACGCCCTCCAGGGTCAGCTCCTCCGTCTTCACCAGGATCCTCACAGGATCCCGCATGAACTTCTTTGTAACCGCCAGTACGTCAGACGGCATTGTGGCAGAGAAGAGCACCACCTGTGCTCTGCTTGGCAGGACTTGGAAGAGGTCATAAATTTGTTCCTTAAAGCCTCGGCTGAGCATTTCGTCAGCCTCATCCATAATGAACATTTTGATGCTCCTTGAACAAAGATGTCCGCGGTTGAACATATCGAGGACTCGACCGGGGGTCCCCACAACAATCTGAGGGGCTTCGTTCCTCAGCCTCTGGGCCTCTTGATGGATGCTGGTGCCTCCAGTGCAGGCATAGCAGGTGACTCCCATGTAGTCACCCAGAGCCAGCACCACTTGCTGGATCTGCTGAACGAGCTCCCTGGTGGGGGCCACAATCAGAGCTTGAGTGGCCCTGTGCCTCAGGTTGATTTTCTGGAGAATAGAAATTGCAAATGCAGCGGTTTTGCCAGTGCCAGACTGGGACTGGGCGATCACATCATAACCCTCGATACAGGGTATGATGGCTTTCTTCTGTATAAGAGATGGCTTTTCCAAACCATAACTATAAATTCCCCGAAGCAGAGCACCACGCAGGTCCATGCGATCAAAACTGCCCACTGTGTGGTTCCAGTTGCTCTCAATGACTGGACCATTGTCTCGCTTACGATGGTTGGTTGGCATTGGTGCAAAAGAAGTTGAATGACCCTGATGGACTCGACCAGATGGACAAAAAGTTCTTGATGTCATAATGCACCAAGGAGGAGGTTTACTGAATGTTGAAGCTGAGTGTTCTCTTACATCGTTTCCTACCTTGATCTCATTTGGTGTTGTCATCCTGTCATGTCATTCTGTGATGTCATCCTGTCATGTCATTCTATGATGTCATCCTGTCATCTCATTCTATGATGTCATTCTGCCATCTTAATTCTGGGATCACATTTGGAATTATGAGGTCAAGTTCAGAATTCTGAATGTGTTCTCATTCTGTGATCACAAGCAGATTGTGAAGTTTAAAGTTTAAGAATTCTGTGATACTCTTTGATCCGATTTTAATGACGGACTCTGATCTCTAACTTTGGTCCAGCAGTTTTCTCTTGGGTCTGACTTTAATCTGTGACACTCAGATGAATGGATAGTATAGATGGGATCGCAGATTTTGGCGACTCGTTCTGAAATCAGGTTTATTAAACACAATTATTTATTTATTTATTTATTTTTGTAGAACTCCATAGGTAGTTTTACCAGAGACCTTAAACATGGGAAAATATCGCTGAGCTGCTGTTATCAGTTGCCCATCAGCTGATCTCTCTCTCTCTCTCTCTCTCTCTCTCTCTCTCTCTCTCTCTCTCTCTCTCTCTCTCTCTCTCTCTCTCTCTCTCTCTCTAAGTGTTGTAGGGCAATGGCTATTGGTGGACACTATCCACAGCAACATAAACACGACATGGATCCACTGTTTCATCTGTGCATGATTTGAGCAACATACATGGGTTTGTTGCTTACAATATAAGGAACTGGTGAGGGTACATCGGCTGGTTAAACACTTTACAATCTCAAATAATGTGAGCGTTAAATTGCACAGACATCAGGAAAGTAAGACTCAATTACAAGCAGTCAGAGGAATGACATTTTAATGTGTTGAAAGTGTGAACAGCACCATGAAGAAGCAGACTTGCGCTGATTAAACGGTCGTGTTTCTTTGTGGTGCAGCCACGAGCGTGTAACTCACTGTTTTAGTCTGTTGCAAAGTGTTTCCAGACAACTGAATCATTATCTTCATCGGCAGAAAGCTGTTGTGTCTCCCTCCTCCTTCTAAACACGAGTCGAAATTCAAACTGTTTGGTTTTTGGAGGAAAAGCGGAGCAGAGTGTGCTCCTCATTTGCAACACAGGATAAAACGCAACACGCTGTAGCATCATTCACTGTAATTTTTTTTCAGTTGTTGTGTTTTTGTCATTGGGGAAGCTAAAATGGTAACTGAAATTCAGTTGATCACCCTGCCCTTATTGTATGTGATGATGTAATATCTTGATAATGCACTGATCCATATACCAGAATTTCCTCCTTTGCTGTGCGTACAAGTGAATTACACCTGGCTGCTCTCCACATTATGTGCTTGTGTTTGTGCATGTGCAGGCGTACAGTGCCAAAGCCCTCCTTTTCTAACTGTGCTGGGCCAAAAGCGCTCAAAATACTCAAAGGAAACATACTTAAGGGGACAAACAGGCTTGGAAACGGTATGGATCATCTCGTGTGAGTGCACGCTGAAAGGCACACTCTTTAGCATTGCATGTTAGTGAGCAAGCCGTATGTCCAGAGCCGTGACATGATAAACAGCGGGAGTGGGCATGTGGAATCAGTAAAAGCTACCCACATCGACTTTTAATTCTGCAAAAAATCACACAAAAAGTATTCATCCTGGAATTATCTGCGAGAATGCAAACACCCACCCTGTTGCACTTGTATCATGTTGAGAAAATATACATACAGGCAGATATTATCCTGTAACGAAACAAGTTTGAAAAGGAAGAGCTGTATTCATCTCAGAGAAGAAAGACCTTGGCGGGGGGCAGCGTGGTGGATCGATAGCCAGCTAAACAGGGTGTCTGTTATCCATCTGGAGGGCAGAGGAAGGATTCGAGCTCCGGCTGGAGTGGAACTCAGCTCCAGCAATACGAGTGCTGGAAGCCAGTCAAACTGGCAATGTATACTCTCTGTGGGCAACCTTAGCCAGCTCCCCTCACAAACCCAGTGACCTTGGCAGTCCGCACCGCCTCACCGATTTGTTATATAGTCACTTATTCCTGATGAGGACGAGGAGACCAGGAGAGAGGGATGGAAAATACACGGGGGGGGGGGGGGAACTCAGCTACACATGGAACCAACTTGAAGAGGCGGCTAAGAGAGCAGGCTATTGTTTGGACGGGACTGCAGGGTACTTCACTGGCAAGCCAGTTTGCTATGTTTGCTGTGCAGAAAACATGCCATCAAAAGTTTTCGGAAACCTCTCAGGCCTCAAGTGTTATGATAGTGTCTTGGCTTGTATTTATCAGATTGAAATGTTTGCTCAGGCTGTGCTATCATGCCAATTCAGGGCACCGCAGTCTGAACAATGTGCGTATCACGGAGCATGCACATATTTAATCACTTATATTTCAATTAAACTTTGTAAAGTTAACTTGTAAAACCAGAGGTGTTGGCATGAACATAGCTGGCTTATCTATTCTTCGGCTGCCACTGAGGGTGAATCATGAATCCTGACTCCCGTCTTAGTGTTTCAGTTGGGTGGTATCCATGCTCCCTGGCTAACCCCGCTCTGCTCTGCTGAACACAGGAAAACAATGCTGAATAAATAAAACGCCCTCGTTGTCATGGACCCCACATCTTAAATCACTGCCAAGTTAATGGGAAATCCCTATGTGGATTGTCTTTTCACTTTTTTAGACTGTGGTTTCAGCACTAATTTTCTCTTAATATTTTTGTGCTATTTTTGATGCACTGGACCCTGCTGCTGCTGCGCCTTTTGTTTTGCAACTTCCTCCTTATATAATGACACTTTCCTTCCTGTGCAATATGTATATCTTTCTCAGAAAAATCCAGATACTATTCAAGAGTTTTGAATCTTTATTATCCATTAGTGATGCCAGTATTAAACCATTTTACTTAGCAAATAGCTGTATTGAACTTAAATTTAATATTATATTCATATTTAGATCTGATGCAACTTATGGGCTATTCACACATCATTTTGGGTGTTACATGGTTTTGAAAAAAATGTTGAATGAACAGGTTTACTCTAAAGCCAATGGTCAAAAGAAAAGAATTTTATTCACAAGAAGTCTATAAGTTTCTAATGTCGAAATGGGTTAAAGGAGTGTTTGGTCTATTGATGAAACTAGGCTTTCTATGCTTTATATTGATGCAAATATTTTTGAAATGGCACCACATGACCAAAATTTTGGAAAAGGTAGTTGACTAATTTTAAGAAAAAAATGTCCACAAATTCATTGCTGTTGAAAAAGTCAAACATAGGGATCAATCCTACAATTATATCCTAGATTTTGCAGATCAGTTTTTTGACTTGTCAGTCAAGAGAATAACCTGTGGATGAATTAACTTAAGCAATGCGGTATTTCTAGTTTACCTCTATTGTAGGTCAATGAGGAGACTTGATATATTATTTTAAGTTTTAATGCCATCTCTTTGTTCCAAGTACAGACAAATGCGAGCTTTAACGTATCTCCACTGTCCACCTCTTCATAACTCAACTACAGCAAGTAGAAACTCATGTCTCGATCTGGTGGAGGATTTGAAGTTTGGCAAGAAGGTTATATATGGCCCCAGAGTCACAGAAGTGAAGCAGTATGTTGTTGCCTTTAAGGCTTAGTGTCAGCAGCGTGGGATGGGCTATGCTAATAGCAACCAGCTGTCTCTCATGGGGGGGGGGGGGGGGGGGGTATAAGGTCAGAAGTGTGATATTTGCCAAAGTAAACCTGGCTTGGCTCCACACTCATCATAACCTGGGCAGCCACTCCAAACCTTCTGGGTTGCATCAAACCCTCATATGGCATCTGAGTGCACAAACTCCCCTGATCCCAGATGATTTTGAACTATGAGTACTATTGATGGGATCGTATGAAGGGTGAACATTTTGGGATAATAAATGACATATGGCTTACTTCTGAGCCACTTAAGTATAACACAGATAAAAGGATGTGGCCATTTCCATCCTCATGAATGATTCAGGTTATCCATTGTGTTGCTATTTTCTCTCTAGATGTGGAGCACAAGGAGGAGGATGGGAGTGATGCAGTCAAGACTGAGGTAAGATTTCTGCTCTCTTGGATTGCTCCCAGCCTGATGACGAAGTCTTCTGGTGTCTTTTTTTTTTCTCAACACTTTTCAGGGCTATAGCTTCAGTTAGGGGGTGAGTTAGCTTCCCTGGAATTCCTCTACTTGCCAGCACGATAAATATGTACAGAGGGAAAACTTCTTTGCTTGACTTGAAATGGATTGTTTCTGTTGTATAAAATCTAACAGCTTCCTAATTCTACACCTGATCAATCAAACTAATATGTGATTTAAGTGTCAACCTGTCCAGCATTTTTCTTTTGTTCTGTTATACCTTATTGTAAGACTTGTGTGATTGCGTGATGAAGGGAGGTTTAGATGTTGGTTAGCATGGTCGTAGCTGGGCAAGAATGGTTTGACATTTTGAGGAATTCCTCACAGTTATACCAGTCTTTCAGCTGATAAGTTTTTGGTCCGTCCATGATGTGCTCCTGCTCCCTGCATCTACCAGAGCAGATTGTGACCAGTCTAGACAATGTCTGTGCTTCCACCAAGTGTGCCACACCTCTCCCGACTCCTTCTCTGGGAAGAATACGTGCCTAGTGTATTTTTGTCACGTCAAGCTACACAGAGCAGATTGAGAGTCGTGCAGGAAGTCAGACATGGGTAACACAGATTTTCATGTTGAGATCAAGTTTCAAATAAAACACACTGTGCAGATTGTGTGTCACTTTACTACATGAAATCCTTTGCCAAAAAGTCAACTGGTCAGGAGCAACTTGTTGCATTTTTTTCACCATCGACAATGAGAGGCTCATTTTGGAAGTGGAGAAAAGGTTTTGTGTGGCAGCACAGATCCATGAAAAGGTGTGGAATACAACTGCTGGACTTTTTTAGTTGAAGGTGAGTAGGATTTATTAATGTACTAAATAAATACAGCAACAAAAGTTGTGGCTTCAGCTTCAAATTGCATTACAAATGTGGTTTATATCCTGTTTTCCACCTACAAAGAAAATGAATGAATTAACATGTTTCGCAAGATGTCAAACTATTCCTCCTCTTTCTGTTCAAGCTTTAAAAAAGAGTACATTGCAACATGCTCTCCCACAAATGTATAGCAAAAGTTGAAATGGAAGTATACTGTATCTCTTTGCTAGTGTCTTGTCTCCAAGGTCCAGAACAAACCGAGTACTTCTTTTGCCTTCAGACTTGAAAGAAATGGTACCTAATGTTGTATAGATTTGAAATGTCAAATACACTTGGGAGCTTCTCGTATCACTTGGTGCTGCTGACCTTGAGTCTGTTGCCAGGGAGTCGTGATTAGACACTGTGGCATCACCTTTTGCCGCCTGACCAATCACAAACTCACAGCACCATATGGCACACCAAGATGTGACTCATCACCTTTTTAGCAATTAGACCACCCCATCGCCTCCACTGCAAATTACTCACTTGTTAACTGGAGTCTGTGTCACAGGCTTTGGATGCACAGATTTGATTAAAATCTGGATGCTTCCTTGCGAGAGAGAGGAAGAATCAAGTAGCTAACTTTTTTTCTTAACACCTTAAACAGGGAGGTCGAGGGAGGCTTCGAGGGGGAGTTGGTTGGGAGATCAGCCTTCGTCAGAGGCCCATGCCCAGAATAACCTTCCAGGCTGGTGACCCTTATTACATTAGCAAGCGGACCAGAGAGGAGTGGCTGGCCAAGTGGAAGATGGAGGTGAGTACACCAGCTCTGCCCCAGCCACCGTCTCAGGGGGACGCTAGACAGCCAGGTGAATGACAGGTGTGCACTACAGCTGCTAGGGCTCCAGATAGGGCTTGTGGTGTGTTCACAGCCAAGTGTATTTGATGGGTCATTTGATATCTCATAAAGGTACCATTTATTTCAGTGGGTTTCCAGGGCTGTTGGCTCAGTCGTGCTCCTGCATTTCCGGCCTTTTTGTTCTGTCTGTTGTATTTGCAGAGGAGAAATCACATGCAGCTGTGTTGATCACATCTGTTCAACGACTTGACATGATTCATGCTGTATTTTTAGAATTTCCATCATTCTGGCTGCTTTTGATGTCTTATAGAAGTGATTTGATGGGGTCAGATCATCCAAATCCTCATGAAAACATCATCCCTAATGGTACCAAGCCATTATTAGATGTTTCTGTTTTTACAGTCTAAAATTAGGCATCTCAACCCAACCTACTACTGCACCAACGTGTGCAGTACACCCACCATTCTGCTAGCATATTGTGTCTGCAGTTGTGTTTCTATTTAATTGTCAAGTGAATTCCAAACAACATGTCGTAATGAGCATTAGGGTTGTTTCCATGAACTAGTTTGAGCAAATAAAAACGGCTGCACAGTCCCATCAGAAGACAATGGTGCAGGCCCTACCACAGAAGAATGTGTACAAAAAATGAGAGATTTCTTTTTGTTGGGCAAGTTTTATTTTTTCTTTGGTGTCAGCTGGTGTTGATCATGTTGCATGCTGTCCAGAAAGGGGGAAAAATTTGGGAACATCTGGGAAGACACCTGCAGCAGAAACAGCTTGTCAGTCATGTGAATTAAAGAAGAGTTTCCATCAACTAACATCCATCCATCCATTTTCTTCCACTTATTCCTGTTAAGGGTCGCGGGGGGGGCTATCCCAGCGGCTACGGGTGAGAGACCCTGGACAGGTCGCCAGTCCATCACAGGGCCAACACATAGAGACAAACAACCATTCACACTCACATTCATACCTACGGTCAGTTTAGAGTATCAGTCAGCCTCGTCCCCTCTTGATGTCTTTGGACTGTGGGAGGAAGCTGGAGTACCAGAGAGAACCCACACAGGAACAGGGAGAACATGGAGACTCCACATAGAAAGATCCTGTGATGGAGCTGGGGCTCAAACCTTGAACCTTCTTGCTGTGAGGTCACAGTGCTGACCGCTGCACCACCGTGCCGCCTGCATTTATTTCTTGATTCATTAATTTTTTTTCAAATAATGCTGTTTCAATCAACCTTTAGTAATGCAGTACTTCAAAATGTGCATCAAAGGAGATTAATTGCATCATAACAAGTGCCATGTTTTGCTTTGCGTAGGAGCAAAAAGTACTCACACATACAGGGTTTCCCGCAGCACTTTACAGCTTAGGCAGCCGCCTAAGCAACAAACGCCTGCTGCCTTAACTAACAACTTTAAAAAAACAAAACAATATTGGCCATGTTATTCAGTCCTTCTTTCTTCTTTTCATTCCAAACCATGGCCAACGCCAGTCTCACTTCTCAGCAGAACGCATTAAAAAAATGTGTCATGAATCGGAAAAGAATCAGTGTTTAAAATCTTTAAACATAGTAGGTCTATGTGGTATGCCTCTGAATCGTGGGATGCATCCAAACAATGGCATTTGCTGATGAACGTCATTAGGCTGTCGCTATCTGTCATCTGTCACCAACTCCGGGAAAAAAGAAAAAGAAAACTTTTTGGGGGGATGTCATCTGGAAGTTTGATATCTGACCAACACTTCTTCTAGTTAACGATTTTTTTTTTTTAGTATTTACAGTTTATTAAATAATTGTTCAGTGTAGTGCAGAGTTTGTAGTCTATATCTTAACATCACCCCCGCACGACATCCCCCCGTCACACCCCATCACCTTAATTAACAAAATTTCTGCGGGAAACCCTGACAAATGAAGGAGCAGTACCAGCCGAGAGTGATAAAACAAGTGGCTGCTGTGGATCAAACTCTGGTGCCACTGATGACCTCTAAGCTATCCGGACATATTTCTCCAAATTAAGCTGCTTTGGGGTCTGCATTGAGCTGACACAATTATAAATTAGTGTTTTGGCCCAGGTGCTGCGGTATTCATCATCTCTATGTGCAGTTACATATCTAGGGAGGTAAAAAAAATCAAGCTACAGCGTATCCGACTACATGAAACAATGTGGGGTTATAAAGTTGCCTTCAAGGATGTCTGTGTAAATACCATTCGCTGAGAATACGTAATAAAGTGGAAGAAATGTGATGGTCGCGCATCCTTGCTGAGTTGGATAAATGCTCTAAACAGATGTCTTTGTGATTAGTTTTTGTGATTGACAATAAACCACAAGTAGAAACTGTTTTTTGTAGATAAACAAGTGAAAGGTCATCCTTCATGTTTAAAACTGGTGTTAACAAAATTATACCACTTCAGTTTGTTTTGTAGCTTTCAATCACTATATATAGAAATAGAATGTTTGGTCCCCCCCAAAAAAATCATCAACCAATTACTGACTTAAGGGGTGATTTTGCTTTGTGTGCAGTTGTTTTTGAGTCAAGAATGCACTTTTGATTTTGGACTTTGTTAGATATAATTGAAAAGTAGCGTTGTTACTAAATTCATCATGGAGGAGTGTGCTTTATCATTAATAAAAATGCATTTTATTCAACAATTGTAGCATTTTATCCACTGATAATGGAACATCTGAATGGAACAAGATGTTAATTGTTACAAATATGACGCTCCCCATAGCACACATAACTTAGTCAGGTGCGATATGATTCGTAGTAGTAACTGATGTCGTGCAACTTCTTCTGTTACATAATGAGGAGTCGAAGTGTAAACATTTCTTCTGCCTCCCTGCCCCCCTCTGCTCTCCTCGGGAGAAGGCTCAGGGAGCGGCCATAAAAATGTCTAGAGGCAGGAAAAATTGCCAAATTAGCAGGACAGACTAGGGTCCTGCATGTGAAATGTTGTAAAATTCAAGGGAAGTAGGCAGTGCAGTTTTTTTTAAAGCATGTTGAATTTTCCTGAACAAGTGTCTCTGCAAGACTGAGATGGAAGTGATTTTATAAGATGCAGATTGTGCCTGTTTCCCCCCCCCCCTCCTCTCATCTGGTGTATTGTAAAGCTTTGATCTAATTTGCACAAAGACTGATTTGTTTTGGCATTAGAGTCTTTTCCTGAGGAGTAATATGATTCTTGGCCCATTCGGTTCTGTTCTTGCTACAGAGCAGCGGCTGCACGCATGCTGCTGCAGGGACGACGCTGTAGCTGAAAGGGTTACTGCTGTCGTGCACTTTCTCCAGGGGAATGGGCTAGCTCTTTTTTTTGTGTGTATGTGTGTGTGCCTTGTGTTACAGTGGACCTCTCTCACTCTGTGTCCCTCCCCCATTCTTCTTCTGACCCCTCCCCCAGCTATGGAAATGACTCTGTGCTATGGATATGAGGGTAAAGATGAGGTTTGCAGCAAATTTCAGGCCTTGCTTGCAAGACAGCCTCTTGGCTCCCTGCCAACATTTTGCAAGTCCTCTCTAGCCAACCAGAATTCCTGTCGGCAATCACCTGACCCTGAATTCCCAGACAAAGAAATGTTCATGCTTTCTTTTTTTAAGCGATCTCTTCTACCCTGAGAGTGGGGGTGAAAAAAACTCAAGCCCCACACTGGATTATGAGGGTTGCGCACTGGCATGTATGGGTATGTGCACTGCATTGTTTGTTTGATAACACGGTGTGGGGGGGGGGAGTAGTGTGCATGTGTGATTAGCCTGCTTACAGCGACGGGAATATGCTGACTTCAGGTATTTCCACAAGAGTTGTTGTGGACCATCTGCTCTGAACGGCTTAAAGGGAACCCGTCTCTTTAAAAAAGGAAGAGTGTGCAGGCATTTGCCATGTTTGGGAAAAAGTTGCTTGTGTGAAAAAAGTTTTTCCCGTGGGGTGTATATGTGCTGAAACTATTTCCTGTTTCATAGCGGTGCCTTGAAATGTCAGAGACATCTTTTTTTAGGTCAGATATTTACCTCAAAATGTCTCTGTGTTTTCAGAGCTCCTATATACCCAGTTTAACTGTTGTCAAGGTCTTGAGGCCTTCACTTTTTAGATTGATACACTTTGTACTTAGGCTTTGAACACAGTTTTACTGTAGAAACAGTAAATAGATTTCTTGAAGGTATTAAAGGGTGAACAAAGCCCTCCTCAGGGGGCTTTTTTGACAAGTCTGCTTACAAATTCAGAAGGAATTGTGTCTTTGTATTCATGTTTGCCTCTTTATTATTCCAAATTATTCTCATTAAATAGTTTATCAAGGCCACTCCTGGCACACAAAGCCTTCATGTGAATCTCTACACACAAAAAAAAAAATTTAAACTGCCTTTCCCCTCAGAAAGCAGACTTCTAAGGTATAACACAACATTCATAGCATGTTTTAATCTTAGCATCTTAAGTTAGCAGCACTTGTCCCAAATTTAAGTGAAGTTTGAATTATTTGTTCACAGCTAAGTTTAGGTCTTTGCACCGAAGACATACAGTACTGTATCTCACTGTATAATCCATCAAACAATTACACAAAACAGTCCCCGCTGTGTCTCTCCTGCCTGTTGCGCATGAGAGACCACTGCATTCAAAGGTCAAACTCTTTTGTGTTTCTTCAAAGGCTCGCTGTCACGTTTCGTGAGGAAGTAATGTTTAGTGACAGTTTATTTCAGAAAACTTTTACTTGTCGTTTGCAGGATGCTTGTTGTTGTTAGAGATGCCCTTCCTGCCACTTGAATGCCTTTTTCTAAACAGAAGAAACTTCTAGTTGTGCAGAATGGCGGTTCATCTCACCAATGGCATATTTGGCTCTGTGCGACATCGCAATGTTCCCTGTGACCTTAACAAACAACCTCATGAGAGTTGCAGCAATAAATAACTGAAGCGATGAATGTGATTTTTTTTTTTTATAACCAGCCTAGATTAGATACGATAGTATCATCTGTACGCCCAAGAGACACATATCTCTTCTCTTTTTTTCTGCCTCCAATGTACTCTGTCACCCCTTGAGCCCTCAGGGTATCATGCTGTACAGTCCTCTAAGTCAGATTATCCCTCATTGTGCACCCAACATGTCTCTACACTCTGCTAGAGGCCTAAAGGGCTTCTGTTTTCACTGTTCTTCTATCCATGACAAAACCCACGATTACTAAGTACGCTAACTTAGGTTGGCTTTCCTTTGTGTTCACATTAAACACAGTTTTCCACTGGCGAAAAAGAAAAAAAAAAGAAAAAACCTGTAGCAGTTTTCACTCTGGGGTGGTTTGAACAGTTGCTATCCTGTGTTTGTATATTCCCCTGCCAATTTATTAGGTCCACAAAGTTAAAAGGAGTGTCTAATCCCCCTTGCGCAAGGATTTTAATGTTTAGTTAGTATTGAATCTGTTTGAGATGATTTATTTTGATGGTCAATTAAGAGGCTGTGTGGTGCCGTAGGACTGTACTGGCTCATACTGAGAGATATATTCCAAATCCTCACAAAGTGGGGATTTTTTTTTTGCAGAATTGTTGTGTCATAGTTAATTTAGATGTATGTAGCATATTTGCAAATTGGTTTATATCAAACAGCAAACCCCAAGGAGGGGTGTAGCAGGGCTGGATATCATGATACAATTTTATCACGACGTATTGTGAAACAAAACTTGTGGTTATATCACATTTGAGTCAAAACTATTCCTTTTAAATTTTCCATTCCAGTTTATTCGAACAGTATTCACACAGTGACACAGTGCCTGTCACATCATATTGAAAATAAGGTAAATGTCTTGTGTATATGTGAAACCTTCTAAAATGTAGCTCCTTTAACTTACACGGGCCTTTAATATACATGGGTCATTATTACATATTGGATATCTGATCTGTAATATCAAAACTGTTGCTGATACCAATCCGTGCATACAGTTGTACATTGCTTTGGAAAACATTAAGAGTTAATACATTTATGTGTATTTTTATTCTTTTATTTCTGCGCCATGACGATAGCCTTGTGATCTGACCATAATAACCCCTATAATATTGCTGTCAGTACTCAAGAAAAAAGAGCTCTGGTGTAAGAATCAGTGACTTTCGAGAGATCAAAACTGAAAAAAATGTTTTGGACTGGAATTGAAAAAAATGTGGATCGTACATCTATAATCGAGATACAATTTCATCATGACATATTGTAAAACAGTGTCAATACTAGGGGCTTGAATAGTAATTAAAAAAACAAAACAAAACAACAACATCTCAATATGTTACTCTATCAGCAGTATCATGCAGCCTGAAGGTGCACCATGGATGAAGGACTCATTCAAATTTGGGGAAAATCTATTCATTTATTTTACATTGGCTTTGGTTGAGGTCTCCAAGCATACTAACTTAAATGCAACAACCAGACCTTTGTAATGATGCTCTTGGCTTGTCTGTGCAACAAAAGAAAACAACAATCTGTCTTTTAGTAGGATAACTCAAATGGTCATGGGTAGATTTACATCTATATTTGGTTGGGTGACAGAACTTCAACTTGTGGAACCGAAACTTGAATTTACAACATTATATTGATTTAGTTTTTCATTATAAATTTTTGTTTTGCAAATTAAGGGCTTACAGGCCAAATTTCAAGAAACAAGTTTGAGATGTGTATCATGGGCAAAGGAAAAAGCCATTACATTTAGGAGGGTTCCAGGATTTTTCACTTTCTTTAGTAATAGGGAGATACGACATTTTTTTGACATTTTCATTAGGTCTGTGCAATAAAATTGATATGATGTGATATTTCTTTCTCACACAATACTGTTGCGATATTCCATCCCCTAATACAGATAACATACCGTTCTAAAATCGTATTATGACCAATGGTGTTACGTTCCATATCATTAGGTAAATTTTAAATGGAACTTTTTGAAAAATTAGGCCCATTTACGCTGACAAAATGCGTTAATGTGAGGGGTTTAGTGGATCAGCTATTGGCCCTGGTGGAGTTCTGTGCTCTCCAAGTGTCCTTCTAGTTGGTATTTGTCCTCAGCACAGCGTGACAGTGGATATAAGTGGTGGTATTTCAGAGCTGTCAGTGACGGGCAAGCGTGTGTAAATGATAAAGACCGCATTGTGTCTCCACTACCTCCTTTACTGTTTTCCCCTTTAGACTCAGAGGGCCTGTCTTGCTTGCAGAGCTGCACACACACTGTGAGGCCCCCAAAAAGGGGGCATTTACAACTGGGAAAAAGTCCAGAGACAAATATCTGGTTCTTATAGCCACTGTACTTTCTCTCCTCCCCCCACTGGCATTTTGAGCGTCACTTTCTCATTGGCTCAGAGGAGACGTAACCCTGGAGACAGTCTGACCCTAAACACAGCAAAATGAGCACAGTAGCCCCTAGTATACCTGTGATTTCAGGTCACCAGACATGAAAAAGCTCTCCTGGCTTAAGCCATAAATCCTCACTTGCTGTTTCTTTCAGCTTGTTTCTTCGCGTCTGCCCTCCTGACTCACTCATATGATTAGTTTTTCTCCAGAAGTTTAATTGACACTTTGTTAGTTTTTACCATCTGGAACCACACATCTCTGATGGTTGTCGAACACTAACTCCAGTGTGCTTGTGCCGGAGCCAAGAGGCCTAACACATATGGCCGAGGGCTTTGAACTATCTACACTACAGTACAGATATTTATAAACCACAGCAGAGCCTCTTGATTGAAGAGCACATGTTTCTACTCTTCTGCAGAGAAACCCCTCCCCACGCCTTGTCGGCACCACCTCCCCTTAAAGGAGCTATTGTTTACCAGACACACTGAATTGTGCTATACTCGCTCAGTCTGTAAGTCTGCTTTTTTCTCCTCTTCCCACACGTCCAGTCCCACTCTGGACATTTGCAGTATGCGTGAGACCTGAGAACCTGTGAAAGACTTGAGGAAAGTAAGCACAGCTGTGCATGGCTCTCACGTGGAGCCTATAGTATGACTAACACGTGTTTACATATGGGGCTGCAGATACATACAGAAAAGGAGTGAGAGGAGGGGAAAAAAGTTAGCATGTGAGTCCTACCGTGTGTTTTAGAGAGAGACATCAGAATGAGTGCAGCTGTTGGGGATTTAGTGTGTGAGGCTTATGTCCTGGCTGCATCTCGTCCTCTCTGATCGACCTAGCGGTTTAGTGTCAGGTACCACAAACCCAGTGAACTCTCCGCTGCAGCTATGGACACTATAGAGTTACTGTATACACTGCTGTTGATGAATGGGCCACACAGACCCAGATAAAGACATGTTTACAAAGGCTTGCAGACTCCAACTTGCTCAGCAGAGATGATGTGCACCATGAGCGTTATATAGCTAAATGGTTACAAATGATATTAGTCCACCTTTTTAACATTTTATATAGAAATTGAGAATCCTGCAGGCCTGGGTCATGGTAGGCTGATTATATTTTATGACAGTGGTTGAGTCACTGCTCTTTTTGACAGTTATGCACACATGTCAACTTCAAGCTAAACTAATCTATATTTGTATGAGTCAGATAATGTGATCATTCTCTGGTCATATTGTATCGTCACTGCTGCACCTATAGCATATCAGCAAATAAAAGCTCAAATACTATCGACAGCTGGACTGTATTTAACTGTTTTCCTGAGTGATGCTGCCCATGAAGAAGAATAGTGATTAGTGGTCATAATATAGCATCTAGCAGCTAAGGAGCTGATTAGACATCAGAGTTGAGGACTGAACCTTCAAGAGGACAGACCAAATTAGGTCTATACTACAGAGTACTGATTCAAGTAACACAAGCGTGAAGTATATGTTATAGAGACCCTGTGATGTCACTGTAGGCATAAACAGCATCAAATATGATTCCAGTTTTCAAACTTGATACTGATGACAGTTTCTGCAAAGCTAGAGTTTGACAGACTTGTCAGTACTGTTGAGTGTGTACTTACCAACAAGCCTGGTTTTGGTCAGTGAATTGTAGACCTGGGTTCAAGATCAGTGTAGGCTCAGACTCACACATTCTTATTCATACGGTGTTAGAAGTAGTGAGCGATATGAAGTACAGCGCTGTGCAATAAAATCAATAAACCCAATACATCAGGATTTTTTCCCCCTATGATATTGTATCTATATTCCAGCTCCTAGTATCACAACTTTATTGCAATACGTTATGACAAAATTAAAGTCCAATTTATTACCCATATATCACAACAAATATATTTAATGTGAATAGTAACATTTAAAATGGTAATAATGAATGGCAATAGAAATTTGGACTCAATTTGTCCCTTGAGCTGTCAATATAATATTATGTACATATTATTAGACTAGACTACACCAGGTGGTACACAGCTAGCTGTATTTTCACCTTTATTTTTGCATATATATGGTATGACAAAAAATATATATTTCACAAACACATCGTATTGTTATTGGTGTATCATGATATGTATTGTGAGATCCTTGCCAAAACCCAGACAAAATGAAGGAACGTCTAGGCCTTGGGAAGCTTATGTACACACTTCCTAAAAGAGTATCTGTTCCTGATTGACTGCCATACCAGTGGTCTTGGCTGTTAAGTGTTTTTGGGACCCCATGAACCCAGGGTCAAGACCAGGGTGGGGCAACCACCCTCTTCCTTCATTACAACAAGGAAACGGTTGGTAACATTAGATATTAAAGCTAAAGAATGAGCTTTGCTGGCATGAAAGCCAGAAGTTTGGACTTTATTTTTCCAAATGAAAATATTTTTTGTTATTGTAGTGAAAGTTAAGTACCACAGTGAAAGGTAACAGTACTATACCAAGATTGGGATGCACTGATGCTGGTATGGACCAATATTGGTTCAAATGTGAATGTAACCTGTTCTTGATATACAGATTTCTTAATCAGGAGTGAAGAACAAATCTTACCAGGAACATGAATTTAAATATGGCCATGTGTAGGACGTGTAATATAGGTAACTGCCTCGTATTTCAGTCGGAGAAAATTTACGACATTGGGGTTGAACTTGTGCATTGTATGAAGAAAAAAAAAAATCACTTTACACTGAATAGTTACAATTGCTGTCAAGTGAGAGAATGGTGTAAGTGGCATTTTTTGTGTCCAGAGACAGTCCAGGATGTGACTCACCTTTGGCTCAATCTGCTGCTGGAACTGACCCACAGCTTCTTTTTTTCACAAATTAGTTTGAAAAATATTCAGTAATTAATAGCAGCAAAGGAGCAATGGTTTATGGTGAGGCAGGATGGCTTTGATTTGGATACTTTTCAGCTAGTATCTCAACATTTTTCAGAATTTTACAGTGTACTCTGTTATTATGTATTTTTTGAATTTATTGTGCAAGTTTGTTTTATAAAGAGTAACATTAGGGTTCGTTGCAGCACATTACGTTACAGTAAGTAATAGTATGATCAAGGCTTTTTTTTTTAAAAAGATCAAATAAAAGAATATTGCAGACATTTTTTTGTGTATTGATATAAACACCCTTCTTTAACTCTGTTGTCAATGGGCTGTTTTTCAGGCAGAGAAAAAGGCAAAACTGATGTCAGCGATGAACGCAATAAAGGATCATAAGGAGAAGGAAAGCGAGGCCCAGAGAAAAGAGGTCTCAATAATCAAGCACCCACCGCCTTCAAAACAGCAGCAGCCTCAGCCGCAGTCGCACACTCAGATAAAGCTTCCGTATCAACAGCAATCACAGCCGTCGCTGCTGCAGCAACAACAACATCAACAACAGCAGCAGCAGCAGCAGCAGCAGCAGCAGCAGCAACAGCAGCAGCAGCAGCAGCAGCAGCAACAGCAGCAGCAGCAGCAGCAGCAGCAGCAGCAGCAGCAGCAGCAGCCTACTGACCCCGCCTCCCCCACTGTGGCCACAACCCCTGAGCCCGTTGCCATGGGGGGTGGAGACAAGACATCCCCCAAGTCTGCAGACACTGAACCTGAGTATGAGGTAAGCCAAGTAAGTATATCGAGTTTCTCTAAATCTTTTTTCCAGCTTGTCATCTATGCCATTGTTTGAATGTCAAGTTGTTAAGATGAAAACGTCATTACTTTTAGGGTCTGACATATTTGAAGTTTAGGCAATTGTCAATATTTGATTTGTTATTGTTCTGTTATGTGCAATAGTTTTATTTCAACTGTGAGTGTCTGTTGCATTTTGCTGTTCAGTTTCAGTATAAGAATAAATGAAAAGAACGAATAAATGAAAATAAAACAGAAGTGCATCAGCAGAAAAACAAAAACTAAACAAGTAGATCAATCATCTGCCAACATTTGAATCAAAATCGCCGCAGGTCCAAATAGAAATTAAGACTTACCTCCTTTTTCTCTTTTAATATTTCATTATCAAACTTTGATTTTAAATGAAACACAGCCATCAACCACCGGAGACTGCATAGACTATACATAATATCACATATCTGTTCAGAATATTATTTTAAAGAGTCTTTTATATTTCCCATCCCAGTTCAAAGAGAGAATAAAAACATTTCCTGTCCCATCCTTTTGCTATGTAATGTGCGTTTTTGTTTGCATGTTGTTTTCACAGTTTTTATTTAGTCAATTTTGAACCAGCATGTGAAATAAACATTTGTTACTGTTAATTTTTGAATTGGAATCGTGACACGACCCGAACCCAACCACCTACCCATGTGTCCCGTTTGATGTACCGCGATAGACGTGAGAGTTCCCACTCACATATGTTTTTTTTCATGTTCTGATATAGTAGCTTTTGTTTCTGTAGCTCTTGAAGCATCATTTTGATGGCACATTGCCTTGTAATAAGTAAAGTTACAATAAATGTTTGATTTAGAATCAAAACACTCCTAAAGTCAATTTTATTTACAGAGCGGCAAAAGTTATCTCAAGGCATTTCCCTACAGCACAGGTCTAGACTCTATAATATTATTTACAACAGACCAAAGTTCCCCTTACGAGCACTTGGAGACAGTGGTGAGGGAAAAAAATCCTCTTTAATAGAGAGAAACCTTGGTCCAGATCTGAGTGCGAAATACAAGAGCTCTGTTTGAGATGCTGATTAATGTGCGGTCGACAGGATTTTACTACGGACTTCTGTATCCCATAAAGAATTTATTGGGGGTGATCCATGTTGAATAAGATGGATGTTCATTTTTTGGGGGGGAATTTATTCGCTTGCTGGTTTACAAACAATATTTGTGTATTTATGATCTCAGTTCCAGGATTCTCTATTTGTTATTTTTATAGGAGAGCCCAAGTAAGATTTGTCAATTAACACAAATCTAGAGAGCCAATACCCCTGCCAAGGTGACCTTAACCAAACACTGGGTTGAAAAAAAAAATTGCTCTATCTGGTCCAAAATGTAATGGTTTTCCCCCTGGCCCGCCACCCAGTATGGTGAAAATCAGACTTAGACATTTTTTGTAATCCTGCTGAGTGATAAACAAACAACGAGGCAGAAATTATTATCCGTTACCTATTTTGATGATTGTTTATTAATTATTTACATCTTTGTAAAAATGCCAATAACTCCCATTTTGAGGGTTATTGAGTGGTGATTTGATAATTAGACCCAGAAGTCAACCCTGAGCGTGTGATTTGGCTGCAGGACGATCGTGGTTTTGGCATTGGCGAGCTGGTCTGGGGGAAGCTGCGAGGATTCTCATGGTGGCCAGGACGCATCGTCTCCTGGTGGATGACGGGACGAAGCAGAGCCGCTGAGGGAACCAGATGGGTCATGTGGTTTGGAGATGGAAAATTCTCAGTGGTAAGTGCTTTGGCACAATATCAGCTAGCATAGAGTAAATCATAAGTATTTTGTTACTGAATTTTTTTTTTTTTAAACATTTTACCATTAACAGCTCCCAGCAGTGAACGGTAACAACATTTTCTTTGTGTTTTTCTGCAGGTTTGTGTAGAGAAACTCTTGCCTTTAAGTTCCTTCAACAATGCCTTTCACCAACCAACTTACAACAAGCAGCCCATGTATAAGAAAGCTATCTTTGAGGTGCTGCAGGTGAGTCCCACTTAATTATGAAAACTTTGTAAAAGTTAAAAATTGTTTTGTATGTGCGATGCACATTTTGTAGTTCGAGTCAGGGCAGTTAACTTTTTAGCATCCACCAAATTTGAATGTTATATGTAAACGAAAGAAAAGTAACACTCTCTTTCATGAGAAACGTCAAACTTAAATTTTTAATTTGATTTTCAGGGACTCAGAGTTATTTGCCATGAAGGTGTTTTTACCCCCTGCAGGGCTTGTTGGTGACTCCAGCCACATACAGTATTTTTAGCTTGAAGTAAATGCAAAGCAACTACTAACAACAGTAAAAATGTAATGGGGTTTCTGAATAACCGCGCATCACTCCCAAATATATGTATATATTTTTTGAAACAATTGGTGAATCTCAATTGATGAGATGCCAAAATATATCTTGCAACTCAAAGAAACACTTTAAGTTGTGAGTTGTCTGACTGAAGTATGATGATGACCAGCCTGCACATTGAGCTGAAGTCATTCACAGTTGTTCTCAGTTGCAGTGAAGCAGAATTGTTTTAGTTTGTTTTCAACTCAAATCAAAGTGTTTGTGGATTATTTTTTCTTTTTCTGAATTCTGGAAAACTCCAAAAGTCATACAGGGGTTAAAAACGTCTTCAATACACAAATATGCAAATTAAACTTTTTGGTTGAATCGCTTAAAATCCCTAGCTGAGAATGAGATCTGTCAAAAATATTTCAAATCTGTTCATAGGTGGCTAGCAGCCGGGCAGGCAAAGCATTTGTGGCCTGTCCTGACAGTGATGAGACAGAAACCTCCAAATCAGTGGAAATGCTGAACAAGCAGATGATTGAGTGGGCTATGTCAGGATTTCAGCCCACTGGACCCAAGGGCTTAGAGCCACCCGAGGGTAAGAGGAAGCTAATATGAAGCAGCTTGATGTGTTGTCACTATATTAATAGATGTCTTGAGCTAGAAATTGCTGTAAGTAAGCACATGGTTTAATAATTCATTCTATTAATTATCTCATATGCTGTGGACCCCAGAAGAGCGAAACCCATACAAAGAGGTTTATCCTGAGATGTGGGTGGAGCCAGAAGCAGCAGCCTATACACCCCCTCCAGCTAAAAAGCCTCGCAAAAGCACAGCAGAGAAACCCAAGGTCAAGGACATCATTGATGAAAGGACACGAGGTAAGCTGCCTCATTTATTATTGTTAAATACTGCTTATATATTCTACTCCTTTGGGGAAGGACAAAGCTGATAGGAGCATTAGAGTAAGTGGTCAGAGAAGTAGTGCTGGGAAGAGCGCTCCATTAGAGTTGTAGATTTCAGATGGAGCTGAGTGATGTGAACTGGCGTTAGTTTTATGGTACAATGTCTTGGCAATGGGGCACTCACCGAAGCATTACCCTGCTAAAAGGAGCTGATACAAGTCAAATCAAGGCAGATTTATTTCTATATTATGTTTAATACAACAAAAGAGGTGCGCAAACATATGCAAACACACACAACAAACACACACACTCAAAAACACATGTAAGATGGAAAAACAAGCCCTCACCCAGGCATCAAATAGGATTAATAATTACAGGGTTAATAGGGATAAAAAAAGATCAAATAAATTATTACACAAGTATCTCAGAATAAGCTGAGCTGAACTGAAAAGGTGAGGCTTGATCACGGCTTTGAATGGTTCAGTCACCCCTAAGTTTCCGCCACAAAACGGTTTGAAGAATGCAGTGGGGTATAAAGGGTTAACAGGTCAGACAGGTAAGAAGGGGTCCAAACCATGGAGTGATTTCAAAACAAATAGCAAGAATTTATAACTCTACCTCTGCCTGACTGGTAGCCAAAAGAGGACAGCAAGAACAAGAGAGATATACTCACACTTAATCCAAACTAATTAAAATATTTACAGCGGCATTCTGAATGTACTGTAAATATATTCCATCCAAATATATCCCAAATTTAACTGCATTTTCAGAAAATCTGAAAAAAAAAAAAACGTGAATGTTCTCATCCACCACTAAAAATGTGGACTTTGTTTATGAGCATGAGTCAAGTGCTGTTTTGGTTTTGCTTAAAAGCTTCTGACTCTACAGCTCTTAAAGGGATATTTCAGTTTATCGATGCGGGGGTTGATGATGTTGTCATCAGTAGTGGGGTTCTTATTTTCATTTAGTAGACTTCCTTGCAGAGAGCCGAGCGCAGATCTGACACTCAGCATCACGCTGTTTGGGAGCAGGTACAGCAGAAAAACATGTTTTATCCATCTAAATATAGACTCATCTACAAGCATCAATATCCGTTGACATGCATGCAATATTTGTAGCTTTTTTAGCACTGTTACTATCGGACGGGGCTTGTTTTTGGCTTTATATTTCTCAACTTACACGTGCCGTGTACTGTATTATTCTGTAATTTGGAAGACAATTGTTAACCGGTTGACTAGGCATGGATGTAGATTTTCCGAGTTTGCTCTTCTCATTTGCGGCATCTCGTCTTGTATTTTCAGAGCGGCTTGTTTATGAAGTGAGACAAAAGTGCCGCAGCATAGAGGGTAAGTGATCTGTCCTTCATGTGTCCTTCCATGCAGCGGCAACAGTGTCTATAAAATGGCAAGAGCAATTCTGGGTGCACACTAGAGGATGAGCAGGCAGATTTGGGGTCTGATGCCCCTCCTACCAACTAACTAACAACTATAAAATATTCACTCCTACTTGTTGCTGAAGAACCCTGAGTTTGAATAACCCCTTTCACCAGTGTAAAATTGTAAATTTGTACAAAGATACCTCCTTACCTTCTTGATTTTCTATTTTTTTCCTTTACGATATATATTGTTTGTACTACTGTTTTTGATATTGTGTTTCATTTCTATTTATCTTATCTATATCTTTGATAGGTTACTTCCTCCTTATTTATCTTTACTGTGAATTGGAGCACTGCAATCCAACAATTTCCCGCAGGGGATTAATAAAGGATTTCTGATTTTCTGACTGACTGTGTCTCCCCCAGCATTTCTACATCTGGATCCAATTGGACTTCTGTGTTTTTCTCACAGCAAATCATTACTACAGCGCTAGAAATTGTCTCCATTTTATTTACATCTGCTTACTCATTAGGTCACATAAGAGAGGTGAAATGATGCTATGCACTGCTCCCTCTGGCCCATAATCTTAAAAGTGTGAGATGCACCAATATTTTCAAATCTTTTAGTGTGTATGTCTGAGCTAAGAGGATAGAACATCTGCAAAGGTTATCCCTAAGTGTGTGATTATACCAGAATTCAAGTCTGGGTTTAAAACTCCTGCACTCTGACCCGAGTTTAAAGAAGAAAGAATAATATTTCTGTCACGTTTGTTGCCTTTCTGGCTCAAACATGTCAGCTAAGCTCATTCGAATTAGTCTCGCGCCACAGCTGCTCAAATTTCATTGAAGTGTGAAGTTGGGAGCTTTCACACATCTCTGACCTCAGATGGATAAATCGTGACACATTGCACTTCTCTTGACAGACATCTGTATCTCCTGTGGAAGTCTGAATGTCAGCCTGGAACACCCACTGTTTGCTGGAGGAATGTGCCAGAGCTGCAAGGTAAGCTGTGATAGAGGTCATTAAAACAATGGGCCCTATTTAAGCGATCTACAGTGCCAGGCTGTTGGCGGAAGGCACTATACATGAGGTGTGCTACTGTGTGTGTGCAGCCTCATTTTGGTATTTAGAAGGCGAGTAATCAGCGCAAACCACGGTGTGGTGTAAAAAGGGAGTCACATCATTCATAAAACTTGACGTGCAGCTATTTCAGTGAAAGACGTATATCAAGTCAGTAGAAGCAAGTGCTTCCCTGCTGAAGATACGTGCACGAGGGAAAGGCTTGTGCATACACCATATGTTTTATAAGGGAGCAGCAGGCATCCACCGAAACCACTGCAGGTGAATCAGGCCTGAGAAGAGGTTGCTGCAAATCTTTCCAAGTTGCCAGACATCAGTCGAGCCATATTCAATGCTGAGCATCTGCTCGTCTGATTGACATGCCTTTTAAATAGTGCATAACGCCTCTGACCAAAGACCAGCCTGTTTTTGATCCATGGTGCAAAAGTTTTCTAGTGTCTTAAAATAGCAATGTACCATGGTTGTGCTGGGCCATGCCTCATTAACATACTTCAGCACCTGTCAGTGCAGGTGGAGCACAATTTTATTTGCAAGTTTAAGTAAGTAGGTATGTAAAGTTTATTCATATAGCACCCTTAACAGATATAAAATCCCAATCACAAGTGCTTTACATTAAAAGACACACAATTAAAAAGGAGGTTAAGAAAGACAAGCTAATGCTAATGATTATAAGAAGAAGAAGAATGATAATATACGGCTGCACGGTGGTGCAGTGATTAGCACTGTGGCCTCACAGGAAGAAGGTTCCGGGTTTGAGTCCCGGCTCGGGCACGGGATCTTTCTGTGTGGAGTTTGCATGTTCTCCCTGTTCCTGTGTGGGTTCTCTCCTTGTACTCCGGCTTCTTCCCACCATCCAAAAACATGCAATTGGGGACTAGGCTGATTGAATTCTCTAAACTGACCGGAGGTATGAATGTGAGTGTGAATGGTTGTTCGTCTCTCTATGTTGGCCCTGTGATGGACTGGCGACCTGTCCAGGGTGAACCCCGCCTCTCGCCCGTTGACGCTGGGATAGGCTCCAGCCCCCCTTAATGTGTAGGAATAAGCGGAAGATGACGATGGATGGATGATAATATACCTATATATAGATACATAAATAAAATTAACAACAGGAACAAAACAGCACCGGGACTGACAAGTTAAAAACATAGCAGCAACGCAGAGACACAATAAATGCAAGTGTAACCAAAAGCCTGTCTGAATATAAATTTTTTCAGCTGCTTCATGAAGCCTTCACAGGAGTCAAGAGAATGCAGTTATGAAGGCAGAGTATTCCATAAATTGGGCACAAAAGCTTGAAAAGCACGGTCACCTCTGGTTTTACAATGGGTTTGAGGGACAGATAGTCATGATTGGTGTGACGATCTAAGAGTCTGATTTGGTGCATAAGGTGGGCCGTAAGGTATAGTAGTGTTTGGCCATGCAAAGCTCTGAAAGTCAGCACCAGTATTTACAGTACATATGAAATTTAATGGTAAGCCAATGAAGAGAGGAGATATTTGGAGGGTTGTGTTATCTCTTATAACGACTAGTTAAAAGCTGGGCTTCTGCATTCTGGACATTTTAGAGGCAATTTAAAGAGGTCTGATTTAAACAGGTAAGAGAGTTAAAATAATCTAAACGAGAAGAAATAAAAGCATCAACAACCATCTCCATCTCAACCTTGGTTACCACAGATCTTAATTTAGCAATATTCCTTAATTGGAAAAAACATGATCTCACAAAGTGCCTGACATGATTGTCGAGTAACAGAGTTTGGTTAAATATGACACCTAAATTTTGGAGTCTGTGCTGAGCACAGGTGCTTAATGACCCCATATACTGTTTGATGTTTGGGATTTGATTTTCTGGAGCGACTATCAGGATTTCCTTCTTCATTGAATTTAATTGAGGACAGTTACCACCCATCCAAATCTTAATTGCATCCAAACATTTGTTTAAAATGGACAATTGGTTAAAATTGTTTGGTTTAAAAGAAAGATATATCTGAATGTCATCCGCATAAAAATTATAAGAGATAACTCTAAAACTGCTAATAATCGGTTGGAGAGGCAGCATATATAGAGAGAACAACACGGCGCCCAAAACAGAACCTTGTGGGACCACCACATGACAGAGGTGCTGTGTTTGACACGAACTGACCCACAGAGACCGAGAAACTTCTGTCAGCAAGATAAGATTTAAACCAAATCAAGGCAGTCCTGGAAATACCATTTGACAGATAAAGCCTATTTAAGAAAGAAGCATGATTGACGGTATCAAAAGCAGAGCTGAGATCTAGGAAAACAAATAAAGAGCACATCCTATCATCAGCAGCTATCACAATATTATTTGTGACCTTCAGAAGAGCTGTTTCAGTAGAGTGTAGTTTACGAAAACCTGATTGAAAGGCATCCTACACATTATGTGCTTCCAAAACATCTGTGAGCTGCTTTGCAACAACTTTTTCCAGTAGTTTTGACAACAACACCAGCTTGGATGTAGGCCTGTAGTTAGTTGGAAGGCTGGGATCCGAATTTGTTTTTTTTCAGCTGAGGCTGAACCATAGCATGTTTAAAATGGCTTGGGACAGAGCCAGATTAAAGGGAAAGATTGATCATGTCTGAAATGGTAGAACCAATGGAATTAAAAACAATGGTTAGGGAAGGATGTCTGTCCCTGTGTTCTTCGATTTATAATGACAGGGATGGGGACACAGGAAGAGCATTTTTGGCTTTCCTGGTCTTCCATACATTGGGAGTTTGCTGCTGCACAATCAGCAAATTGGGCAGGTGAGAGAGCTGGAGTGGCAGTGATGAGTGGGCTTGAAGGAACAGAGGGATGGCATCAGTCTGCAACACTGGATAGATGGCAGGAGAAGTTAAGAGGCCAGAGCTGTAAGTCCCTTATTGCTGGGGTGGAGATTATCATGTTTATGCAGTTCATTCATGTTCTAAAATGAGTCAAAGTGACTGATATAGCCATGTCCACATGCTAAGCAGAAGTTGCTTAGCCATTGATTTGCCCTGTAGAGACAGCGAAACATCTCAGAGCTCTTTCTGAGGGTGGGGATTAAGCCCGAGAAAATGCAAATTTTTCCAAGGCTGTGATCGTCACTGCTAGAAGTTCATAATCACTCTGGAGCTTGATTGATTGCCTACACCTGAGGTCATTCGTATCCACATGCATAGTAACGGTGTGGGTACATGGATGATGCTTAGTGATGGCAGGGATTTGTAAGTGTAAATCACAGGCTTTTGCACCGGAGAAAGAATATGTCATGCCATTAGGAATAGTGACGGACGTAACGATGGAGTCACCTACCAAGATATATTCTGGGGGTGAAAATAGGCGGCGGCTAGCATTAGCTGTGGTAGCAGCAGGTGGGAGCGGGTGGCTGGGGGAGGTGGAAGAGGCCGGTGATGAGTTTAAGGGTGAAGGAGCTTGGCAAAAAAAATGTCATTTGTGTCAATTTGAAACGAGCAGTGACACTTGCGGCTAACTGAGCGCCAGCTCGGCCATCCATAAAATAGGGTCCAATGAAAACCAACTGCAACTACTGGCTTGTGAAAATATCACGGTTCCTTTAAAAGCAAATAACACTTAATTTTAGCCCAAAGATGATCTGACTTGTTTGATTGTGTTGTGTTATTTTACAGAACTGCTTCCTAGAGTGTGCATATCAGTATGACGACGATGGTTACCAGTCGTACTGCACTATCTGCTGCGGAGGTCGAGAGGTTCTCATGTGTGGAAACAACAACTGTTGCCGGTGAGGTTCTACTGGGTTCTGCTCTCTAATCACCTGGTCATACTACTTCTGTTCACAGATACAAGCGGGATGTATATAGATGTGTATATGGACAGGTAAGAACAAGGATGAACACTATTATATTACCTGTAAAATTGATGTCCGTCCTTGATTACAGTGAAGTCTTAAACAAGTGTGCACGTATATAATTACAGTCTCATAGGATTCCTAGATTACAGTGAACATAGAGCTCTGCTCAGTTTTTTCCAAAGAAGCACAGAAATAAATTTAGCAGCCCAATAAACTGGATCTTAATTAAGTGTTTTTCCTTAATAAATGGATACAAGGAAACACTTACAAGCCAAATAATTTGTTTGAACAGGCTCAATTATGTTTTTATTTCTGCTTGTATCTGTATTATGTAATCTGTATAAATTTATTAACAGTATTAACTCATCTACATAAGTACTCTTGGCTTAACTTGCATATGCACACACACAGCCATGAATACTAAGTCAGGACCTCAAATTAATTTTCCTAGAAACTAATTTCAACGTTCTATACATTTTTCAGCTCTTTTTATAATTAATTGTGGAGGTAACTAGCTGTTTCTGTGGTGTATCTTAAGATTTATGACGATAAAGACATTTACTTTGACTGTAAAAACACAAACAAACAACAAAAGCATAAAAACACCTTTAAAGAAAAATTAATCATTTGTGAGGGTGATTCCCCGAGCTTACTTCAAGAGGTCCAGGCTAAACCCTAGACGTCTTCACCCCCTATAAACCTGGTAAAGGGCTGGGATTTTTTTCTCATTTTCTCTCATTCTCACTCTGAAAAAGGATAAATAAAATACTGTTGTCTGGGTACAACTCTACAGTTTCTAAGTGCAATTAATAATGAAAAAAAGAAACATTCTGTGACTGATAGCCATAATCTCAACAAACTGGGTGTAAAAACACAGGACTGCAGCAGATGTCAGTGTGTCAGGCAACTGAACATTAAGCTGTTAGCAGACCACCGTGCAGCAAGAATGAAGCCTAATTAATATTTTTCCCATTAATTATTCATCATTTCACCACTTGAATAAGAGCCTCAGACAACTATTTTTTATGACTGGAACTATCTGAACCATGGAAAAATGGTGGTGTTGGCCATTATCTATAGTAACTGCAATCTGAACATAACTTTTCATTTGTACACATGCTCACTTAATGCATTTTACACTTCACGCACATCTATTTTTATTCACAAATGCAAACTCTCACTGATGAGCCCTGAAAATCCTAATCACACTTATTTTGATCAGCATTTAGATCAAAATCATTTAATACATTCTTACCAACAGCAGAGGTAGTTCTACCTTGAATGTTGCCTAAATACAACCTTCCACTCATCTTAGCTGAAATAAAACTTTCGGCTTGCAGGCGCGACTTTTCAAAATTGTTAGAAGCCAAAAGTTTCTCAGTCTGTGTTCACTGAGTGTTGTCATGTTACCCAAAGGCAACTGTGCAATGTATCATTTCTATTTTTAGTGCACACAAACATAACAGAAACTTTGAGTTGAATCAGAAATCCCGTGGCAGCTAAGTCAGGTGCCTTCATCGATCTGGTCAATCAATTGAATTGAAATTACGATTTCAGGTCCCCACAATCCCGAAAATGAAATAATCTTAAATAGAGGGTTCCAGGTTTGAGCCCTGGCTCCAGCACAGGATCTTTCTGTGTGAGTCTCCATGTTCTCCCTGTGTCTGTGTGGGTTCTGTCTGGTACTCCAGCTTCCTCCCACAGTCCAAAGACTTGCAAGACGGGACGAGGTTAATCAGACACTCTAAATTGACTGTGGGTGTGACTGTGAGTGTGAATGGTTGTCTGTCTCTATGTGTTGGCCCTGTGATGGACTGGCGACCTGTCCAGGGTGAACCCCACCTCTCGCCCGAAGGCATCTGGGATAGGCTCCAGCCCCCCCGCGACCCTCAACAGCATAAGTGGTAGAAAATGGATGGATGAATTATTACTTTGACTCGTACTATGGCGTGTTGTAATTTGTCTTGTATTGTAAATGAGGAACACCCTCCTTAGCAGCCAGCAGTGCGCTCTGGTTCTCCTACAAACACAGAACGGTTTCAGTTTCAACTCATGTTTCGAAGTGGGGGGAACACATCATGTTGTGCCTATGAAGATGATGAATCGGTCATCTGGAAACACTTTACAATGGACTAAAACAGTGAGCAACAAGCTTGTGGCTGCACCACAAGGAAATATGACAAATCAGTTTAATCGACTGAAGTTTGGTTCTTTATGGTTCTGGTTACCTTTTTTAACACATTTAAATGTGTTTAATGTGATGCTTGATTTCAGGTCTAACTTCCCTGATGTCTGTGCCAGTTTATGCTCACATTAATCAAGAATGTGAAGTCTTTAACTGGCATATGTACCCTCAACAGGTCAAATTTATTGTAAGCAACATATGATTGCATGTTCCTCAAATCCTACAGAGATGAAACATAACGGATCCATCTCATGTTAATCTGTTATTATTTATGTCAACCAACATCCCTTAACTCACCACACTTTGATTTTAATTATTGAAGGAACTACTAACTTGTTTTGGATGAGGTGTCAGATGGAGGGGGAGGGGGAGAGAGCGAGAGAGAGATCAGCTGATGAGTGAGTGAGGTAGATTGACTTAACCAAGGCAAACAGCTCAGAGATAGCTTTGTGTTGAAAGTGTCAGCAATTGACAAATATGGTGTTCTACAAAAAAGAATAACTGTGTTTGATAAACAAGAGTTCAGTATCTGTTCAGCTAATCGTGACTGATTTTTCTGCCATAATCTGCTCTCCCATCTCTCACTTGCTGACATCACTTTAATCTCTGACATCCTTCAGTGTTAGACGGAAGTGAGAACTGCTGGATCAGAGTCAGAGATCAGAGTCAGTCGTTAAAATCGGATCAAAGAGTATCACAGAATTCTTTAACTTTAAACTTCACAATCTGCTTGTGATCACAGAATGAGAACACATTCAGAATTCTGAACTTGACCTCATAATTCCGAATGTGATCCCAGAATTAAGATTGCAGAATGACATCATAGAATGAGATGACAGGATGACATCATAGAATGACATGACAGGGTGACATCACAGAATGACATGACAGGATGACAACACCGAATGAGATCAAGGTAGGAAACGATGTAAGAGAACACTCAGCTTCAACATTCAGTAAACCTCCTCCTTGGTGCATTATGACATCAAGAACTTTTTGTCCATCTGGTCGAGTGCATCAGGGTCATTCAACTTCTTTTGCACCAATGCCAACCAACCATCGTAAGCGAGACAATGGTCCAGTCATTGAGAGCAACTGGAACCACACAGTGGGCAGTTTTGATCGCATGGACCTGCGTGGTGCTCTGCTTCGGGGAATTTATAGTTATGGTTTGGAAAAGCCATCTCTTATACAGAAGAAAGCCATCATACCCTGTATCGAGGGTTATGATGTGATCGCCCAGTCCCAGTCTGGCACTGGCAAAACCGCTGCATTTGCAATTTCTATTCTCCAGAAGATCAACCTGAGGCACAGGGCCACTCAAGCTCTGATTGTGGCCCCCACCAGGGAGCTCGTTCAGCAGATCCAGCAAGTGGTGCTGGCTCTGGGTGACTACATGGGAGTCACCTGCTATGCCTGCACTGGAGGCACCAGCATCCATCAAGAGGCCCAGAGGCTGAGGAACGAAGCCCCTCAGATTGTTGTGGGGACCCCCGGTCGAGTCCTCGATATGTTCAACCGCGGACATCTTTGTTCAAGGAGCATCAAAATGTTCATTATGGATGAGGCTGACGAAATGCTCAGCCGAGGCTTTAAGGAACAAATTTATGACCTCTTCCAAGTCCTGCCAAGCAGAGCACAGGTGGTGCTCTTCTCTGCCACAATGCCGTCTGACGTACTGGCGGTTACAAAGAAGTTCATGCGGGATCCTGTGAGGATCCTGGTGAAGACGGAGGAGCTGACCCTGGAGGGCGTCCGCCAGTTTTATATTGATGTCACAAGGGAAGAATGGAAGCTGGACACCCTGATGGACCTTTACACATCCCTTACCATAACACAGGCGATCATCTTTACAAACACTCGCAGGAAAGTGGAGTGGCTGACTCAGCAGATGGAGTCAAGAGGATTCACCGTCTCTGCACTGCATGCTGAGATGGACCAGAGCCAGAGGGACGTGATTATGAGGGAGTTCCGCTCAGGATCCAGCAGGGTCCTGATCACAACAGACATTCTGGCCAGAGGCATTGATGTACAACAAGTGTCTCTGGTCATAAACTATGACCTCCCAACAAAGAGGGAGATCTACCTCCACAGGATTGGTCGAGGAGGTCGGTTTGGACGAAGAGGAACTGCCATCACCCTGGTGACCAAGGAATGCAGACGAGCCCTGAAGGACATTGAGACCTTCTACAGCACCACCATTGAGGACCTGCCCACAGACATAAATGACCTGATGTAGAAGGGTCCAACCATCTATCATCACTCCATCATTTTAGGGGACAGACTGTGATTTAATGTTTATGTGTGAATAAATGAAAAAAAAAGTACTTCTGTCTTTGATAAAGTTGTCTCAAGAAGCTTTGTTCCGATAGACATGAAACTACAGATCCTTGCATGATAACACTGTCTTTTCAATATGGATTTCAGTTCAAATGTGAGTAAATAAAACAAAAATGTTGATTCCGTGTAATATTGTGAATAATATCACACTTGCAGTATTAGTCAAAAGTAACAGATGTCCTTGCCAGTGTGTCAGCGCTAAATCAAACTTACAATTCCATCAGCTAGGGCTGTGCATTTAAGCAAAAACTATCGAAAACCAGTATTTAGAACCTCTCATGGACTCCTGCTTATAAGGGTTCATTTGGTTAATACTCTCTCTCAATAGCCCAGCATATTTACAGTACAGATCTTGTCAGAGAATCATTAGGACAGTGTAGAAAATTGCAACAGGAAAATGGAATATAAACTGTTCTATTTTAAACAACCTTGTAGGAGTTTATGAGATGTAAGTGAATGCACCACGAAGTCGCATGGTTTGCAGTCATGACGTTTTGCAGTGTTGTAGGAGCATGATGGATCACATGATGAAGTAGATAGAGCACAACCGCATCTCTCAGGTGTAGATGCAGGGAAAGTACCTCCAGGGAAATCGAGCGGGGGAAATGAGTTGCAATGCAGGTGTTTGTTCCTGCATGGTAGTGTGTCATTGTGGCTCTAAAAACAGAACACAACTGAGAGCGCCTTCATCCGATAGTCCTACTTGAGCGCTCCAGCACTTTAGTTACATGTGATAAGATACCGAATACTAATATACTATTAAAACTGTCAAATGCATCAACCGGTAGAACCAAGTTATCTTCATCCGGTGTTTGACATTTCTCATTTGAGCTAAAAAATACCAAAATCGAAATGTGCTGGTTTTATAATGTAGTGCTTAGGAGGGAAAACTTGAATCTAAGAAGTGTAATGCTGAGCAATTGCTCAAGGTTTAATCATTTTTGGGTGAAGTATCCCTTGAACGCATCTGGTGTGGGTCCAGATGTGAATGTTCATGGTAATGAAGTCAACCTTTAACACAGTGAATGTCTGAGTAATATCTTTCACCTTATTTAAAAAATAATAATAATTTCAGTCTCAGTTTCAGGTCACTTTTCTTCCCTTCACATTATGTTACAATATGTCTCACATCCATTTTGTTGTATGCTCTTCATGGACCCCAGGAAGAATAGAGGTTTCCAAGGCAGCAGCTAATGTGGATCCATTCAATAGATAACATTTCTCCCCTACGTATCAATATGATCAAATGAGCTCGTGTGCTTTATTTACCCCACTGGTGTCCACAAGTGCAGCTGCTGCACAACTTTAAATGGCACGTTTCAGGAAAGGAAACATCCTTTAGATGTTTGAAACATTAATGGGCAGTTACTTCCATCAGCACAGTTGTGTTCTATAGCCTTTTTTAGACGGCTGACAAACCTTTTAATCAGAATAACTAGTATTTTACTGAACATGCTGTCACTGAATAGAGAGCTATGTCACCCCGTACCTCCACTTTCTATCTTCAGGTGTTTCTGTGTGGAGTGCGTTGACCTTCTGGTTGGTCAAGGAGCAGCCCTCGCTGCCATCAAAGAGGACCCGTGGAACTGCTACATGTGCGGTCAGAAGGGTGTGTTTGGTCTGCTAGAGCGTCGCACTGACTGGCCCAGTCGTCTGCAGCACTTTTTTGCAAATAATCATGACCAAGATTTTGTAAGTGAAGCACACCCGTTCTATAAACCCTGACGACTATCTTCCTGAGGAAATTTATTCCTGCGTGTCTCATTTTTATTCCTCCCTCTTTTGGTGCTTTGTTGCAGGATCCACCAAAGCTTTATCCCCCAGTCATGGTGGAGAAGAGGAAGCCGATTCGTGTCCTGTCGCTATTTGATGGCATAGCAACAGGTTAGACAAGATTGGATACCCTTCTTCTGATCAGCTCTTCCTACATGTTCTGATGTCCTGGTTTCATTATTTAAACCAAGTCGCTATTGTTTTCTTCACAATTTTGATTGAGTTCTACATCAAAAATTTCATTAAAAAATGTAATTTTTAGCAAAGTTGAATATTTATCAAAAAATATAGTGGAAATATATGTTTCACATAAAATCCTCTCCCAATAACATCATCAATTTGAGATGCACAGTTCGGCAAGCTAAGCACTAAAATTCAGTTGTTTTGTGATGAATGATGTCACAACACCATAACATTTTAAAGAGCTTGTTGGTTTTTTTTGTTTTTACTTAATTTCAGGGGCCTGTCATTGATTTTCACTGATATATTTGAAATAGATCATTTTGTTACAATAGATTTTCCAAAATAATTAGAGATCCTTTTTAATGGGCCTGGCTCGTTACAACTATGGTCTTTAAGTAGAAAAGCTTACAAACGTCTGGTATGAAATTCATAGTCATCATAGTGAATATACAGAGATGGGGAATGTATCCCTTTCAGTTTTTTTCCGTGTATTTTTTGTTAAGTAATAATTGGGACATCTCCATACATCCACAAATCAGTCTGTTTGTTTTGAATTTGAATTTTCAGTCGGGCCAGTATTTCGTTGACATCTCAAAGCTGTTGACACGATGTTAGAAAAAAGTCAAATTATAACATGAGTCTGACTAAGATTGAACCTTTTTAAAATACATTTAAATATGTTAATCTGTCTGAAATTGTATGTTTTCAAAGTCAAAGTTTAACCTGGAAATAAAATAGTGCACCCCGAAGGCAAATCTACAACAAAAAAAATGCATTTCTATAAACATAAGATGAACTTGATGCTGTCTCTGCTTGAGGAATTGTCAGTTTTTCTAGTTTATTGCTTTCTAATTTGTTTGGCACATGAATCCAAATGTGAACTGGGAGAAAGCCTGATTTGAACCAGCTGTATGGGGGCGTACCGCCATCCACCATTCCAGAAAGTGAATAAATCGATTCTTCTCTATTCATGTACAGTAAACTAGTACAATGACACTGGTCAAATTATATTGTATAACTGAGCTGTAAATATAACTTGACTGCGTTTCTGCCTTTAAACCTGAACTGTTGCGTGTCTTTGCTTCGTTCCTTATACTCCATCTGATCTTTTACCTCATCCTGTGCAGGGCTGCTGGTGCTGAGAGAACTTGGCATCCAGGTGGATCGCTATGTAGCCTCCGAGGTTTGTGAAGACTCCATCACTGTGGGTATAGTCCGACATCAGGGTCGCATTATGTATGTAGGCGATGTGAGGAACGTAACACGCAAACATGTGAGTTAACTGCTTTTTCTGGTTTTTTTTTAGGGTGGGGTTGTATTTTAGAAACTAGTGAGAACTGAACTGCATCATTGTGTTTACTGATTAACTTTACAACCACTATCTTTATTATCCTGATTATCTCTACACAGATACAAGAGTGGGGTCCCTTTGACCTAGTTATTGGTGGAAGCCCATGCAATGACCTCTCTATAGTCAATCCAGCAAGAAAAGGTCTTTATGGTAGGGTTCAACATGAAGTAGATAACATCACTCCTTATCCCTTCAACACATGGTTTCATGCCTTCTCTTAATCCCACAGAGGGCACTGGCCGCCTGTTCTTTGAGTTCTACCGACTCCTCCACGAGGCTCGACCAAAGACGGGGGACGACCGACCTTTCTTTTGGCTCTTTGAAAATGTGGTTGCCATGGGCGTCAGCGATAAGAGGGACATATCTCGCTTTTTAGAGGTCAGCTTCATCGCTTGTAGTTTTGCTCTCTAATACAAGAGTTTAACTTGGCACATTCAATTATGAAGTTAATCCTACAAGTTCTTACATGTATGACTCATGCTTTACATATGAGGTATACAGTACATCGTTATGATGATGATGGTTACTCAGGGAACATAAATCACTGAATAGTGTACCTTGTATGCTCCATTGGTGATAATGTATATTTTTATGATATTTGACTTGTGGTCATCTATAATTTTGACCTCATCTTAAAATAAAATAGGGAGGCAGGTTTTGATTTTGCTCCTTCCCTAACTGACTAGATTTAATTGCACTATTTGGAATAGAAAAATATCTGTGACCTGTGAAATGTTTTTTCATAAGAGGAATTTGTTTTTTCCTTATGCAAGTGACAGCACAAACAGCAACAGAACATCATCACACCTGAAGCGTTGCTGTACTACTGGCACGACAGCCTCAATGAATCGTCGGCGAAGGAATCTATCTTCGAACATATTAAAATAAATTGCAGATAATTGCCCGACTAATTTGTCAAACGCTATGGTCATGAAAAACCAGGAAAAGTTATAGAATTAGATCATATAAATTTCCAGGTATTGAAAAGTTTTTGAAAAAATAAATTAAGCCAGAAAAAGGGAAAGTCGTGGATATGAGCTTCACCAATACATTTTTCGTAAAGTTTGTGTCCTTCAAACAGAGAGAAATCTCTTCTTACAGATTTACTTGAGTACATATTTGTGTTGTATCAAACCCATGTAGCTTGTCATAAATTTTAGTATAAATGTATACTGGAAAATTTAGACTTGGACTTCTGTGTTAATTTTTCATCTGTGAAAAAAATGTTTTGGAGTATTTATAGTCATGAAAATTTTCTTCACAGGTGTGGAAAATTAATTAATGATTTTGGATATAATGTGTATAAACCCTGGTAATATAACCACAGGGCATTCTGAGAACGTTTAACTTTAACCAGGCCATAACACGTCACTAGATGTGGTTCGAGATCAAAAATCCAGTTGATTCAACTCAAGTTGTGTCATCTCATTAAAATTACATTTAAATCCTCCTGAAGGACAAACCAGCACCGGTGAGCAAATGACCAACTCAACAATCAAGCCATGCCCACCTTAGTCCTTGGCATAAGAGCTTGTGGACTGGTGCTCATTCAGAAACAGCAGCATATCGATGTTGTGGGGACTCTGAGATCCACAGCAAAGCCACCTCAGGTGGCTCTGAGGCCAGACTCTGGAAGCAGTAATTATATACATATGTTACATGTTCAAATTGTTATCATTAAAATTGTTGTTAAAGGCTATTAACATGAAAGACTGCAGAATCTTAAGCCTGATTCCTCTCTGACTGGTGTTTTCTCTCTACCTGATGTCAGTGCAACCCTGTGATGATTGATGCCAAGGAGGTGTCTGCTGCCCACCGTGCTCGCTACTTCTGGGGTAACCTTCCGGGCATGAACAGGTCGGTGGGTGAATGGTGAGGGAAACAGCCGTCTTTGGCATACACGGAGTCCACAAACTAGAGAAACTGCCTCTGTTTGCTCTCATGCTTTTGATGATTCGAGATGAAATAGCGCTGGCAGAAATAGTCCATTAATCTGTTTTGGCTTTGGAGTAAAGTCTGGAAAACAGACCACACCACCAACATGTAAATGTGTGATTCTGCTACTGTAAGACCTTCTCAGGATCAGATTTTGGTGAATTGTTAAGGGGAGATGACCAGGTTTGACAAAGACCACTGAGGGTTCATTAAGTCACGTGTCCATTATCGGTTGATGTTGATGTGTAAAAGTGTTGTACAGCAATTCACCCATGAATCAAAGCACCCAAGTTCATGTGTCTAAATATCATGTCTACTCCTCAGGCCTCTGACTGCCATGTGCACTGACAGGTTGGACCTTCAGGACTGTTTAGAACATGGCAGAACAGCTAAGGTAATTATGTATAAGGTATTTGGGTTCTTTATGCCTCCACACTGGTGACAGCCATCCGTATATCCACCCCAGTCTTGTTGACATGAATTAGGACATATGTCCAATTGGACTAAGCGATGAACTGGGAATATTTTGGTGTCAATATTACAGTGACAGGCATACAATCACGATACAGTATTTTTTTTTTTTTTTTAAGGTTGATGTAGCTGTTGTCGTCCTCTTCCCTAACATTGTTTCCAATTTCAAGTGTCTTCTGGTGCTTGCCAAGCCATAATTTAAGGAACTGTTCTTTATGTCTCATCTGGTCCAATGAATAAATGTGATAATCTGGCTTCAGAACTACCACCATCAAAAATCAGGAACTCGGATCAGAGGAAGACAAATTATGTTTTATATCATCTCAAACTTTTGTACCCCTGGAACACATGTGACAGTCTGTCAATGGTTATTTTGAATGATTTGTGTAGAGAAAAAAAATACAACAAAAAAACATGACATTAGATTTGACTGCTCAAATCAGGAACTTTACACACTGGTGGCCTCTAGTGGCAAGAAGAGGTAACAGTATAAAACTTCATCAGTACTGACAATAGAAGTTGAATACTGTTCTGTTAGAATTATGCAAAATCTACCAAGCTGATGGTCTTAGAACTTGGTTGGATGATGTTCAAGGCCCAAGGAAAAGGCTCAGCTAGAATATTTGTTTTGAGAGCGAAGCTGAATAAATGGGAAGATCAAGGATGTTTTAACCACCTTTTTATTTTTTTAAGGAAATCAGGATCAAATTGTAAATCTTGGATCCTAAAGACTGTTTTTGACCAATGGCAGGATGTACCTCGATATAAATACCATTTTTCTCCTCCTTGGCAGAGGTGTTATCTCGTTCCAGATTAGAGGAGGCGCATTACTGTACGGCAGTCTCCTCCTCGGTCTCTCTGGGTGAATGAAGTAGGGTGAGACTGGACGATTGAATCTCAAAACAGTTATTTCTTCAGCTATTCAAGGAGCCACTGCTGCCCAGCAGTTAAAAGACTGTGCCTACATTCACAGAATCCCAATCATGAGGCATGAAGCAGGTTTTGGTCTCTGCCCCTCTTGGTCCATCTGGTACCAACACAAACAAACCTACTTTTACAGTAGGAAAAATAAGCACTCCATACCAAGCTGCTGTATTTATAGTTGCTCAAAAATCCATCTCAAAGGCACCGTTCAGCAGAGCCCTCTTCAATATGATGAACCAGAGGGCTCAGGACAGGATATTGGAGAAGCAGTTCTTTATGACAATTGTATCACTGTATATCAGTCACTCTGACAAACTCTCAGTACTGATTGAATCATAGAGAAAGGGAGACATCCTGTGGGTAAAATGAATGAAGACCAGTGCCAATGTCTCCCACTGTCATCATCCCTCTGTGCAGAGCAGCAGACAACAAAGAACCCTGATGGAGGGCGCGATGATGTTGTTCTCCGTTCCTAAAAAAAAAACTGTCCCATCGGCCTCATTCTGGTTTATACACGTGGTGACATACACCAGTTTTATAATTGCACTAAGAAGTTTCAATTTCGCATGATGTGTTGACTTACCCCAAATGAAGGACTTGAAGTGTCCTGTTCTCAAGTGAGGGGACCGCAGAGTGTAAAATGGGCCGGAGAATTGGAGCAATGGGCATGGTTTTGTATTCCGTCTTCCAGACCTTTGTGGCAAAAAGAGAGCTGATCAATCCAAATGGGTTTCCTCAGGAGGGTGGCTGGAGTCTCCTTAGGTGAGAAGCTCAGTAATCCATGACAGGCTTAGAGTAGAGCTGCTGCTCCCTTGTGTTGAAAAGAGCCAGTTGAGGTGGCTCTGACATCTAGTTAGGATCACACATGGCACATCCAGCTGGGAGGAGGCCATGAAGCAGACCAAGGACCAGGTGGAGGGACTATATCTACAACACAGGTTCCCCAATCAGAGCTGGTCAATGTGGCCAGGGAAAGGGAAGTTTGGGGTTCCCTGCTTTAACTGCTACGCGACCCGATCCTGGATAAGCAGTTGAAGATGGATGGATGGGTGTTGACTTCACACCCTAATTTAATGGACCACTTAGGTCCAGCTGGTGCAGCGGGCTCCCTAATGATGTGATGTGTGAAAGAGTCTGTTTTTGTTGAGGTTTTATAGCTTTGATGTGTAAAAAAAAAGGAACTGAGGCAGTTTTATTTGTGGACTAACTGATCTTTTTTTTGGCAGTTTGACAAGGTGAGGACCATCACCACCAGGTCTAACTCAATCAAGCAAGGAAAGGACCAGCACTTCCCTGTGTTCATGAATGAGAAGGAAGACATACTCTGGTGCACTGAGATGGAGAGGTAGATAAACATTCAGCAGACCTTTAACACCTCCACTTGTTTTGGAGATCAAAATCTCAAAACTCTTCCTCTGTCTTTCCATATTTGTCTGTATGTCTGTTCTCATCATCCTCCTATTTCTTGTGTTTTTGTCTGGTGCTCTGGCTGGTTCCCCTGGTAGGGTCTTTGGCTTCCCAGTCCACTATACGGACGTGTCCAACATGAGCCGACTGGCAAGGCAGAGGCTGCTGGGCAGGTCATGGAGCGTCCCAGTCATCCGCCACCTGTTTGCACCACTCAAAGATTACTTTGCCTGTGTTTGAGCAGCAGGAGCACTTGCTCGGAACCATTTAGGAACTACAACTGTATGTTGTGACTAGAAATAAGAGCCTTGATCTTCAAATTATACAGCATTGTATAATTTGAAACCTTGATGTAGATTTCACATTATTTCTTGTATTTGAATTGTAATTCTTATTCTATTTAATTTTTGATATGTCATTTTACCTTTTAGCAGTGTTATCAAGTATTGTTGATTTGTTTGTGCAAGCTATACTTGAGACTATGCTTTCTTCTCAAGACACTGAGACAGAAAAGTGCTAAACATGTATTTTAAAAGAGACAGCAAACAGGATGGGAAACAACAGAGAGATAGGAAGTGGCGTGGGGATATGTGAAACGCTTGAGATCCCCGCTGCATTGCGGTCATACTTCCAGCGACTGCGAGGAAGACAGTTTTCTTTAGTGTCAGTAGAGCTGTGTCTCTGAGAATCCAAAACACCAGATCACATATACCTCTTTGTTTACAGTTTCTATACACAACTGAAGGTAATAAAGGTACTACTGTAATATGGTGACAATACCATGGTGCTCCATGATGATGAGAAACATCATGACCCTTGTGGCAAAGCAACTTAAGGAGCTCTTGAACCTGTTGCTGGAAAAACTTGTGTTTGATGTTTTATATACTTACTGAAAAAAAAAAAGTTTGGTGCCGTTTTGTTCACTTCATAGAAAAGTGACGAACAGTAGACTGCAAAATTGAGTGTGTCCTCTTTTCTGCGTTTTACAGCTTTTGTACTGTTTGTACTGGTGCTCATTGAATCTCTCAGCCTTGCTACACTCAGGCTCACTGCCTGGATCTGCACAAAACAAAGCTAGCCACATGGGAAATGATGTTTCCTGTCATTAAAAAAAAAAAAAACCTTAAGATCAAAGTCTGTGGTGAGCTACTTTTTTCTAGTTTCATCCTGACCGATGATATTACTGTACAACTGTTAGTAAAGCGTGGTCACTGGAGGGAGGGTGACCAGGCCGGGTGACTCTCCCCCTCAACTACCACCTCTCTAGACTGAAAAACTGTCAGGTGCAAATCAAAAAAAATGGTGCGGCTTCACAAAGTTCTTCTACCTTTTTATAGCAATTTTGTGCTGTTTTATCAACATTATAAAGCACTTTTATATGTATACTTTCTTTTTTTCCTATTTTTTTTTTTTTTTGATATTGGTTGTTGTGAGATGTTTTTGTTTTTATGATGTGAACTGATCTACCCTCGTGTGATACTTTTTGTATACAGTAGGGCTGTGCCAATGGAAGTGGAAGAAAGGATTTTGATATGTGAAGCCCATATTTGACTCGTTGTATAGTAGATGGACTGACATTTGTAACCCTCAACCCCTTTCCTCTTGTTCTATCATCTACATTATCTGTTTAAAAGCAGCGATATAGTATGTTACTACCCAAACAAAGAATGTCCATTTCTGATAAGATTGTAAAATGTAAGACTGAGTTAAAGGACTATGCTTTGTAGGAAATTTTGTCCCTTGTGAGGGACAGTTGGCACTCATCGTGTTGACAAATTTAAGTGCTAATCCAAATTTGGATTAAATTATCTGACTAAATTCTCTTGATTGTAACCTCTAAGCTAACCACGGAGGATTTAAGCTTCAGTTTGTCAAAACAAAAACTGACACAATGGCTGACCAGATGTCAGTACTCAAAGAGTGTAATAAAAGCTGAAAATATCACTTATCTATATCATATTTAAGATTTAAAAGTTGAAATTTAATTTCTTAATGTAATTAAGTTCTTAAGTGACCTTATTGCCATCAGTTTTGTCCATGCTAAAGGGCTCCATATGAGCCTCTTTTAAACAATTATTTACCCCTCCTGTGATACTTCAATTGTCTCACATTTGTACATGCTGTACATACATTTTGCTGTTTCCAATTTGTTTTTAATCATTTCTTTTTATGAGATGTACAAATATCATTCTTTGCTAATATATATCATCCAACTAGATGAAAATCAAATTTGATTCAAAACTTGCTTTAGCTATAGGGAGACTCCAAGTCAACTTCTTTCAAGCAGATTTGTTTTTTTTGTTTTGTGTCAAGTGAATCCAGATTAAATGTCATGTGATCCTCATGGTGGCCTATGGACAGCTTTAAGATGAACGCTCTTAACTTCACTGCACAGCCCTACATGGTGGTGTTTTTTGGCTTCTGTTTCTTTTGTAAGACTTTTAAAAGAGGGATTATAGGTGTTTCCGATGGTGCTAAACATTTTATCTAATCAAGAAAAATATATTTGATTGGAAGAGAAATAAACATGTCTTGACAATGACTGTTTTTAAGTTCCTTGTAGTAATGGAAAAGAACTATTATTTCACTCATAAATATATTAACAAAGGCATTTTAACTTTGTACTTGAAAAAATAAGGGTAAATAATGAAAGGTTTCCTATATTGTTTTAGACTAGAGATTGCTGTAGTTGGTGCTTATCTGTGGGAAAATTGTGAAAAAAAATTAATAAAAAAAACGGTAATAACTTTTACTGTAGCATAATGTATGCTTAATACGCATTGCTTCTTAATCCTACATTCCATGCGGTAATATTCTCCATGTCTGTTTTCCAAATGTTGTTTCAAATTAATGCTTTTTGTTTTGTTTTTTGTTTGTTTTTGTTTTTTTCTAATCTGCGACAGCATTACATTTTATTGGTCAAGGCAGGTCAATAATTCTATATTCGGTGATACTGTTGACACTTTGTGTGACTTTCTCTCTGCCATAACTGTTTATGGCTAATATGCTTCTCCTCAAGATCAGTTCTTACAGCAAATGTAGCAGTCATCCTCCACTTTGACCCCCCCAATTTATGTTTAGTGTCCAGAGAGAAGATAAAGGCTCCGTATGTACTTGTGCTGGAGAACACTTGAATAAATGTATTGTTTTTGTGCAAAGATATCTCTCATCTTCTGTTCTCTCATTCATATTTATGTATACATGGATGTTCATGGGGAATCTGTTTCGTGTCTCATGTCGCAGGCTCAATAAAATAATACATTTATCATGTTTCAGCTCAGTTAAAAAGACTTTTTCTCAGATATGATTCTCACGTCGGAAGGACAATGAAATCAAAGATGACGGTATTCCGTTTAGCCGCCTCAGGTTTGAGGGTCCCGGGAGTGTGGCTCCCACTGCCATGGCTTACTGGGAGCCACGTTTGATAATCACTTTGTGACAAATTGTCATTTGTAACATCTGCAACTCGAGCGAAGTCAACCTGCCTAAAAAGGCCTGATGATTGTCTTTTATTATCACGAATAATACCTATGTCACAATTTTGACAAAACTAAGTTATTATCCCTAAAAAAAATCTTGATTTATTTTTTTTTAAAACCTCTAATCGCAAGAAACTATTGATTAACGATACAAAAGAGATCTGACCTTTGAATATATAAAATGAATGAGTAGAGAGGTTTTGTCGTTTTGAAAGGAACATTATATTTACCTCATTGTTTTCTCTCCCTTTTTTGGTAACTTTCATATTTTTAAAGCAATTTCCGGATCTTTCATAAAGGAATTTCTTGCTAATTTCTTTAAGGCGTTTTTCTGTCCAGGGAATTTATTTGAATCAGGGGAAATGGTGATCAGCGAATTAGCAAGAACAAAAAAAAAAGTGTTAAATTACAAGCAAAAGCCTTAAAGATTTCAAACACAAAAGAAAAAAAATAAATGAAAACTACAAATAAAACTGATATTATATATCTATAATTATACATTGCTAAAAAAAAAGAGAAAAAAAGCTGCCAATTAGGGGGAAAGATATACATACTATATAATACATATATATTTATAGATAGTTAGAAGGTTTTTTTTAGAGTCAGATCACCTCCAGTGGAGCTTGTGTTCACCTGTGATCAAGCATGAAAAAGTTTGAAGACCCTTGATTTAGACAAATAATCTCATTTTACTTCAACTACATTACAGGAGGTTGATAGAGAAATGGCACGTGCAAATCATTACTCACAGATCCAGTCTCCACACCATTGTTCCCTCCAGCAGCTGCAGGGTCTGAGGATTTATCAAATCAGGGTGTTGCCTTGCAGGCCCTCCATCTTCAATCAGACTCTATTTATGGGCGTGCACTAACCTGTCCACCATAAATTCTAGTTTGTCTGTATTACACGTTTTTCCTCCGTTTATAAGAGTAGCAGATCAGACTCGCATTTTTCAAGACAACATATTCTTATTCATTAATATTAATGGACCCGAATAAAGATAATTGGTGATTAAAAAACATGATAACCAAACATTACCATCGCTCTCTTCGTGTCACCCTCTCCCTCCCATATTTGGTACAACCTCTTCCGAATGGACACGCCCTGACTTCCAAGTAATTGGTTGCTTAGGCGACCGAGCCTTCACTGGCCGCTGCTGATTGGAGCGTCGCACCGTCTCATGTCCTGGATGCTGCCGAGTCCATCAAGAGCTCCGTAAACACACTAAATGTTTCCGGAAACACGGGTACAAAATAAAGCTAAAGAATATAATTCATTAGTATTGAACCTTGGCAGTAGCCTATATCACTGTTGCTTACGTTTTAAAAAGATTATGAATGGGCGATATGCGTAAGCGTAACCCTTCCAAAGTGAAGGTGTTTGGTATGTTGTTTGGTGTATTTGTTACCTAAATTAAAACCTTTTTTTCTCAGCCAAATAATTTCAGCCTGTCGGACAGTATGGTGGTGGCCATCAATGCAAAATTTTGTTGTAACTCTTTTTTTAATTGATTAGATGATCATCTTCAATTGTCTATAAAATATCAAGAAATGTTTTAAAATACTCATTACAATTTGTTACAGTGCAAAAGTTATCGTCGAAATGCGTTCTGTTGTCCGAACCCAATGGCTCTATATTTTCCTGAATTAATGACAAGAAAGCAACAAAACGTTTAAGCATTTGTAACCAGCAAATATTTTAGATTTTTTTTTTGCATGAAAAAATTAAAGTAATATATTACTTGCTCCCACAATTGTACTGTTGTTTTGAGGCCACCAGATGCATTTTTCCTCAAAAAAGTAAAACGACTAAATTGAGGGAACAAGTTATATTCCATAAACTCAGAATATCTAAAAGAGGGACACAGATTATATCTTGCGACCTCAACAAAAATTGGTCTATGCCCACAAAAAAAAAAAAAATTGGATAATTTGTTGGAGTCAACTCTTTCCAGTTGCGACTTTGCGTGTCAAATTAGGCTTTTATTTTGGAAGCAGAAACCGGGAAACTCTCTCGGTGCTTCACGCTCACTTGACAGGGATGATGCTGCGGTCTGCTGGTCCCGGACCGGCCAGGAAGGCATCCATCTGGTGTGTGTACCTCCTTGAGAAGTACCATCCGTGGACTGTGTTGCTTGGTGTTGGTGTTGGTGTGAGAAAGTAACAGCCGAGGAGCTGCAGCCGCAGACGGGGAGAGGACAGGAGGTTAGTGGTTCTTACAGCAGCGGGGGGGGGACTAGGACTAGAAGACGCACTTGGGACTTAATTTCTCTGCCCCCGGCTCCTCCACGTCTGGGTGCCTTCCTGCTGTTGGTGCCGTTCTTTCTTGTCTGGTCCTCAGCAGGCTGGCAAGAGGGAGGTTCGATGGTAATGTGAGAGGACCGGAGCGGTCTGGAGGAGGGCCGAGGGCGGACTGAGCGCCGGGAGGGCGGTTTTTAGGTCGCCAGTGCAGTGAGCAGTGTGCAGCGGATAATGTCGGATGGGGACCGGTTTCTTTGTGTCAAGTCGCACTAGTATAAATGTCATTGTTTCACTGTGCTTGCTCTTCATCAGTTAAATGACCACAAATACTGCGATATGTTGCGTGAAATTGCTCTTAATTGGCAATTTTAAAAGCAGAAATCACACAAGATTATAGGAACCAATAGTGGAGTAGTTGTGGTGTTTTTCAGTTTTGTGTTTTATCTAATATGAAAAATAAAGTATAATTCAGCTTTCAAACCCGTGCAACAAATTCTGTAATTTAATAATAATAAGATTCCAATAAGTTGGTCAAACCCTGCAGCTGCTCGCAAAATTTGGGAGACAGAGAAGAGTTTACGCCCTCCAGTAAGATCCAGGATGAACATCATCCACATGATCAGCCATCAGATCTGCAAGTGTCAAGGAGTCCATGCAGTAAACTTGCCGCACCCGCAGACGTACCAGCCCTGCACGCAACATACACGCAATCACGCACACGCACGCACACACACGCACACACAATGCATACACTACGTCATTAATAGCCTATCATTAATTAATACAGTGGCGTTTAAGGCGGAGAGGTCGGGAAGGTTCTTTCATTAAGATCTGTGAATTGTGTCCACATCATATTGTTTTGATTTTCCTTCCTCCAGTTGTTCAGTTTTGATCATTTTCAGAAGCCAAAATTGGGGGAAAAATACATACACATTCATTGTCATGGATTATCAGTTAGATTGTATAAAGTAAGACAAGACCTCAGTTGGTGAGAGGGTGTGGCCTGAAGCAGTATAGACAATATTGTATATAAGTTAGTTATTTAGTGTATGGTGTGTTGTGGGGATCTCCTATTTTTTATAAGGCCAACCCGCAACTTTTTGCTCACTGCTTTGTTAGAATTGTTCTCTTGACCAAAAGCCATTGGCTTTTTTTTTTTAAATAGAATTTTGCATCATTGCCACAAAAATAAGCTCAGTGGAAAAAGATTTCTCGTCACCACTGTTGTGATTTTGGAAGCAATATATGCAATTACAAGTTCAAAGTTAACATCATGCCATGCACACCACAGGTACATGACTTTGACATCACAATAACTGCCTTGGCACGCCTCCTACATGACATTTAGTCATGTTTAGTTCTTTGGGAGCTTTTAAGACTAATGAAGGCTTTGAAATTCACAAATGTTATATGTGCTGATGCATTTTATTACAATGATTGGAACAAAACTGAGAAATATATCAAGCAAGTTAAAACCCCAGACCTTATTTAATACACTTAACGGAACACTGACTGACTTTTAGATGAGGGAACTGGAAATTCATAAATATTCACTTTCTTGTGGGTTTTTATATATGCTATAAAAGACAACAAGATGTTTTATGTTTGAAAATTGTACAGGACTGGTTAGAATACAACTGTACTTGTGTTATCCATCTTTGCTGCTCAAAGTTGTTTTCAGGCGTCCTTTGAATTTTAAATTTAAAAAATAATGCTCATGGGGCGACATGGTGGTGCAGTGGTTAGCGCTGTCGCCTCACAGCAAGACGATTTGGGGTTTCGAGCCCCGGCTCGAGCACGGGGTCTTCCTCCCACGATCCAAAGACATGCAAGAGGGGACGAGGCTTATCTTATGCTCGAAACTTGACCGTAGGCGTGGCTGTGAAAGCAAATGGTTGAACCCAGGGTGAACCCCGCCTCTCGCCCAAAGGCTGCTGGGATCAGCTCCAGCCCCCCCACAACCCTGAACAGGATAAGCAATAGAAAACTGATGGATGGATGGATGGATGGATAATGTACATGTTGATTATAATGATGGAAGTAGGTTGTTCCACCTGCTGCCACCCAGTGGCAATCAGAAATTACTGCCCCCCCCCCCCCCAAATATTATACATATAGTCCCAGTTGGTTAACCAGAGCCACATCAAATTTGGTCTTGACCATGGGAAATGGATGATGGGTTACTAAGGAAACTTTTTATTTTTAAAAGGTGCTAACATTGTGAGGCAGCAAATTGAACTGTCATAACGACTCCGCATGATCAGATCATTTCCAACATGTTCAGTTGGAGTCATGCCGTGACTCATAGTCATAGCTCCACTTAGTGGTTACAGGATGTAAGCCTGTTTGACGTAGCAGAACACTTTTTCACATCAGGTTTGGCTGAGTTCACCTTGGAGGATGCGTGCCCTCTAGTTTTCCATGAAATCTGCCTCAAACACGTCTGCCAGAATCCTTCAGGATTAGTTTACTTTTTTAATCATCATTTGGTAACACTTATTTACTTAAGTACTTAATCCTCTTGCAAGATGGCTCATAAGGCCTTGATTACAGACTCATACCATATGAGACCAGACAGGTTTTGGTTGTATACAAGCAGCTCTGGCACATCGAGCCCAACTGACTTCAGCTGCAAAGCTTTGGTGCAAAATTCCCACTACTGGTAATGCAGGGCAGCATCTAGTGATGCAGTCGTTTAGCTTTATCACCCCCTTGTGGCCCTCAACTTTGGACGCTCTACTCAAGCGGAGAGTAGAGTTCAGGCGTTGTGCATCTTTAAGGAGAGCGCCAATGTAGGGAGTGGCGATTTTTTCATCCATGTTCGCCTCATTTGTCTCCTCAAGTGGACTAAGCGTCTTTCTACTGACTATGACATCAGCGTCCAGCAGAACGTCAGGTCCCAGGCTGTGGCTGATACCAGCCTCCTCAGTCCTGGAGCTGATGTCAGTCACAGCCTGACAGACTGGGCTCACGGCAGCATCACTCACTCTTCTCTCTGCCTGTCTTCCTGCACTGTCTAGCGATGAGGTACAGAAAAGACAGGATTTTGTAGAAAGCAACATATTTCTTTACTGTTAGCAATATTTAAAGAACAGGCCATTAATATAAAGTTTTTCTCTCTCTTCTTCTCCACAGAGCGATTGCCATGTCTTCCAGCGCAGCGATGGTGCGCATCCTTATAAAGGGTGGCAAGGTGGTGAATGATGACTGCACCCTGGAGGCTGATGTCTACATTGAGAATGGCATCATCCAGCAGGTGGGGAAAGAGTTGATGATCCCTGGTGGGGCCAAAGTCATCGACGCCTCTGGGAAACTGGTGCTCCCTGGGGGCATCGACACCAGCGTCCACCTTGAGGAGACTTTCATGAACGCAACCACAGCGGACGACTACTACAGCGGCACCAAGGTAATGAACCAATGAGAAGGGAAAAAGGGTTTAAACTGGAACTAGGGCATGTCACGGTACCTTTTTTTAGTCAAAGCATGGGATAAAATATTTATAAACTACTTGAAAGTACTTTTTTGCTGTAAAACATCAAAAATGTCCCATTTAGATAAATGTGAGCTTTGCACTGAACAGCTAATTTTAGCCAATGCTTCCTTTTATTAGATTAGAGGAGATTATTTTATACTGAGATCACATTTGTTGGTTTTTCAGATAAATCTATTCTTGCTGTCAAAGTAAGATGGTGGGGCTAGGATAACATTAAAATAGAATATTTTCAGTGTAATTTGAAATTAATTCGAAAATTTGGTTTCAAAGGTGGAGTCGGCAGTTGTAATCCGTGATACTTGTCCTCAAATTCAGTTTATATCTCTTCATGATATCCAAACTGTTTGTGGCTCTGTAAAAGATCCAAGTGTCTCAGATTATCATCGAATCAGCTGAAGACATTCTGTTTCTGTCCCTCTTCCACGTACTCGCCACAGCTACACCGTGATAGAAATGAAACGTAAATAACATCATTAGATATCATATTACTTTAGTGTAAAAATATCTCCCTTGCTGTGGCAGACCTCACATTCTTTCCCAAGGAAATATACATCTTTGCCTCTGTAATTTTACTCCTCATGATCATGATGACAGTGTGCACAGATGCTGCAGTTTGATACTCACTGAAGAGTTCTTCTTTTACTCTGTGTGCTTTTTTTTTGTGGACTCTACAGTCCAGGACTCTACAACCTAAGAACCTTCCATGGAAATTACTTTGTGCTTGAATACAAGCAAATACCAGCAGAAATTCTGCATTAGTTGGTATATAATCCAAGGAGAATGGCTCCAGCAAAAGCAGACGCTGGGATAGCAAAATGGGCTACAAGCTAAGCTAAAGGCTACAACACTTTCCTTCGATCATCAGTCTTTCAAATGCGTGTTTTGACAACAAAGTCAACGAGCTAAGACATTGGAAACATTACAGAAATCACAAAGAACTTTGGTGTCTGGTTGGTGTCTGGCTTGTTGTGTTCCTTGGAACTTTTGGTTTGATGCTACCATGGAGCTAGCAGGCCTGTAATAAGAGGCATGAAATGTAAGTTCACACAAGCCAGAAAAAGCATCTAAGTGGCAGGATATCATTCATTTTCTATGACAGCTGGAATTTTTCAGGAGCAGACAGTTAGGTGGCCACTGGCAAAGTTTCTTCCACTAACCCAAAGACACTTTGATTTTTGCTAAAAATACAGTTCTTGCTCAGTTTTGCTGTGGTTAATCATCGGTGGTTATTAGCTTTAAGCTACACTGTTCAAAAACTTGGTTTGCAAACAGTCAAGTGTACCGCCTGGTATAATCCACATCTTCTTTATCCAGCCGTATGCTTACTAATCCACACATACTTATTTTGACCGAAAAACAAACCTGATGATGCACTTAAGAATTTGTAAATGAATGTTGTGAGGCAGTTGGCTCTTATTTTCTGCAATAGTTGTTGCTAGCAGTAAATGGCTGTTAGCTTCAAGCTAAATATAGATGGGTGTCTCTTTCTGCATTCTAGAGTCACAAGTAGTGATGCAGCAGGAAAGCAATATATTTATTGGGTGTATTGCTCTAATAGCATCAGTTTTTGGTTGTCTGATAATGCATTTGAGGACATCTTTTTGGACTCCTGTGATTTGCATCTTTCACAATATTCTGAAAGTCATTTGTAGATGTATCAGTAGTAAAAGTAATCGATGCAGCATGACAGGCAAGTGGTGTGAGTCTTCGTTTTACAAACATACTTTGACTCCTTGATATTAGTGCCGATTCTCAGCAGGCAAGGCCAGTAGCTGCCAGAAAGAATGGAGTCAGGGACGCTGCTAGGCCGGGATACCCCTGTCTGCTTTAGAGTACCATGATGACTCATCACTCTGAAGAATCTTGAGATGATGTGGGCTGAGAGATGACAGCCTCTGTGTTTCGGTTGTTTTAGTGACTGGAGAGATTGCCTGCAGCCTGTAGACATTGGTGACAGACACTATTCTCCGCTGTTCTGAAGCCTCGCCCTTCATTCCTCCCTCCGTCTTCCCCCACAGCCCTCCCTACTCGCTTTGCTGCTGCTGCCATACTCCCGAGACAAATGCAGATCAGTATCTGTTTCCATGGATACCACAGGGCTGCTGCAAAGACTGCCGCAAAGCCTTTTCACACACACCATTGTACTTGAAGACAATGGCTCTCAGACCCACGCCTCCCCATCCTACCTCCCATAACACACATACTCGACTCTAGGGTCAGCTGACATGACAGATGCTCCGTCAAGCATCCACTCCTACACAAACAAACCCTTGTGTTTGGATTATTAAGGTTTATTCTTGTTTGTCTTTATAACATCTACATTTTTATAGGGGGTGGGGGGTGCAGCAAAAAAATATGAAGTATTCTCAATAGATTCCTTTGAAATGTACCCGGGTGGATTTATGCTATATCTCCAAAAGCAGCCTTTAGCAAATGTCCTTAAAGATAAACATTGATGGTAAATAGGCTTTTGCTTTTTTGCGTAGGACTCAGAACTGTGCTGAGTGGGTTACAGTCTTCCTTATAGATGGGCCCAATAAATCAAGATATCAAGCTTTGTAAATAAACACCCATAAATAACTGCGTTTAATAGTCATTTCAATGTATTTAAGGTCTTCTACTTCAAGTTCACCTCAGTTAATTTTAAATGTAGTTAATCAAGGCATCATAAAATAAAGGTATAGTACAAAAATTAACTTTGTCCCTGGTAAACATTAATAACTCAAGACAAAAGAATTAATTTTTAAGCCAGAGGAGGATAGAAACAACAGTCTCACACACACAAAAGTAAACAAAGTGCAAATGCAACGAAGACAGGAAAAAGGACATGATGTCATTTTTGGGGCCAATGGTAAGAGGGACGAAAGAGTTTTGCATATTAAATTGGAAAATATCTTGTGTTAAAATGTCTAAACCAGGGCTGCTCAAAATGGGGCCTGGAATATAGTATCCATAATGACATGGCTAACAGTAGAAAGTACAAGATAATTCTAAAAATGATACAGTAAATCCCTGTTTATGCTGTTTTCTTTTATGTGGGGTAGAAATGCTCCCCATGTTCTTACCTTATACGGTATATCATGATTTGATGTGACTTGGTTGTATGTATTTTGCTTGGAATGTTGTTGGGGAGGGTTTGGAGTTTGAGGTGTTTTTATTGCTTGCTGATTGATTGATTGATTGATTGATTGATTGATTGATTGATTGATTGATTGATTGATTGATTGCTTTGTCAGTTTTTAGAAACCAAAACAGTAATCAAATTGATGAAAAGGTGCTCTTTCAATCTGTAGATCCTTAATCTCAACAAAAGAAGTTTTTAAGTTAATCAGGCAGCAAATTGTCACTGAGGGATATCATTTTATCAGTTTGGCAGAACTGAAAGCAGCAGAGACAGTTGTACACAGATAAAAGGTATCTGAACAACACAATGCTGTATTGCCCACAGCCCACCATACAAATTGCTTTAAAAAAATGGATTAACAATAAACAAATACATGATGAAGTTAAAAAAACAAGATTTAATATTTATCAAATGATTTTGATTTTGCTAATGTTTGTCTATAGAGGCTGGCATGGCTCAGAGGTTGAGTGGCTGTCTAGTAAAGGGTTGCTGGTTTGATCCTCGCTTCCCCCGCTATAGAAAATGGATGGATGGATGTTGATCCAGTCATTGTTTCATACTTCTAAGGAATTCTTTTGTATGTTTTTTTTGCTCAATGAACTCCTGATTTTCATGTAGGCCGCTTTAGCTGGTGGTACAACAATGGTGATCGGTCATGTCCTGCCAGAGAAGAATGAGTCTTTACTGGAGACCTACGAGAAGTGCCGCAGCTCAGCAGACTCCAAAACCTGCTGTGACTATGCTCTGCATGTGGGAGTTACCTGGTGGGGACCCAAGGTACTGTAACTGTGTGCTCTTCATGGGTAGTTTGGGTTGATGTTAATTTATTTTTCTAACAAAAATAGCGGTGTATTTTTCTCAAATGTTTTATATTGTCAGTCTAAGAGAATAAAAGTAACATGAGAAGGTTGATGGTGCTAGACTGCAGAATAAAACGGTTTAAATGCCTGCAACTAAATCGGACAGTATCGTTTCCACTGCAACGATTTGCTGACTTTCGGGCTTTTAGGGAATGTGTAGGATTTAGTAATATCTGGTGGCAAAGCTGCAAATTGCAGCCCTTAACTTACCGCTTCCTCTTGAAAAACTATGATAGCTTGCGGGACCATTCATGTTAAAAAAAAAAAATTATCGGCTTCTTACATATACAATTACCAGCCAGCAATACGAATTACTTATTTAGAATAAGAAAAAACAACCTGTCCAGGGTGAACCCCGCCTCTCGCCCGTAGCCGCTGGGATAGGCTCCAGCCCCCTCGCAACCCTTAACAGGAATAAGCGGAAGAAAATGGATGGTTGGATGGAATAAGAAAAACGTTATTTATGTTATCATGTAGAAGGGCAGAATTACTGGTAAGTCATCAGTCTGTAAAAATACACCCTTTTTATCCAGAAAATAGGAGAGGAGCAAAGGTTTGTTCGTTTCTGTGATTTATTTCCCTCATCAACTACGGCTCAAGCAACACTAATGCTGCTGTTCTACTGGGAAAACCTAGATCTAAAAATCCAACATCGTTAAAACCCAACACCAATGGAGATGCACATAACCCTGACTTTCGTACTGAAGCACTATGGGAGCTGCACCTGATAACTGCTGTTTCTAACTTGGATTTTGTGAGGATTTAATAGGGAAAAAATGATCATAAGGCTGGGATAAGTGCATTCAGCAACAAACACAGTTATATGTGCCTTTAAAGTCCCTGGATGATTCTCGTCTCACACAGGTATGGGCTGAGATGGAGAAGCTGGTGAGAGAGAAGGGAGTGAATTCCTTCCAGATGTCCATGGCCTATAAGGACACTTACATGCTGAGGGACAGTGAGCTCTTCCAGGCGCTGCAGCACTGCAAAGACATCGGCGCCATCGCAAGAGTCCACGCTGAGAACGGGGAACTGGTGGCTGAGGTCAGGGAGACTCGTTACCTTCTCGTTTATAGTGTACTCCATCATACCAGGGGTTCTCAGCATGAACTTGAAGGTTTTCCAAGGGGATCCTCAGCAAAATGAGGAATAGTTTGATTTCACTTTTGTTGAAATGCTGTTGAAATATTTGTGACAGCAACATGTGGCAGTATTTCAACGCGCAAAAATCTGACACCAAATCACTGAGCTAACAATTTAATACATAATTCTAATAAATAGAAAGAAATCATTGTCACCATTTTAAGGAATACATATTGTCCCATTTTTTTCTCCATCGTTTTCTTGTAAATTTTCTCATTTTCAGACCGTTTTGTTCCATGTTTTTCGAAGAAATCACAGGTGTAAGCTGGGGAAGAAATGAAATTATGGAACAAATTTGACATAAAAAAAGAACTGACTGATACAATGTTTCTAACAGAAAATTAGCAACAAAAACTTCAACATTACCAAACAAAAGTGAAAAATTACATCACATTACATTTTGCTCTTATTTGTTGTATTTGTGTTGAAGACAAAAGAAGGCTAGCTGTAATTAATCTAATCCAAATAAAAAGTTAGTATTCAAAGTTAAGTATTGTCCCACTTCATCACAGGGTGCAAAGGAAGCATTGGACTTGGGCATTAGTGGTCCGGAGGGGATTGAAATCAGCAGGCCTGAAGAGGTATGACAGTCACCTTTGTCTTTGTTAGTCAGTCAAATGACTTGTGATGAAAAATTCTGCTTTTATTTTTGTAATGATACAGATCCACTCTATATCTCGACTCCTTACTGTGACACCTCCCCTTAATCTGCTTCTTTACAGTTGGAAGCTGAAGCGACCCACAGGGCGATAACCATTGCAAATCGGGTGACTGAGAGATCTCCAGCACAATAAAGAAATTTCTCGTAATGAAGAGTCAAAATCAACATTGTAACTTAATTATATTCCTGCGTGTTCTCTGGTAGGCCCACTGCCCCATTTATCTTGTGAATGTGTCCAGTATGGCTGCAGGAGATGTGGTGGCTACAGCCAAGATGCAGGGTAAGACATTCAAGATGATATTATTATGTAATTATAAGGCCTGTGATATCATTTCTGGTTTTCTACCATAATTCTAGGCTTTCCTCTCTTCAATCAAGATCAATTTTGTCAAAATAAAACATAATTGCCATTTTAGTATGTTTAATTTTGTCTTGCCATGTTCTGGGAGGTAACTGCCCTTTCATGAGTGCACATGAAAAGCTAAAGACAGGGAGAGCAAGAGCAGAACCAAACATCATGCTTCATTTTTGCTCAAGTTGTTGTTGTTTCTGAATCTTTCAACCCATCTGCCCATACTAATGTTTCTGGACACAGGTAAGGTGGTCCACGGGGAGACAACCACAGCCCACGCTGTGCTGAATGGCATGCAATACTATCATCAGGACTGGGCCCATGCTGCTGCCCACGTTACTGTGCCTCCTCTCCGTCTGGACCCCAATACACCCAATGTCCTAATGAGCTTACTGGGAAAGTAAGAACTATCAAGTCTTGTATTAAATACAATCTCATGTTTCTGATTTCAAAATCAAAAAGTGACATTGTCTTTCTCCTCTCAGTGACACTTTGAATGTTCTGGGTTCTGACCACCGTCCGTTCACCATCAAACAGAAAGCCATGGGAAAGGATGATTTCACAAAGATCCCCCATGGGGTTCCTGGCATTCAAGACCGTATGAGCGTCATCTGGGAGAAAGGAGTGGTGAGCGTGTTTCTTTTGTTCCTGTCCAGTTGCCAGAGAACTCCTGGAAATAGAACATCTGTTTTGTTTTCCAGGCTATTGGTTTGAACTTTAAAATCAAACAAGTACCTGCTTTTTATACATGGTGTTAAATAACTTATGTCCTTTTCATTCAGATTGGAGGTAAAATGGATGAGAATCGCTTTGTAGCAGTCACAAGCTCCAATGCAGCTAAGATATACAACCTCTACCCCAGGAAAGGCAGGATCATTCCGGGAGCAGATGCTGATGTGGTGGTCTGGGACCCAGAGGGATCCAAGTATGAAACTCGACCCTTCACATCATCGACCCGTTTGTCTGACTGCAGCTTTTATCCCAAATCTCTGGGGCAGATTATGTTTTTGTCTGACTAAACTGGGTCATGTCTCTTTGACCATCTGCAGGACCATTTCTGTGGATAACCAGGTCCAAGGAGGAGACATGAACCTGTACGAAGGTCTTCGCTGTCACGGCGTGCCCTTGGTTACCATCAGCCGTGGCCGACTTGTCTATGAAAACGGCATTTTCACGTGTGCTGAGGGATCTGGAAAATTCTGCCCTCTGAGAACCTTCCCAGATTACCTTTACAAGAAGATGGTTCAGAGGGAAAAGGTATCAGACAGACATGTATTTGATCTACCTGAAACTGGCAGAGAGAAGGTTCCCATTGGTAATCGTGTAACCTCCACACATTACTACATAGTCAGGGTCAAAACCTTTGTGTTACTGTAAATTAGTAGTTTTCCAGCCCAATAGTCAGTCAACGTTCTTGATTCCTGTAACATTTTTGCGTCAATTGAATTGTATTTTCATGTGTAAACTGCCACCAGAGCCAAGCAGTGAAGGCTGTAGAGAGAGAACCCTACACTGGTGAAGTTGTTGCTGTGGCGAACGCAGGAAAGAGAGACTTAGGGGCTCAAGATCTGGATACTCCAACACGTCCCTGCACCAGGCATGGAGGCATGAGGGACCTCCATGAATCCAGTTTCAGCCTCTCTGGTGAGAATTAACACCGGTTTGATACAAGATGATATGTTTCTAAGATGGAGTCCTTTTTTGCTCAAGTTTATACTTCTTCTATTGCTACTCTCATGCAGGAGTCTTCATAAAACTGACAAGCAATATGAAAACTTGAAAATGGATCTAAAAATTTGGTCCCAGTCTTCGATTACCAACCCCAATTATTTATCCACGTTCACAGGAGTGGAGGGCTCACTGAAATTTGTCACTCCAGACATGGACTACTTCTCTCTTACTGTTTCAGCTGTAAAACAGTGGATAGATTGTTTTGAGTGTTACTTACAGTAACTTCGAAATAAGTCTTTCACCATCTGAATTTGGTCCAGCAACATTTGGGAAATCTAAAAAGCCGCACAATTAAATTTTTCCTCCTCATTTAAGCAAGTCAGTTGTCAGGCTTGTATACAGGATTGATTCAGATATGTGTATTGTACTTGAAGTGGGCCCCAGCAACTGTGTTATCTAGAAAAACACGTACGTAACGTAAAGATAAGTATTAGATCAAGACTCAGATACCTAATGTTAAATGACTTGGGGCACGAGAGGTAAAGGAAGGTCAGACGAAGAGTACATTTATTTTATTAACAACTGCCACGATGATGTTCGCTGCTGTTCCAGGCGCTCAGATTGACGACAACATTCCAAAGAGATCCTCGGCCAGGATCCTGGCGCCACCCGGAGGAAGATCCAGCGGCATCTGGTAACGGGCATGAACATGAAGTCTGAGGGAAACACCCAGCCAAGCAAGACAACCTGTTTTTTCTCCCTGGAGGCTTAGAATACATGTGGGCTAAAGGAGTCATGTTTTCATTCATCACAGATACTTAGCACAGTAAAAAAAAAATGAGGTCTACAACATTGCCATGATAAATTTGGAATGCGCGTCAAAGAAAATAATTGTCAAAATGTTATCCAAATGTAAACGAATGAGTTGCCAGTTAAGTGGTTTAGTTACCGGATCTTGTTGTATCTTACTAATAGTTTTAGGAATAAGATGGTGGTTTTTATGATGCAATTGTGTTACCTCACTGTAAAATACAATTTTGCACTTGTATCATGTACTATTTAGATGCCTTTTTACATGATTTAGCGTCACTTATGTCTTTTTACTGTGAGCCATGATGAATGAATTGTTATTACGAAGGGTGTTGGAATGACAAATGGAGTTGCAATTGACCAACTGATGAACAATATCATGATGTAAGTTATCCTTTTAAGTGTGTTTGTTTGTATTTATATTTTTGTGCTATTTTCCTTGACACTGCTGTTAGAATTTATTTCTACATGAGTTTCTTTGTGCAGTAGTTCATCATGTTTACAGCCTTATAGCAGAATAGACTTCTGTTCCACCCCCACCAAATGTGAATGAACCTATGCTGTGTGTACTGTGCATGGTAGCATCATTAGTACTACGTAAAAAGCACTCCTATTGCTTTGTGATGGTATTCATTTGACACAGAGAGCAAAAAGTCTCACCCAAACTGCCTTTTTCTCACCTGAGAACACTACAACCTACAAACAACTGCTTCAGTTGATGAACTTCCTGACTTTTCTTTTAAACTGGGCACTTTTTACAACTTTTGATTTGTTCTTAAGTAGTTGGGTACTAACTGGTCCCGTGACTGACTCTTCTGATGCATCATATCACTGTGAAACAGAGAGAAGCTGAAATGATCCTTCGAAACATTCACACTGACATTTAACAGCAAAGATGTAAGTCAGTTAAAGGGATGTTTTGCATTTATTGAAGTGGGGTTGTGTGAGGTAGTCATCCATAGTCAGGTTCTCATGCTCAGAAATGTACTGCTAAGGTTGGGATTGATAGAAAAAAAAGGGTTTTATCATTCATGCCTACTTAAGAAAAACCACTGCATTTTTAAATGGCATCAAGTTCTGATAGCCTGTTTAAGTTAGATTGATAGAAATGCAGTAGTACAGCATGCCATCAACTTGCCAAATAGGGGCCCTGAATGGATGTATGGGAAATTAAGTTATAAATAATTTATTTCAATGGTTGATCAATAGCTTATGAAGTGTTTACAATTCAATTAATAAAATACATCCATTCATTTATTAATTCTTGATAAGGTGAAACTTATTTTGTGGTACCAGAAAAAGCGCTGCTGTAGAAAGAAGTTCTACAGTTGAAAATGTTTGAACAAAAGAAAAGGCAGTCTAACACTAAAAGTAAAGTGACAAAAATGCAAAAAATATATCATGCATGTAAAGGCTGTAGATGTTTTTAAGGTGGTTGTTTCTTTGGTGGTTAAATAGATGTTTGCTGAAGTACCTTGTCCTTGGTGCTACACTGCTGAGCATTGGGGTGTCACACTGCTGTCCATTCTCTGCACACAGGACATGCTGACCCACATCTACTCAAGGTTAGACCCAAACCCCATCTTATAAATCCAAAATATCCCTTTAATGCCACTGAAAGCATCAATACTGGAGAGCATGCTTGTTTAGCAACTGCAGAAAAGCACTGATACTTTTTTCTCTGCTACTGTATATTTGTGTTTTGTCAGTAATTGTCTTAGTAATTTTTTTTTGTCAGACTGCAGTGTAAGCAGGGATGTACACAAGATGTCGATTAATGTCTAGTCCAAGTTTTGTCCTGATAATCATGCTACAGTCCTTTATGAGTTTTTTAAGTTTGTTTTTATGTTTTTACTTTTGATCCTCTGTGTTCAAAAGCTCCCTCCCAAATGTACTCTGGTGCTGAACAGTGTGTCGTCACATTGAAATTCCTTCCTTAATCTCCCTCCTGCAGCTCTTCGTGACATGATTTGAGTGCAAATAAACCACAATGAAATCTCCACTTGAATACTGTCTCCAATCACTGACCAATAATTTAGTACTTTTACTCAAGTACTGCTCTAAAGTACAATTTTTAGGTACTTGTACTTCCATTGATGCTACTTCACTACATTATCACCAGGATACATTGTACTGTACTTCACATTTATTAAATTCAATATTTCACCAAATACGAAAAAATAATCTTCAAATATGAGGGACGGAACCTCCACCAGGGATGTAATGTAATTACCAGCATTGGCGTGCTGTCTGTTTGCAGAATAACTCAATAACGTAGATTTAGAAACCATCACTCACATATTGCATTTTTTTACAGAACAATTGATGATGTCATTGCTGGATTTTTGTGATAAAGGAGCAGAGGTGAGATGCTTTGATGAAGGTAATCTCTCTAAAATGATTTCCAATTTAGTGTTACCTGTCAGAGGGGGGGGGGCTTCCTTCAAAGCCCTATCCTGACTGACTTTTAAGTCAAAGGTCTAGGTGGGGTCTGGGGTTTGAGATGACAGACAAAACCATGGACCCTCAAATTCCAATAAAATTCTTAAACTTAATTATACTAATAGTATCAGTAATGAAAGAGACATGATGGTGCGTTGATGTGTGAAAGAACTCAGAGAGAACAAAATATTCTGCACTTGTTCTACTCCTGTTTATCCACATACCAAACAGAACACAGACGGATGATGGGGACTAATTGATTGCAGTGATTCATAGACCTACTGCACTGTCTCTCCTTTATGATTCACTTTTTTTGTTTTGAAAATTAATACTACTACAACTACCAACACTATTACTGTAACGATAATGAATAACTTTCATTCTGGATTTCACAATGATTTAATATCCAGTGAAGGACAGTGTGAAAATATGGGGCCTGCAAGTTTGAGACCTTTGTATTATAGCATTTGTTAAGTGTATCTTTGCATTACTTAAGTTTTGTTTTAAGTTTGAGATGGTAGACCTCCCCTTCAACAAAGGCTGGAATAAGGTGCATTCCTTACTCCTCTTTACTTAGTTTCTTGGTTTCTTTATTGAAGCATTATTTTGTTGTTTGATCCAGTAGACGGTCGACTATTAAGCTGAGCTAGCCGACGACTGCTAACCGTCCTGAGTAATTTATTAGTTTCTGACAGTTTGGAAAGTAGGAAAAACTTCCATCCATCAAATTTCTATACCGCTCTATATCGGGGGGGGGGGGGGGGGGGGTACACAGTTACAGTACCTTGGGTCCCCACCAGGTCCCACATGCAGAGCATCGTCACAGCAGGTTTTGGAATCTGCTGAGCTGCGGCACTTCTCGTAGATCTCCAGTAAAGACTCATTCTTCTCTGGCAGGACATGACCGATCACCATTGTTGTACCACCAGCTAAAGCAGCTCGCATGACAATCAGGAGTTCACTGACAAAAACATACAAAAGAAATCCTTAGAAGAATTAAACAATGACTGGATCAACATCCATCCATCCATTTTCTATAGCGGGGGAAGCGAGGATCAAACCAGCAACCCTTTACTAGACAGCCACTCAACGTCTGAGCCATGCCAGCCTCTATAGACAAACATTAGCAAAATCAAAATCATTTGATAAATATTAAATCATTTTGGGGTTTTTTACTTCATCATGTATTTGTTTATTCAAGAGGCAGGGTGCTACACAGCCACTCTACCTCTGAGCCATGCTGCCCCCAGTAGGAAAAGCTGTCCAACTTTTTACTTGCACCACATAATTTGTTACATTTTTTGTATTAGCACTTTTAGTGCCATAAAATCAGATTTTTCCACTTTTGTTGGTATCATAGCGACGGATAAATAATTAACATAAGGTATCTTTGTGCTGCCTGACCTCTCTGAAACCTTAGAGGGCCTAAAACTCCAACCACACACACATCATGTGTCTCTTAGCTGGAACAAGCCAAAGTCCTATTTATAATAAACCTTTACCAGCATGGAGTCGGGCGCATGCGCAGTGGGAGCTGGATTGTTGCAGCCCCAGACAGGGCGGCCCGTTACCAAGCAGTGAGCAGCACGCAGGGCTGACAACGACGACAGCACTGACACACGGAATACTGCTAGCTTCATAACTACACACACTCCTGAATATTGTGAGTATCGTAAGGGTGTTTAAACCAGTCTACTTATTTCTTTATTTGTGTGTGTATGTTGTAGAGTGTTTAATTACATGCGGGTAGAATTTCCTTCCGTGCGCTGACAGTCCTGAGGTATTCGGGGAGGCCTGTAGAGGGGGCCGCTCGGGGAGCAGCACCACCTTTGCAGGGTTATAACATAGCAAAACGGGCACATTTATTGTTCTCAGCTCAGGCTACCAATCGGAAACCCCCGCCCATTTGACTTCAGCGATTAGCACCCAGGATTTCGCTGCAACGATCCGGGTATTCTCACAGGCCTTTTAGGAGAATGCCTTTTAGGAGAATGGGCTTCCCTTTCATGCGCCGCTCGATCCAAGAATCCATATTTATCAGAAATCACACCCACTTTGCGGTTAACGCCCATTAATGCAGGTGAAAACAGAAGATTTTTCCATTAAAGGGGTTGGTAGCCGGCCATAATGATTATTTAAGTCCCATGGGGAGGAAAGCTGCTCCAATGCGCCGCTGAAGGTACATTCACAATAGTGCCATCATCAGAAATCAGTGCTGATTGGAGCTGATTCAGGGTCAGATTATGTGACATTTCTCTCTAGCTGTAGGATGAGACCTTAAAAATAATCCCTCCAGTCTTAGTTTCTGAATCCATGTTAATTGTGTCATAAAAAAGGTGTTGCAGGCCCATGTCGACCGAGCTGGAAGGTATTAGCAGGCGAGCAAAGTGAGCACAGAGGAGGCTGAGAGCTGCCAGATGTGTAAAGCTGCTCACAAACATCAGGATATTTCTGTGTAATCTACAAGAGGATTATGCTCACAGCCCTCATCATCACCACACATCTGTGGATTAAAACTGAAACTGAAGACGCTTCTCAGGCGCTAGTCAAAAATGAAGTATTTCCTTAAAGGATAACAGGACATCAGGAAAGGTTTGTGACCCGGCCCAAGAGCTGCAGTCTTTAAAAACCCTGCCTCATCCCAGCCAGAAAGGGACACCCTCAAAAGCATCAATCCAAAGATTCATCCTGCTGCATCAGAAGGCTGGGGTTGCAAAGTCATGGGATTACAGAGTGTATGCTAGTGGGTGTATCATTTAGGAATGTACATAGCATGTTTGCTATCTAGTATAATCCAGTAAATCAGATGTGTCATGTCCAATATGATGAGTGAATGGGTTAAATTTGTTGGTTATTAAACTTTTAAAGGTTGCAACATTTTAGAAAGCACACTATTTGGTTTGTATTTGTTGTTGGTGGGTTTCAGTTTGTTTTGTTTTGTACATTAAGTCGAAGGAAAACTGCAAATACAGTCAAACTGAGCTGAAATGAATATAAATAAGCATAGTCACTACTGTGTTTTACTGTTATTGCGCTACTACTGTTAGTCTAGTCTGTATTTCCTCAGTGAGGGATAAGCTGCACACACAGCAGATACACACAACCTAGTAAAACTTTTGCTTTTTGTTCTTGTGGAAGAAAAAGCAACACGGTCAACGTGTAATTTGAATATGTGGTTGTGTGTTGTTATGATGCATTCCTAGTAGCAACCAAATTACACTGGTACTACCAAGAAGTGTTTTGGAAAGCCTGAACACCCCTGCTGCTGCTAAGGCTAACAGTAGCAGCACATCTGTAAACTTAGAAAGTCTGACTTCTTTTTGGCTGTAAAAAAAGAAAGTGTGATCGGGTCTCAGGACTAAATTTCAGGGACAGGTGTCTGGTCTCATGTGAACTTTTGCTCTAGTCCAGTGTGTCAGGTAAGTAGTTTTGGGGAGGATTTTATTTATTTTTTTTTATGTAACCTTTATTTAACCAGGGATAAAATCACATTGAGATAAGGCATCTGTTTTGCAAGTGAGCCCTGGCCAAGGTAGCAGCACACAACGAACAACGTCAGGACAGACAAAATACTAATAACATAATTGGGACAGACAGGGTAATAAATACAACCACAAAATAGAAATAAAACAAGTTCAGGTGAGTCAGGGTTGGGCGTTTGGCGGGGTAGAAGAAATGGTACCTTTAATGATGATGGACTTAAATTTAAAATGTTTGTTTATGATCTGCTTAGTTCAGTTAACGGTTTCAGGATCCTGCTACCAACAGACCAACAAAACTCCAACTCAAGCACCTCTTCTCGTGTGTTTTATTTTAGGAAGGGGATGGCAGTGAATGTGTATGCCACATCTGTGTCTATCGACAACCTCAGCCGACATGACATGCTGGCATGGGTCAACGATTCTTTGCATCTCACCTACACCAAGATTGAGCAGCTGTGTTCAGGTAAGGCCAGTACCCAGGTGAGTTTTCCTGAGAACAGAAGAAAAGATTCCTGGCTGTTCGGAACTAAACAAAAGGTGTGTTTTCCAGGAGCTGCATATTGCCAGTTCATGGACATGTTGTTTCCGGGTTGCATCCTTCTGAAGAAGGTCAAATTTCAAGCCAAACTCGAGCATGAATTTATACATAACTTCAAGGTTCTTCAAGCAGCTTTTAAAAGGATGAGTGTCGACAAGGTTAGAATCTTTTTATTTATTTATTTTTTTGAGAATGTTAAAAGCAACACAGCAACTTTTTGGGAAAATACACTCAATTGTTATCTTTCTAGAACATGACGTGACAATGGATGATGTAGGCCTGTTAACCCCATTCACTGCCATTCATTATGCTATGCTAACTAGTTGTTTTGTGGTCTCTGTGGGTCTACTGGTGTGTTTCCTAAAAAATTTGGCATGCTGCTTTAATATGATATATTGTTGAAAATACCTGAATTTTTTTTAACCTCATTTCCAAACTTGTATCTCCACTGTTTAGATAATTCCTGTTGAAAAGCTCGTAAAAGGGAAGTTCCAAGACAATTTTGAGTTCGTGCAGTGGTTCAAGAAGTTCTTCGACGCTAACTATGACGGGAAGGAGTATGACCCTTTACTAGCCAGACAGGGGCAGGACGTGGCCCCTCCCCCCAACCCAGGTGATCACTTTATCCACAAACCAAAGAGAAACCCAGGTAACCCAACAGTTTTGCCTCAGCTGCACGGTCTTGCTGAGCTTTGGATGGCTCAAAAGCGCTCCCTGCAAGCAAGCGATGTGAGCAGCACGATTCACAAAATGACTGCTGTCTTCTTAGACCCATCTCACTGCCCAGCATTCACAGGCAACATGACACAGTGTAGGTACGACTGAGGAGTAGTCATCTCAGTACCTACTGGGATGCACCATTAGCAAGTATTGAATATCATGCTAGAATTCTATTTGATCATTCAGTATGATCAGAGAGATGAGATTTTCCCTGTGCACTGCATCAAGCAGGTGATGCAACAGTCCAGTTTCATCTGTTGGTTTTTCAGTTTTGATATTTTCTTTTCTTTTTTTCAATTGTGTTATTTTTACGTTTGTATGTGGAGCTTTATATGTTTGCCGAACCCTGTTTTTGTTTGTTCCTGTTTTATTTTGAAATGTACCTCCCTCTTGTGTCACGATTGGTTTCACTTCCGGTTTTTGTCTCTTTTTTTATCACCTCCTTTTTCGTATCATCACCTCTGTCACATGAGTTCATTATTCTCCTCTCAAATTAGGTCGTGTTTACCGTTTTCACAAGGAGATTCCATATTAAGGCCTCTGTCTTGGGGTATTTCTGACCTGGCAAGTGGGAATTTGCTTGAAGGTCTGAGCTCTCAATTCATGTACACAACTTTCCACATTGTAAAGTTCAGATGTTCCATTTGAAGGCAGCAGAAATCCTCATCAGCTCAGTTCCCAGTGTTTCTCAGCCAATCAGCTCCCTCTCTACCCTTGCGGTTTCCCACCTATCACTTGTTTTCTCATTAGTTCATTTTAGGTCCAAGTCGCTTTCAGTAAGCTAAGTTTACATGGACGGAAATAATCCCACTATGGACCTATATAAATACTGCCTTAAATGTTTTGACCGAAGGGATTTTTCCAGAATATATCATTCATTTTCCTGTTTCCATGCTACAGAGCAAAGTCCAACTAATAATCATAGCACAGGTGTGTGCATGTCTGCAGTAAACTCCAATAACTAAGGTCGGAATGCTGCAGTCTGACGACTGCTTACTTTAACTATGACCTTACTCTGGTTAATGTCAATATAAAATGGTGTTTACATGGCAGTGTCTTTTTCAGAATATTGCCTTAATTGTGTTAATATCAGAATATTGTTGTCCATGTAAACATGCTCATTTTCATTGTTAGTTTATGTTTATGTCAGTTAGTTTATGTTATTTTGGATTTTAAAAAAAAAAAAAAATTCCCGGTTCCTTGATTCATGCCTGCCTGCTGTCTACCTACCTCCACTCCACCACTGACAGCAACAGTAGTCAGGATTTTGGATTAAATTAACTTCAATTTATTTCAACCGAATTTCCTACGACCGGTGCTCTTATTTAAATTGGTCTGTTGTAGTTTCTGTCTCTCCTCCTTCTCAGAGAGCCTAAAAGGCTCTGTCATGTCTCCAGTAATTGAGTCCATATCAAAGGTTTGTATCAGAGAGTTTTTACTCATAAATAAGAATAAGAATACTTTGTTAATCCCACACAGGGGAAATTTAAATAGTTTCTGCAGCATTTACAGAGGGAAGAAGAAAGGATAATATAAATTAAAAGAAACATTATTTACGAGATATGAAACAAAAACTAAAAATATTAACATTTAAATTGGACAATTTACAAAAAAATATTAAAAATAAGAATATGTTATTGCACCTGTAATGGCACATCCCTACTAGGGCGGTTTACCATCAGGAACACAGTCCCGATTACATATTTGTTCGTTACTCGAGTTTGTTTCACAGTTCTCACTTTTTTTTCAGTAATTTCTTTACCCTCACATTTAAATATTACACTGTGTTGTCACCCCCAGCTCAGAGTAAAATATCTTGCAAATGCTTGTGTGAGAAGCGCAGTCTCGTACTGGACTCAACCTCACTGCATGAGCTAACTTTTTACAGTTAAATATTCATCATTTTTCTGCAGGTTGTTTCTGATTTAGTCTCAGACCCCCTAAGATCTTTTTTTTTTCCCCTAACATAAGAGTGCATGAGACCCTGTGAGTTTGTTATTTTAGAATTTTGGTGTATTTGCTTCTACACAGCAGGAAATTTGTTGACAACAGAAGTGGCATGTTTTTTTGTGTCACAATATCAGGAAAACACCACTTCACTATGTGCAATATGTCTTCCTGACGCTTTAATAATATTAATTGATATTTTCTTTTGTCCACACAAGATTTCCCTCTGAAATTCTAAAATCACAAATTCTCATGCAGTCTCATTTCATAAGAAATATTTTTTGGGGGGGGACCAATTTATAAAGTTATTATCATGAGTGATGGGGCGGCATGACTTGGAGGTGAAGTGGCCGTCTAGCAACCGAAGGGTCTCTGCTTCGATCCTCACTTCCCCCGGTGACCATGTTGAAGTATCCTTGAGCAAGATACTGAACCCCTAATTGCTCCTGATGGCCCTGCGATGGACTGACAACCCGTCCAGGGTGAACCGCGCCTCTCGCCCAATGTCAGCTGGGATAGGCTCCAGCCCCCTGCAACCCTTAACGGATAAGCAGAATAGAAAATGGATGGATGGATGGATGGATCATGGGTGAATATTTAACCATAAAAAAAATGTTCCCATGCGACTTCAAGGTACTGGGGAGTGAGGTTTACACAGTCCACAATACCGTGAAAACATTTTGCATCATTTTAAGATTTTGCTTTTTGTCTTTTATGTGGAATTTGAAATTGCACATAAAAAAGTGCATAGAATTACAACCAGTGATGCAGTGAAGTTTGATGACGATTAAGAAAATAGTGACGTAACTAACCTGAAGCCTGACAATCAGTGCTCTGCCTCTGTGAAAGCTTTTGCTTTGAAAATCATAGCGAACAGTCTAATTTGATTTGCGTGTGGTAAACCTGATGTGTGACTTTGATGTGGTTTTTCATTAAATCAAAATAATGCATGTCAGCATGTTTGTCCACTGCTTGAACACTTAAAGAGAGGCAGGAAAAAGTTTGAGATTGAATATAAATTGAGATATTTGGCTATTTTGACACATTTTATAATTTAACATTTTTTTCAAATCTGGCAATCTTAATGTGTCTTTTACATATTCATTATTAGATAGAATACAGAAATGTCATCAAAGTCACAACATAAGGCTTTAAAAATATGCTGACAACATCATTTATGATGTGCTTTATCCATCACCATAGCAGCTACAAAGCTAATGTAAACGCATTAGTTCCCTCTAAATGAATGGACAGGACTTCTAAATTGGTTTTTAATCAATAGTTGGTGCTTATATGAATGCTTAAACAGGTTCTGCTTGCTATAATAATTTGCCATTTATATACTTGCCATTAAAAGATCTGTTTATATTTCATGGGGGACATTTAGGCCTCAATTTGTGCAAAAAAAAGCTCAAGTTTGTATCACCTGCATGCATGCACAAAATAAAGTTTGTGGAATTTGACCCCCATCACTTTGCAGTTAAAGCACATTAACTGAAACTCTTAATGGGTCACATGATGAGGAGGAATGTAAGCAAAACGCCTGTCAAGAGTCATATCAGCACCTTACTGTTGATTTAATACTTGGAAAAAGTAAAATGCTTAACATTTCTGACCATCTCTGATTACTCCAGGACCACAGAGGACATCTCCTACAGTCCCTAAAAACATGCCAACACCACAGCGAGTCCAACACAACACCCCAGCTATGAGGAAGAATCCATCTTTGTCCAGAAATGGGGGCAGTGATGCTGAGATCATGGAGCTAAACCAACAGGTAGACTTTCACAGCAAAGGTTATATTATTCCCTCATATGTATTTTATGAGTCTGTATTCGTATCACTAAAGATTTGCACATGCAGGTGACAGCTTTTTCTTTCAAATGGCCAGCAGGGGGCGACTGTAGTAGTAGTCCAAGAGAGGATTATAATTCTTGTTCAGTTTAATTTTTTTACCTTAGTGAACATTTTTCTAATCAGTTGATGGTTTCAATCACCAGTTTCTAGTCTTATTTAACAAAGCATTGTTTTTAAATAATGGTCCCTTTTAGAGTTAAATTGAAAATAAACCCAGAAATATGTCAGAATGTGCCCACTTTGGGATTGACTATTCAGTAGCATCAGTTAGATCCAACCCTCCACAGCACCATTGCATGATGCACAGCTCTGTGATAAGCAGAATATCACACACAAGCGCCCTCAGCCACCAGGTAACACATGCTGAAGCCATCACAATGAAAAGCACTCAGTTTAAAGTAATAGTACATTATATTTTCATTGTCATAAATGCCCTGTACATTCAAGCCCTTGCTAATGAGTTAAAAAATTAAATCTCTATGGAGTTCACAGCATATAGTTTGTGTCCATAGTTACACCCCCGCTCTGCAGCAAGGATACAAACTGCTCTATTGATAGAGCTTAAATTTGAGGAAATAACCAAGTCATGTAAAGTCAAATGTGATTCGACCAAATGGAGTAAATTGTGATAGTGAAATTAGTCATTTCTTATATCCTCCGTGACAGGGTAGGCCACAGAGGACACCACCACATGGCTCATAGCAGCCTTCCAGAATCTACCATCAACATAAACTTTTCTCTCATCATGTCTTTGCCAGTTGATGGAGTTGAAGTTAACCGTTGATGGACTAGAGAAGGAGAGAGACTTCTATTTCAGCAAACTACGGGACATTGAGCTGATCTGCCAGGAGCACGAGAGTGAAAACAACCCAATCCTCAGCAGGATAATCAACATTCTTTACGCAACAGAGGTATTTATGAGGGTTTCATAATTTAAGTGAAATATTATGTCAAGAAGAGTTTGATCTTATGTCTCCTTGTCTTTTGTATCTCAGGAAGGCTTTGCACCTCCAGAGGACGAAGACCTCGATGAGCAAGCCCACCTGGACCAGGATGAATACTGAACCCTTCATATGTCCACTAACATTACAATCCCCTTCCCTTTTTTTTTTTTTGTTTTTTTGGTCCTCATTTCTTCATTTCTGCGCTCTCTGCACGCTCTCTATGAATACTTGCCATTATCCCTTCCCCTCCTTTTGGCTTTTCCTTTCTGTCTCACATCTATATCTGTTAAACCCCCCCCCCCCCCCCCACCCAGCCCCATCCCCCACCCCATCATCCTCCTGGCATCCACAACGACGACGCATCATTTGCTGCTCTTCCCCGCCTCCACTGACACAGTAACAATAACCAGTTATTTCAGCATGAGTAAAGTGAAGCAAGCCTGGCATGGAGGTTGTTATGGCATACGGTGAATTTAAGTCTGTAAATATTACCGATATTTTGATTTCTGAGATAACAATGTCTTTGCTCATTATTTATTTGCCTTTGGTGCGCTGTTAATACTACTACCACTACTAGAGCACAGACCAACACTGCTCCAATGTGCCATCAGGACTGAGCTACAAAACTGTAACGAAAGTGACTTTGTTATAACAGTTTCTTATTTATTTAACTTATATTTAAGCCAGATTAACCTTCTGTAGCAAAAAAAAAAGATGCAAAACCTACTGTACATTAAAATGGAGGCCCTGTGTGTTATTTCAGTTTGTTCTTGAGTCAAGCTTTTGGTTTCTGTCGTAGTGGGTTCATCACGGTATGTCGAAACGCTGAAGGAGATATTTTAGTGTAATGACTCAAAGCATATGATCAGCTGCAATTATTCATTATTGATCAGCAACATATCTGAGCATGAGAATGTTACGCATTGACTGTGAATGAGTGATATTTTGTAAATGTATTTTATGTGGAGATTTTGTCTGATAACGCACGGTCCTGGTTAATGAATCTGTCTGGCCAACACGCAGTAGGCTAGAAGTTTAAAACTTAGACTGACATGGTTTAGATTGTAGCAGTTCTGATGTTTTACTCTAAAATATAATGGACCCGACCACTGAATTAATACACATTCACATGATCGATATTGTCATGTTCTTAAAGCTAATCATACTTTTAATTTGCTGTGAAGGATCGCCCAGGGTGTATGAGTTTGGAAAATAAGAGAACATTAGCAAAAAAAAGTCTACTTGTCCTTTCCCAGCCTTTATTTTATTTTATTATATTTTATTTTTTATTTTGACTTCGCAAACTGGCTGGTGTCTGCTCTGGAACTCGCATTCATTGACCACTTAAACATCTACAGAACACTCATCATTTTGAGTTTTAAATAAACAGTTGTGACATAAACCGTTTTGTTGTCGGGGTTTTATTCCGCATATTGGTGGATTGTAAGTGTGTGCAATAAAGCTTCGTAACAATGGTCGGTGATATGTCAACCTCACTTTGCACTAAATCAACTGAAATATAATATCAGGAACACAGTCCTGATAATATACAGTAATATAAATTCATGAGCCATATCAGTATCTTTATGACAATACTTGTAGGCGTCTGCTCGTTGTTCATGGGGGATTAGCTCAAATGGTAGAGCGCTCGCTTAGCATGCGAGAGGTAGCGGGATCGATGCCCGCATCCTCCAGCAACACTTTTGCATAACCGAACCGTGATCACTTCTAAAATGTTTGTCGACGTCATTTCCCTAATGGAATGTCAAACCACTAAAAACACTTTTAACAACAGCAGTACAATGTTAAAACTGCAGATCGTTGATCGTACATGAAAAACAGATACTAGTAGGTAGTTCTTGAGGACCGTACTTTCCCAGAAATCACTCGACACAGACGCGTTTTTTCAACACGGGAGGGGGACTTACTAAAATGGCTGAGCGCTCCCTTGGCATGCGAGAGGTAGTCAGTGGGTTCGAAATTTAAAAAAAGTTTTATCGTCGAGCAGAAGAAGTTAACCAAGATCGCCGATAAACAGCCTGTATGAGAGCTGTGGTCTTTAAAGAGGTCAACGGAGTATAAGCAACGCCATTATTCACCCTTCAAACGAGCCTAAGACTAAGTGACACTTTTTTTTAAAAAATATCCCAAGGTCAGGTAACATGATGCATTAAAAAACACACACACTAAGGATATTTCTAAAACTTGTGGGAAGATCAAGTAGGAAGAAAAAAAAATTAAATGTTTTTTTTTTTGGTAAACTTCTGGAACTTGAGCCACAGGAGGTTCATGTATGGTGTAGGAATTTTTTCAACAAGTCATCATTAATCAATCAGAAGGACCCACAGACTCTATATTGCGCTGTTCAAAATCCGGAGAGGACACCTTCCAGTTGTTTCAAAAGAATTTATACAGATTAACAGGAAAGAATACAGAGCTCTGGAGATCATCTTCCCCTATGCTGGAGTCAGCATACGCAGATGCGTCGTCCCTGGCGTTGGGGCAAGAAGTCCAACAATCTAACTATCTTCTCCAGTTTTATGTGTTACAAGGAGGTGCTTACGTGTTCGCTTCTGCGTGTAAGTGTGTATTTTTGATCTTCGTGTTATTTTGCAGATTCTTCTGTCTGACCGCGTGCCAGTACCTTCTGTTCCATCGTGGCCTTCTTGTTGCAGCTGTGAAGATCAAAACCTCTCTTTCCCTGATTCACGACCTTGCTCTTATCTACTTCTGACTCCCTCTACTTCATCCTACCATAGAAATTCTGTGGACTCTGTTCTGACTTAATTAGTTTGAGGGAGTGATGCTAGCCGTGAGCTACACTCCTGCTATTCCCTGTTGTGACCTTTTCAACTGTGTCCTCTCTTATACAATCTGGTCTGTGCTTCGCTGCCTTGTGTTTCCTGCACTCTATTTTAAGTAAATATATGTATAAATTTAACTACAGTTTAAGCAAATATATATGTATGGATTAATCTACAGTTAAAGCAAATATATGAATAAATTTATCTACATTTCCCCCTGTTGAGCACTTCTAAGTGCTCACTTTTTCAGCTGGATAAATTTATAGCTGATCATCCAATTGTGGGGTCTTATCAGTGTACTCATCTACCCAGACGAGCTCAGGTCCAACCTCATCCAGGGGAGGAGCTGAGGGTTCAGTGGTGGACAGCATCTGGTATGCTGGAGGAGGCCCAGTCTGCATATTAACTTTCTTCCCCACTGCTGCTGAAATCACACGCTCACACATAGATCTGATTAGTGGGATACAACAACAACCAAAAATAATCAATAATGCAAATGCAACCAAGATGCCAGAGAGAACACTCTTAATCATTCCCGACCATTTGCCAAACATATTTTCAAACCAGCCTGTGAATGGATCATCAATTCCTGAATGCTCCTTTAATTCTATCAACAAAGCCCTCAGTCTATCTAATGCTCTAGTCACTGATCCGTCTGGGGTTTTAGGTCGGTCATGTTGGTCTCTGTTGTCATCATTTGGTATGTCGGGGAATATCCTGCGGCTTGCTTTGCAGCCATATCTGCAGCTTGATTTCCCTTAGCCACTATAGTTATGCTTGTATCATGTCCCTTGCACTTCACTACTGCAACCGTTTCCGGGAGCATGAGTGCTTCCTCTAATTCTCTCATCATGGTCTCATGTCTGATTGGTGTGCCTGTTGAGGTGCAGTAGCCTCCTCTTCTCCATTCTGGGAGTTGCACATGTGTTGCGTTAACTGCATATGCTGAGACCGTGTATATGTTTACTCTCTGTCCCTTCCCTAATTTGCATGCCTCAGTGAGTCCCACAATTTCTGCCTTCTGTGCTAAGGGGCCATCTATTACTTGCCCTGTTGCTAGGGTTTCATAGGTTCCATCTGCAGATAGTTTCACTAAAGCCCATGCTGCGGAGAGTGAACCATCATGTTTTCTAAAACAACATCCGTCAGAAAACAATGTGCATGTGGCGTCATGATTAGGTGTTGCCGTCAGGTCTTCTCTCAGTGTCGAGTCTTGTATGGCTCTCGGGGCGCACTCGTGCGGTTCCCCTTCTGTCATGTGATCTGCCATATTTATCCCCTCGTGGGTGTACGTCAAATTAGGTGCCAACAGAGCTTTCTCTATTCTGGACTGTCTTGTTCCTGTCAGAGTGAATGCCTCAGAGGATACCAACCCCACAACTCCACAAGAGGTCAAGATTGTACATGGGTGTCCTGCTATGAGATGTTCGCTTTTGTGTAGTAATTTAGTCAATCCTGCTGCGTGTCTTACGCAAGGTGGTTGTTTGGTTTCGACTGTGTCTAATGCTACACTCAGATACTTTAACACTGCTCGCCTACCTCCCCCTGTTTTCTGGAAAAGAACACCATTCATGGTGTTGCCTTTTTCAGAAACATCAAGGTAAAAAGTCTGAGCGTAATTTGGTGCTGAAAGAGCGGCTGCTGTTGCTAGTTCTTGTTTCACTTGAACAAATGAGTCCTCTGCCTCTGGTGTCCACACCAAGGGATTAAATCTATTCTTCAGTCCTTGTTCGTTAACTAGCCGGCGAAGCGGGGTCATCTTGTGGGTGTAGTTGCTAATATGATGACGGCTGTAGCCTGTAAGGCCCAGAAATGACATCATGTCACAATCTATTTGAGGCTTGGGATATCTCAGAATGGTGTTACAATGCTCTGCAGAAATGGAAGTGGCGTTACCGGCGACTAGTCTTCCCAAAAATGTTACTTGGGAGCGCGCACATTGTAATTTGGATTTTGACGCTTTAAAGCCTCCTAAAGCTAGGGATTTCAGGCATGCCTGGGTGGCTTGTAAACACTCAGATTCAGTGGGTGCGGCAATGAGACTATAGTCTACATACTGTAGTAACATGCAATCTGGCGGGAGGTGGAGGGTTTTAGATAAATGTTCATGTAGCGCACGATTGAACAGGCCAGGTGAGAGAGAGAATCCCTGAGGTAGAACTGTGTACTGATATCTGTGTCCATTCCACGTGAATGCAAAGTACTTGCGCAGTTCAACTGGCAGAGGTATTGAAAAGAATGCGTTTGCTAGATCAATCACTGTGAAAAACTGTTGTGTTGGAGATAGTTGAGACAGGGCAGTGCGCGGATTTGGAACCGAGATAGGAGGTGTGATTACACGTGCATTAACAGCTCTCAAGTCATGAGCCATTCTCCAATCTCCATTGGGTTTCCCTACAGGTAGAATAGGAGTGTTCCAGGTAGAGGTGGAAGCCTCCAGAACATCTTTTTGTTCAAGGTCCTTGATAATCTGAGTGATGGGCCCGACAGCACTGGGCTTAGGTGGATATTGTGATATCCAAACGGGCGGTCCGGGTGACACTTCAAATGTTACTGGTGTTTCAGGGTCACAGTGTCCTACATCTGTTTTTCCATCTGACCACACCGAAGGCGATATGGTACTGAGGAGTTCTGTAGTCATGTCACTATCTGAATTTTCACGTCCATGTTGTCTTGTCAACTCACACTGTTGCAACACCGATGGGGTCACAGTGTGATGAGTGATGCGATAAGTCTCTAGGGAGGCTGAATATGTTAAGCCTTCCACCTGCGTCTGTTTCCAGTCGGTCCCTAAATGGGCCGCTTTGGTCATTGGTCCGAGATCCTTAGCATCCACTCTAACTCCCAACAACAGTGAGATATGTGGGACTGAGGCATCTCCAAACCATTCATCTTGTTCGGGGGTCAACACCACATGGGCTGTCACTCCTGTTTTATTTACATATATACAATCTGACTGCAGCATCCAGTGTGAACCAGTCACTTGACTAAACGCCTCTTCATATACCTCATTAGTCTGATATCGATCATAGAGGAGAGTACAATGATACGGATCAGTAGGAGGATCATAGGGGTGCATGGAGTTAATCCATGGGCGCCATTGATGGAAAAGAGTCATCAGACTTTGGGGACCAGGTTCATCTAGACACAGTTCTGCCCAGTAGATGGTAGCGTTCACATTTTCTTTAACTTCAGGTTCATGCATCAACCATTGTCCAGTCGCTGAGGAGGCCAGCACCGAGTTGGTAGGTGTCATCTTTATTCCATTAGGGAAAGATATTTCCAGTCCCGTTTCACCACACAAAATAGAAGCATTACATTTAGTCAACAAGTCTCTTCCCATCAGGGGAATAGGACAGGATGGAGAGTACACAAACTGATGCTGCAAAGTTTGTCCACTGACTGCTGTTCGGAGGGGGTGGGTAAATGGGATGGCAGTTGGCTGTCCATTAAAACCCACTAGTTCCACTTTTCTGTCAGAGATAAGAGCTTCTGGGAGGCTATGATTTATAGGAGAATATTTTGCTCCTGTGTCCACCAGCATGTCAACAGCTACTCCCTCTACTCTCACTCTTAACAGGGGGTCAGCCAATCCCCCTGCTGTTGGAACCGGGCACCCCTATTGTGGTGGATACCAGTCCTCCCTTTCCCACTGAGGCATCTGGTATTGTTGTGAAGTCAGGTGTTGTTGTGATGCCTTATGTTCCAGTGGTGGTCCTCCCTGACCACGCCCACGTCCCCTCTGGGATGGAGGTTTGTTAGGACAGTGACGTGCCCAATGATCTAGTGCCCCGCAGACATAACATCCCTCCCCCTGCAGCGGCCCCTGGTTACCGTTCCCACCTCCCCGACCACTGCCTCCTCCTCTCTGTTGAGAGTAACCACGCCCTCTGCCTCCTCCTCCTCGTTGGAGAGGGGCCTGATAGTACTGAGGCTGGGATCCAGGTTGAGCCCACTGGTACTGCAGTGGATAGTATGGTAAGGCTGGTACCACAGGTGCAGGCATTACTGGTGCCGGTGGTGCAGGTGCGGCCTGCTGTTGCACCATCTGTTTCTCTGCTTTGGCAGATTTCTTAGCACCGGTTGCTTGTTCTCTGGCTTGTGCTATTTGGAGTTTAGTCAGTTGCATCTTCAAGTCCTGTAATTCTTTATTAGATTTAGCTGAGTCACTGTCTTCTTGTCTGAGTCTGTGAGTAAACACTCTGCACCACTGTGCCAAGTTATCTCCACTGCAATGAGGATCATTTTCCATCTCACTGCGCACCTTCTGTGACACTCCTGTTAACAGAGCCATTTTAAATTGAGTGGCTGCTAGTGGGGAATGATTTGGTCTTTCACCTGTTCTGTTCTCCCACTCATCCTCACATCTGTTTATGAAGGAGGAGGGAGACTCACCAGGCTGTCTGGAAAACACTGTGTGAGGGGCTGTGCATGAGGGCGGAAACGCCCTTCTCAGTGCATTTCCCCACACTCTCGCTATTTGTGGGTAAGGCATGTTATCAGGTGCACCGTTAGTGTCAGCTTCTGTGTCGATGTCTAGTACACGTGATACTGAAGTACACGCTCCTACCAGGGCTCTCATGTCCCCTATGGAGAGTGTAGTCCCCGCTGTCAGGGAGTGTAACTTTGTCAGCCAGGGTCCTGCACCCTCATCCCATAAACTGGGAAGGCGTCTAACCAACGTGTCTCTGTCAGCGAGTGGCCACGGTTTGTATATCACTTCCCCACCCCCTGGTTGTTGTATCAGCGGCATAGCGAACATCGTTGTTTTGCTACTCCTGCCTGTAGATTTACTGCGTGTGTGATCAGACACAGGGCTAGCAGAACGGCTTCCTGGTCTACTGGGTGCTCGACCTGGTGGACGGCTTTTTTGTGTTGGCACGTCATCATCAGAGTCTTCGCGCTCGAACACAATGTCACATTTCAGTTTTCCTGGCATATATTTGTGATCTTTATCACGTGGTTTTGGTGTCAGTGGAGGTCTATCAGGTAGCGTCTCTCTGGGATCCCATCCTCTGGAGTGAGGCGAGTGATATTCTGTTCTTGTCTGTAGTTTTCTGACTGACATCCATCTTTCATCAGTACTGGGCTTTGCACACTTTTTAGGGGGCTCAGGTCTCAGTAGGGGGTTTACAAACAGTCTGGGTTCTGCTGTAGACCTGCTTTTCTTTTTCGTAGGGGCGGGTTTGTCAGCTGCGTCATGGTCAGTCTTGTCCTTCTGTGGTTTGTCACCATTATTCTCTAGTAGTCCACCACCATATTCTTCTTCTATGTCTCTATATGCTTGCTCATCTCTCTCTCTCTTCTCCCTGTCCTCTCTACTTTCCCTGTTTCCACCTTCATTTCTCAGTCTCTTCTCTTCTAGTCTCCTTCTGGCTTCTTCTAACTGCTCTCTCACCTCATTGTATTCTGACTGTCCCTGTCCACCGGAGGCCTCATCCTCCTCTTCCTCAAACTCCACCTGTACATCTCCCTTCACCGAGATAACAGGCATCTGCAACACTGCCGCAGGCGCTGGAGGTGCCGACGGACCTGAGTACGGAGGAGGTTTCTCCTGCGTTCCTTTCAGCGTCTGTATGTGACACCTGGTTCCAGCTGCCATGGCCATCAAATGCAACATTGCTCTCCACTCATCTTTCTTCTGACCTGCTTTAGCATGCTTCTTCCGGCTCAATCTGCCGGGTTTCACTTTGTCATGATCCATCACTTCATCATACGCCGCCTTCTCATCCACACACAATCTGTCCCTAATACACTGGAGTCCACCGACTCCCCACCACTTCTGTCCTTTGCATTGTTTAGTGTATTCATCAATGTTCTGTCTCAATGTTTTCTTTCCCTTGTCATCACCACAATAGCCAGATATCGCCTGCGATATTAGGCCTTTCCACCACACCTCCCACTGTTCACAGTTTAGTTTATCATTGTTTGCCATGGTCTTTCACAATTATAATCACACAACACAGTTCAAATGTGGCCACACACACTTATAGAGGTGTCAGTGGATCTTGTCCTCCTCAGTTATCTCTCCTCATATGCTTCTACGCTATCCCAAGATAGTGTGATGAGGAAACATAGGTCTGAGAATTTTACTGACTCCTCACCAAGTGTCCAATCCCAAAATTCCCACAGACCCCAGAGACACACAGACTGCGTAAGTAATTTTAATCAGAGAGGTTGCAGTTTTCCCAACAAGCTTCTACCACTCGATTTTACTGAGGGGCGGATGTTACTCACTGCAACAGTCTCATTACTTATTCTTCCCACTTCGTCTGTTTTGGATGCCTCAGAAACCACCCACACAAATCCCCGTGCACGTTTTTTTTTTTTTTTTTGGACGTATTTTACTTCTCTTATTCTTCTGTGACTTCTTCTTTATGAGTTGTTAACTCAATGGACTCCGACACTTAAGCCTGCCAAGCCCGTAGCGCCAATTTACCGCTGTCCAATTCATATATTCGGGGGACTCTATTGCCCCGGGCCTTGCACCCACTAGTGCCGTTTGTCACTATATTGGACCCTCACTCCAATATTTTAAATCGGACCCTCTCTCCAATTAATTCAAAGTCGAACCCTCTCTTCGATCTTTGATAATTTCTTTTCTGTTAATCTTTGATGTGTCCAATTCACTATGAATGACGGTGGTCTTCACAATTCTCTTAATTTGGATTGTCCAATGGCAGTACTTTGATACAACAGGTGACTGCTTACCTTATTTCACGTGGCGCGCCAGAGAATTGAGAAGTCCGAGACACTCGAGGTGGTCCTCAATCGACCGAGTTACCGATGTCCCTCCTTCATATCACGTCGGGGTCACCAAGTTTCTGTAGGAATTTTTTCAACAAGTCATCATTAATCAATCAGAAGGACCCACAGACTCTATATTGCGCTGTTCAAAATCCGGAGAGGACACCTTCCAGTTGGTTCAAAAGAATTTATTCAGATTAACAGGAAAGAATACAGAGCTCTGGAGATCATCTTCCCCTATGCTGGAGTCAGCATACGCAGATGCGTCGTCCCTGGCGTTGGGGCAAGAAGTCCAACAATCTAACTATCTTCTCCAGTTTTATGTGTTACAAGGAGGTGCTTACGTGTTCGCTTCTGCGTGTAAGTGTGTATTTTTGATCTTCGTGTTATTTTGCAGATTCTTCTGTCTGACCGCGTGCCAGCACCATCTGTTCCCACTGTAGACTTCTCGTTGCATCTGTGAAGATTAAAACCTCTCTTTCCCTGATTCACGACCTTGCTCTTATCTACTTCTGACTCCCTCTACTTCATGCTACCGTAGAAATTCTGTGGACTCTGTTCTGACTTAATTAGTTTGAGGGAGTGATGCTAACCATGAGCTACACTCCTGCTATTCCCTGTTGTGACCTTTTCACCTGTGTCCACTCTTATACAATCTGGTCTGTGCTTCGCTGCCTTGTGTTTCCTGCACTCTATTTTAAGTAAATATATGTATAAATTTAACTACAGTTTAAGCAAATATATATGTATGGATTAATCTACAGTTAAAGCAAATATATGAATAAATTTATCTACAATGGGAAGAGATTAGAGATTAAGATAAGAAATGTGTGTAACAGTCACTTTATTGACAATTTCTAAATCAGCAGCTAAACTGGCAAAACACCTCAATTTAACATCAGATGTTATATTTCAGATGAAAATGACAATCAGGCGGATGTAAAAATCCAAAGGCACTCTATGAAATTTTAACATCTTTTGATGTTTATTGGCTTTCAGTCAGCCCAAACTCTGAAAGTTGACTGAAAACCAACAAACTTCAAAAGATATTTTAAAAAAAAACAACAACTTATAATCTGACATCATGATTTGCATTTGACCAAATCTCAACTCCACTGATGGCAGCTGAGTGCCTGCTGGGTGTGTGGTAAACACTGCTCACAATTAATCAACCCAAACGGGACAGTCTTACGTTGCAAAAGCAATAACACCTCAACAAAAACAACAATAACAAATAATCATAGTATGAGCTAAATAAAATATCACTGTGAGACAATGTGAAGGTGAATCCAGCATCTACTGTATAATAGCTAGCCAAATGAAAATAACTACGGCATGATGATAGTGTCTTCTGCCAAAAAACTCAACAGCACAATTGTTTATATACAGTGTAAAGTTTCCTTTCTCTCAAGCGCCCAACATTTTCTTCACCATGTAGCCTGGTGTGTTGTAGAGGAAAAGAGCCAAGATGGCGAGCAGCAGGAGGGCGGTGACGATCTTGATGGTCAGCCACCTGTACTGGTCACACATCAGATGTTTCGCTGCCTTGAACGGGATGAGGAACCAGAGGAGGGCGATATCTGGACGGCTGGTGACAACACAAACACACTGATGAAACAACCTGGAGGCATTTACGCTGCATGATAGACAACTGAGGTAGTACTCACTACCTCCTTACCAGGAGCCTCTTCATGTTGTTTCCTATTGTATAATTAGTACTTTCGATAAATACTGCCCTTTGTGAAAGAAATGTGACTGCAGTGTTCAAATCAAGAAATCTGCCACAATATTATCAGTCTGTCTTTAATGACACCATTTCACCTTGACAAGTTTTTTGGGGGGCACATTTTTTAAAAAATGATTTGAAAACGGTCATGGTATATTTTGCAAATTGCATTTTCTCATGTTTCTAAATAGTCAGGTTTTTTTTTTAGTTTTGGTTATCCATCCATCCATCGTCATCTTCCGCTTATTCCTACACATTAAGGGTCGCGGGCGGGCTGGAGCCTATCCCAGCGTCAACGGGCGAGAGGCGGGGTTCACCCTGGACAGGTTGCCAGTCCATCGCAGGGCCAACATAGAGAGACGAACAACCATTCACTTAAAAGTAAGGCTCAACATGAGGGTCGAGAACATCCATCGTCATCTTCCGCTTATTCCTACACATTAAGGGTCGCGGGGGGGCTGGAGCCTATCCCAGCGTCAACGGGCGAGACAGGTTGCCAGTCCATCACAGGGCCAACATACAGAGACGAACAACCATTCACACTCTCATTCATACCTACGGTCAATTTAGAGTATTCAATCAACCTCGTCCCCAATTGCATGTTTTTGGACTGTAGGAGGAAGCCGGAGTACCAGAGAGAACCCACGCAGGCACGGGGAGAACATGCAAACTCCACACAGAAAGATCCTGCGCCCGAGCCGGGACTCGAACCCGGAACCTTCTTGCTGTGAGGCCACAGTGCTAACCACTGCACCACCGTGCAGCCGGGTCGAGAACATGAAAAAGTTTAAGAACCCGTTCTACGTGACACGACTCATTTTCATGAGAACCAGACAACACAGATACAAGGACAACTGTCAAGTCTCAGATCAGTTTATTGACACGTTTGAAATATCATACATAGTCTGACTTCACCCTGACGATGAAGACACATGCATACAACAGGAAAACACCACAAAAAAAATTAAAACAATCGGAATTAAACACAAACCAACTACACACAAAAGATCCACACTTGAATGAAATATCTTCAATACACAAAATGTTGCGTAGTGTAAATTTCAGCGAGCGGGAAAACTGCATCACATCAAGCGTGCACCTAAATTGTGTACAAATGTTTCGATATGTGGGATATTTTGTATTTGCCATTCTATTTCGATTGTGCATGAGATTTTTTGTTAAATGGCATATACAGGTTGGTGATTCACAAACACCATATTTACTGAAAGAATATCTTCTGAAATGTTTTTGTCAACTCGTTCAACTCAAACGCCCAGCATTTTCTTCACCATGTAACCAGGTGCGCTGTAGAGGAAAAGAGCCAAGATGGCCAGCAGTAGGAGGGCAGTGACGATCTTGATGGTCAGCCACCTGTACTGGTCACACACCAGGTGTTTGGCTGCTTTGAGAGGGATGAGGAACCAGAGGAGGGCGATATCTGGACGGCTGGTGAAGTACAGAGATGTATACAGGTGTTACTGAATGCCAAAAACGAGACGCTGTTCACGTTTAAAAAAAAACAAAAAACTAAACTAAAAAGAAGAACTTCATATGACATGAAGATGATTCTCAATTGGTACATTCTGGTACCATCTTACACTCACCTCATAAAGGATTAATAAATGGTTGGGTGCATTTTTAATTTTATAATAACCTGTTCATAAGCCCTTAATTAACAATTTTAAATGACTTATTATCTCATTTTCCATACATAAATGCATGGACACTATTTGGCAAGATGATGGTATGCTAGACTACTGCATTTTCATCCATCTAGGATAAAGAGCCTGTAAGAACTTGCTGTTTTACCACTTAAAATACACTAATATGTTTTCCTTCATCCTGCCAAATAGTGGCCCCTCATTGGTGTGAATGACCTATTTAATTTTTAATTAATTTAAATTAATTTAATTTAATTTCGCATTGGCAGTTAATTAATGGTTTATGAAGTACTTACTATGCAAATAATAACACACTCAACAATTTATCAATCCTTTATGAGAGAAGACTTATTGAAAAGTTTCCTTTTTAAATACATTGTATGACACCGATGTTTGAAAGTGATAACAAAACACACACTGAAGATAAAGACATGAATTTATCGTGTGGAAATTTTTAAAAAATATTCTTTTGATGGTCCAGAACGATTTAAGGGGGAAGTGCAAACGAGTTCAAATTAAATTGTGTGCACTACTGATAGTGAAATTTTTTTCTGGAAAGTTTATTCAAATGCAAATCTTAAAAAAAAAAAAAACAGAAAAAAATGAATAGAAACCAAAAAGAAACCTCAAAAAAACAAAATCAAAATAATAATAATAAACTAAAAGCAAGGCAAAAACAAATCTAAGGCACCCCACTGCAAGTTTTCTAATTGTTGCTTGTAGTTTTTCTTCTTCATCTCCTCTTGATCAAATGAAACATGTTAAATTAAGGGTATGGGACTTCCAGTAAGATGGTAACACTGGACCAGTTTTACTGATGGCATCACTCAGACTGTTTGTAACGATAGATGGAGGTTGGAGCCGTGGTATCGAGGTCCGGCCTGACTCACAAGCAGATCACAAGTGATTCTTTTATGGCAGAGCAAGTTAAGAACACCAGTTATGCAACGTTATTGCAACGTCCCTCAAATTGTTAACTGCTAATGTTTATGTTAAATGCAATAATCTAAAAAGTAGCTTTCCTTGACATATAGCTGTTGCTTTATTCTTGAACTCGTTCACTTAAATTATCTGGGCTATCTATTTTGTAAAATGATGTGACTGAAGATTAGCAGAAGACTTAAAAAAAAAAGCCAAAGAGTGCTGGAACCTTCTACGGAGATGTGTGAGTAACTCAAGCCCCCAGCATTTTCTTGACCATGTAACCAGGCGCGCTATAGAGGAAAAGAGCTAGCATGGCCAGCAGCAGGAGAGCAGTGACAATCTTGATGACCAGCCACTTGTACTGGTTGCAGATCAAATGTTTTATGGCTTTGAAGGGAGTAAGGAACCACAGAAGGCTGGTGTCTGGACGGCTGCAGGAACACAAACACAGACTCTCAGCTCCACTTTGTTCTCTATGTGAACCAAATGTAAATTTAGCTTATTTTACTGCAACAAACACCTACGTAATATTAAGAGAAGCAGTTTATCATGAGAATAAAGTTGATACTAGGTAGGAACATAAAGTAGATATGAAGAAACAGCAACTTACCATGTAAAGTTAGAAGATCGTAGGTCCAGAGCGGGGTTGACGTAAAATACAAAATGTCTTTCTTCAACACAAGAAATTTTATGTTTTTTTTTTTTTTATTAGTTTAATTTTTAAAACTCCTTTTAATGTTTATTTGGAAGTTTTTAAAAATTGTTTATGGCAGATTTATCATCAAATTTATTCATTCTAATTTTATTTATCCTAGAATTTACGCTGCTATTAATGGTCTGTTTTGCGTTAGACCACATTTAAGGTTAAGCAGGACCATCAGGAGCAACATCAGTACTTGAATTTATTTCTCTGTGTTGATAGTGAGAGTGCCCATGTAACAGAGAAAGACAGATCAGCAGAGAAAACAGTGTGGATCCCTAGAGTGGCCCGAGAGAGATTTTGTGTTCGTGTGTGAGTTTGTGAGCATAAACAGGGAACAAAAATATTTGGGGGCCGCAAGATATAACTCTCTCCCTCAAGTTACTCTAAACTCAAAACCAGCCTTAAATCCCTATCCATCCCTCCATCCACTTATCCTGTTAAGGGTTATGGGGGGGGGGGGGGGGCTGGAGCCTATCCCAGCAACCCTCTGGCGTGAGGCGGGGTTCACCCTGGATGGGTTACCATTCCATCACAGGGCCAACACATAGAGACAGACAACCATTCACACTCACAGTCACACCTACAGTTAATTTAGAGTATCAATCAGCCTCGTCTCATTTGCATGTCTCTGGACTGTGGGAGGAAGCTGGAGTACCCAGAGAGAACCCACACAGGCACAGGGAGAACATGCAGACACAGACAGACCCCGTGCTCGAGCCGAGGCTCGAGGAACCTTCTTGCTGTGAGGCGACAGTGCTAACCACTGCACCACCGTGCCTCCAATTTAATCAAGTAAAGGCCACAAAATGTAACTTGATCAAAATATAAAATAACTAAACCAAAGTAACCTGAAATAACTAAGTTGTGGGAATGAGTTATATCTTGAAGTTTCATATAAATATTGTTTTTCTATTAATGCCCACTTAGAAATGTAATTGTCTCTCTGGCCCCTGCAGGGTTGCATAGGATCAGTAATAGAGATGTGAAGAGTAGAAGAGGATGTGTCGTACTTGGGTTTCTCCAGTGGCTCAGGTTCATTGCGTCCTTCACCAGCTGGGCTTTTCTCGGCTTCCTCTCCAGTCAGAAGGTGCAGTTCTGCTTCCACTTTGCCCTGAAAAGTCAAATTATCCAAGCGTAACTCCCACAAAGCCACCATAGGAAGCATGATCAACTAACAGTGTTGTTGGTGTTGGCTGTAACCTACCGTCAGTTCAAACTCATCCTCCTCATTTCTGGCCACAAAAGGCCACCAGCCTTTAATCCTCTTCTGTTTGAAGATGGAGACTGTGGGCATCTCTGCTTCATTGGTTACCATCTCAATGGTGCACTGCTTGGCAGTCTTGGCACCACGAGGGAAACGATTCAGGTCGAGCTCGATTGCACCTATGAAGACATTGAACTCAGTTAAATGACGAAGGTAGGAGGCTATTAATGCTCGTCTTTAACAAGCCTATTTAGTAAGTTGAGAAAATTACAAGAGTTATACCACAGATATCAGGAGCAAGGGGTTACAACAACCGTTAGGCTTTATGTCCTGTCTGTAAGACTAAATTGGGGGTTGAAAAGTCCTATGGTGTGTGAGAAAATATTTCTGGTAATTAACATTTCACAAATGATCCTCAGTGCCTCTGGCCCAAAAAGAAAATATGCAAAGTTGACCATATAGGTTGTAATATTTGGGGGGGGGGGGGGGGGGGGGGGGCACTGGTGCCATGCTCTGCCCCCATAGCTTTTCAAAGCCTTTAATATGCAGTCCTAAACAACTGTCATCCAGATACAAATTGGCATGAAGCCTAAAAAAAGCATAATCACTGTGCCACCATGTGCAAGAAGTGACTGGCAATTGGTAGGGAATTTCTGAACAAGTCAGTTAAATGTTGCTTGCTATTTGCATGCAAAAAAAAACAAAAAAACAAGCTAGCCGGCTCATTGTTGTGTTTTATATACCTTGTGGTTGACATGGTGACACTAAAGATGGTGCGTGTCTCTGTTTATTGATTTGTTTTCAATATTCAATTTAGTTTTCATTTGCAACAACCTCCTAGTTCACCATGACTGACATGCAGAGCAGATGCTGTACGCAGCCTTCAGAGATGGATCTTTGCTGTTGCCATTTTGCAGAGGTGTAACAGATTTTGTTTCACTTTTGGATGTTGTTACTACACTATGATGTGTGGTCTCATCCTTGCACACACTTTTAAGGAGTGGGGCCACTTAAAATGGGATCAAGGGAGGTGAGAGAAATAGAGAGCACTGGAAACAAAAACAAAATGCTCCTGTAAAAAGTAGTTCATGAAATAAATGGTTATTATAAATGACTGACCTAAGAAGTCATCTGCTGAAAAATGGTCGGCGTCCCAAACTTGCAGATTCAGACGAGCTGGGATTTTGTACTCTGTTTCATCCCAGGCAAACATGGACTCTTTTTTGGAGATGACGATTTTTTCCTCTGCCATGAGATAGTCGAAGGGGTAAACGAAGCGCCAGTTGAAGTTGCCCTCCCCAGTGATAGAATGGTAGTGGACGTCTGTGTCCTGCTTGTCCTCCTGCTGCCCTTTAAGCCAGCTGTTACAGGCAGAGAGGTGGGCGATTAAAGTTACAATTGTTCATTTAAATCAAGAAAAGTTTTTAATATTTTTGCATTTCTATTTCATTTGATGGTCAAATAGAAACATAACGCTTACCCTCTGACAAAGATGTCACTGGATTTCTCTCCAGTGAAGATATCATCATCCTCCAGAACAACCTCATCTGTGTTCCAAATTATGACCCTCAGTTCAAACCTGAACACAAAAATAACAAATGATTTGACTGATGAAAATCTTTGAGCAATTATGTCAAGTTAAACCCTTTTAATGTGTTCTGATAAAAGTTCAACCAGCACCCTTCTAGCATATTGACTTTGTAAGCATCTTTCGGCAAAAACTTTTTTCTATTGTATTAAAAAAAGCTGTAAACTATTTGTTCCATGTCTGAATAAAGAACATACTTCTTTGGTTTCCTTGGTGAAATATCAAGTGCAGGGCCAGGTGCTGTCATATCCTTGGGGAACATATCCACCCACATCTCAATTCTCCCCTAAAGAAATTCCCCCACAAAGATTTGACAGCCGTGAGACACAACACAGGGACGATAATACAAGGAGGAGATGAGAATACACACTCATACTTGTTCAATTCCTGGTTTATCGGGATGTAACAGGGGTCTGGTTTCCACGTGTTCTGGGGCAAGTTTACAGCCAACTCGAGGGATCTCCTCCCAATGATTCAGAACGGTCAGCGCCAGGTGTTCATTAGTCTGCTTCTTCAAACCTGTAAAAACGACATCACGCAATTTGTGCAGTGTATCTTTAAATGCACACTTTACTCTGCTTTTTGCATGCAAACATGCAAATTAAAAGCAAAAAACAACAACAAAAAACAAATTAGAACTTGAAGATAAAGACCCTTCTTTGTGTCTGAATTAGGGAGCTGAGACCCACCAAGATTTGCTGACTGCTAGTTAGCTTAGCACTATGACTGTTAGCGGATGGGAAATGTTAGCATATCTCCGTCAAAAATAATCAAACATACTTTTCTCTGCAATCGTCATTGGCTTCATTAACTATTTGATGACTTTTGATTAAGGTATGCCAACACTTCCTATCCACTCCTATTTAACATGCTAAGTTAACTAATGGTCTGCTGGTCCCGGGTCTCAGCTCTCTATGTGGCCCAGGGGAGAGATGGTGAAATGGTGAGAAAGTGTATTTCCCAAAATGTTGCTCTTTAAGTCTGAATGAAATCAACACACCATTTTCATCCTCTATCTCCGTAGGTGCCATGAAGACTCGGTTCTCCACCTTCACTCGTCCCCCTGGGCCGTAGTGAGGCCCATCCAGTTTGCCATCCTTACACAGTTTGGCCAGAATTTGAGTGGGTTTCATTGGATCCCTCCAAATATTGTAACCATAGCTACAGAAAAGAAAAGAAAATGTTAGACTGATTAAAAAAAATGTATTACAGTATTACTATGATGACTTGACAATATGTAATAAAAATATTCCTTCCTCTATGAAAACAGCTAGACCCCAGTAAAAATAAGAGTTCTAACAGGTAGTTGACTGCTTACCACATGGAAATAAAAGGTTATTCATTTCATGTACAGTTCTATGACTGTTATTACCTTCATCCTGAACCACTATGATGGTCAAGAGTGGAAAAGCTTGTAATAGCTTTTTTAATTCCTTCGTCTCAAAATCAAGAGTTAAGCATTGCAATATCTCAAGATGCAGTTACTACTCCTGTTTTCTCCAAACAACAGATTATTAAAGGAAAGACACATTTCTTGAAATAACCTGTTCTAATGAGAAATAGAAAATTGTTTCTCCAAGGTCAGAGTACTATAATATACTATAATATTGTAATAGAAAGTACTGCTGTTGTCAGCTTCCATAAACCTCCACCTGTCTGACATCATTTAATTCACTAATGTTTGTCCACAGTCTTGAACGCTCTGCTAGCAGGAGCTCAGTTTGCGGTTCTTACGTTGCATAGTTACAACTTATACCACAGGTGGCTCTGTGTTTGCTGTAGAAACGGTTCTCCAAATCCAGTTTGGTTTCTCCAATCAGATCATCAGTTCCAACCAGATCCCAGTCATAAATTGAGACTGTTAGAGTGGAATCCATTGGGAAAACGGCTTCAATGTCAAAAGATCTGGGAGGATGAAAAAATACTTTATTTGCTTTTTGGTTTTCATGCAAAATAAATACACGTAAAACTAAACAATAACTTTCTGATAAAATACTACTATTGTACAGGCTTTCTACTTACTTCCCAAACAAAGGGTTCAGCTGTTTAGAGATGTAGTTCTCTTTGTCTTTGAGCTCTGTCTTTCCTAGCTTGATTGCAATGTAAGGATCAGCTTTTCCATTAATGTCCGCTGGATGCAGATCAGTCGCCTACCAACAAAAAATGTGAGTTTCATAGAATGAATTGATTGAATTGAAATGATATCCAAAGAATCCAGGGATATTCCAGTTCTTACTCTGATGACATAAATCCGGACAAGAACATTGATTGGATCATTGTGAGGAATGTTCTGGAACATCCCCATGTTGGAGTCAAAGTTCATGTCTCTGGGCATATCGTCTGATACTTTGTACATGCACAATGAGCCCTTAGAAAGAAGAGAAAACGTTAATTCATTAATACTTGATTCCCAGTAGATCCAGAGATGCGCATTTTCTGCATTTACTTTGAATTTTCCAACAATTCTGTCTTCGTCTGTCACATCCTGGTCATCGTCGTTGCCGGCTTTTCCCCTGAACAGGTTAAAACTGTGCAGCCAGTCCTCAAAGTTGTCAAAGTCACTCTCCAGCTCTTTGGGATACACCTGATTTAATACAGAAAAAATGAGGATGCATTTGCAAGTCTAAAATACTTGCTTTTTTGTAATCTAGAACTTCTACCTGCCACATACTGACATATGCAAAAGCAATGAACATGAAATGATATCAGATATGGGCAATGCTTCATTAAAAGTTGGTAAAAAATGTATTTAATTTCTACAGTGCTTGCCATTTATATTTTATTTTATTAATATTATTACAGTACAGAAAAAAGTCTAATGTAATTTGCCAAAAATAGAGTAACTAATATAATTATAATAATAGTAATCATCATCATTATAATCTTGCACAAATCAGTTTTCAGTATCAGCAACAGAAATTTGCAGTCAACGCAAAACCCACTTACGGTGCAGTTAGAACTCAATCAGGGTTAGATGTTGATGATATTTCTTACATGAAATGACCAGTAAATTTGGGTAAAATAGTTTTGATATTGATGATGTAAATTGACAATAATTAAACTTAAATAAAGAAACAAGCCTATCCTGCAAAAGTCGGGAGTAGAGAGAACAAATATTTGTGTTGAAATGTTGAGGAAAATAAGTACTGAAAGTACAGATACCTTGAAACTTCAGTGCAGTAAGTGCAGTACAGTATATGCTGAGTGCAGCTAATTACCTTTAGCTCATCCAGTTTTGGCTTCCTCCTCTCTGCAGGATCGGCTACTGACTTCTTCTTGTCCTTCTTTCCCCTCCCTCTCTTTGTGCCTTTTACAGGAGAGTCATCAGGTTTGATATCTGAGTACAAGTTGGCAGTGAAGGTGGGATGAAGGGGGGTTGGGGGATAAAGGGGTTCAGGGTGAGGTGGGAGTGGGGGTGGAAGTACAGGAAGAGACCACTCGAGACATGAATTCCACATGAAAGTTGCCAAAACCTGCTACAACTGTATAGCAAGTATACCCCTGTGTGTATCACACGCTTCAGTGGTATACTTGGTGGGATCCTGCAGGCAGGAAGCTGGAGAGATGTGAGATCTCTGAAAAGCTCATCAACTTCACAATATTATATTATTTTTCCACTGTGTGTCACATAAACTTCAGCAGCATTGTATGTCATTTTATATGTGTTTAATTTCTGCAATTGTATTTTCTTTTTTTCTTTTTTAATTGGTGATACTATATGCCTGGTTGGCACAGCACAGATTTATAACAGGACAATAAAATTTTATCATGATTTCTACTTGACAACTTTCATGACCAGCATATATGTTTATATGCATATGGGAGAGAAAAAGCAGTTGGCCCATATTTGGACATTAGGATTCATGTCAGCATCTACATGTAGTCATCATGGGGCTACGAGGCAGTTCACTACTGTAACGTAGAAGAGAACAACAGAATTAGTCAGCTTTAAAAAGGACAAATGTGCTCATTTCAAAGGTCAAATAACATCTTTGTTTCATAAACACCAGTTAAAGGAAAATACCAGCTTCTTGTGATATACCCTTATTGTCCATCTTCCTCAGAGCCAGAAAAAAAAAGATAGATACCCTTCTCTCCTGTGTTGCATTAGGAGCTGAGACCCACAGAGGCTAGCTGTCCGCTAGTTAGCTTAGCACAATGAGTGGCGATGGAGGGGAGGCATTAGCATACATGTAAATGACATCATTTCGTAAGTCATCAAATACCCTTTTCTCCAATAATAGTATTTGTGCATTCTGCGTTAATTTAAAAAAAGGTTGTTCATTACGTTTGTTGTAGAATAAAAATTCTAAATGACAAGACATTATAGTGGACATCAATTATCATCAGACTCATAGTCAGAACCACTCTCCTGACTGCTGGACACAGTGACTTCACACAGAAAAACCCAAAAGTAAATTCTGCTGACAAAACAAATATTAGCAGCCCACTATAAAAGCAACTGTCACTGCTAATCATTTTGATTTCAAAGATGCTGAACCGACTTAATTAAAGTTTGATAGAAGTATGCTAACACTTCCCATACACTACCATTAATTGTGCTAAGCTAACTAGCATTCAGGAGCACAGAAGTACAGCACAGAAGAGAGACAGAATCTATCTCCTTGACACTGAGGCTTGTATAAAACAACAACATCAAACTCACATTCATGACAATTTTGCATATTTAAATTCACATGTGGTTTTACCTCCACCATCTGCAACGTCTGCATCATCTTTGTCCTCCGAATCAGAAAGAGCTGCTTCCTGAGACTTGAGGGTCTGTAGGAGCAGGAGATAATTTCTTAAGTTACTTCTAAAGAGTAGAACTTGCAACTTTGTAAAGATGGCTGACCCCTCTTCAAATACACGACTCAGGCTGTTAAATCAAATTTTGTACCTCTGTCAAGGTCTCAATGGAGGCAAAATATTTGGACCACCAATCCAACATGCTCTCATCAAGCCCTTCTTCTTCGATGTCATCACCCTTCTTCCTCATCTTCTTTTTCCCTTTTCCGTCCTTATCATCGTCCTAGAAGAAAAAAAAAAAAGATCATCGTCAGAATGTTACTGTATTAAATGCCTTGGCATAAACAGACAACACCACTATTTGGTCCTTGTGTTGAATAATGATCTTGTTGTCAGTGTCAAACATAAAGCACTTAAAACATTTCCTTACCTCAACTTTGACCACGGCATCAGAGCACTACAAAGTGTGCAAAGTGAGAGATCATTTAGCACACAATTGAACATTTTCTTGTATGATCTACTCTCTGTTATTAACATTAAAATGATACTTTTTGACTTTAAGGATTATTATTATTCAATGAAGCTTCCAAACAACTGAAATGTCAGAACTCACAGAGTCTAATTTGACCACAGTATCCATCTTCTTAAAAGCAGGTTCGGTCTCCATGTTGACAACAATAATTTCGTCTTAAAGATAAAGGGATGATGTCAATGCATTTCTTAAAATGTAATCATTAAAGCATTGCATTGTTGAGAGAAAATATGAATGGACCAACAAATACTGTGTTTTTTAAAATTTGCATTCTTGTTCCTAGGTCCACATCACGTTTATTAGGGACAAGCTACCTGTCGTGGACCAGTTGTTGGCCTGCTTGTCTGAGAGTCTGTAGATGAACTTGCGCAGGCTGGTGACGGCGTTGGAGCCAACCAAAGTGTAGCGGCCAAAAGCCCTGCAGTCCACCACTCGGATGTTCAGCGGAGGGTGAAGCAACTCATTCTCGGGCAAATCCTGACACACAAAATACAGGAGTACTTCAATTCAGCAAATATACATTCGCTTAAAGGAATTTGTATTGACTGGTTGTACACTTCTTTTTTTAGACCTTTTTCAAACATTATGAAATGTTGCCACTGACTGTACATTGAATTGACAGAGATTCCTGCCAGCCACCTTAAACTTGCATGCTTTCTAGTGATGAACAAAAAGAGTCCGACGGTATAGAGGTCTCTAAGAGAACCTCAGTGAACATTTTCCTAACATTTTAACAGCCTAAATTGCTAGTTTCAAGTGTTCAGTGTACCATGATCTTAATGTGGTGAATTATACGACAATTTAGAGTGAAACAGATAATAAACAGGGTATTCTTTAGGGTATTGCTACCTTGTGACTGACAAATTGCTACCAAAGGCCTTGCTGTGTTTCATATCCTTCCCTAACTCCTCTCAAGATCCATTTGGTTGCAAAAAGCCATTATGGCAAGACTAGAAGGCTAAACTTAAGTTTTCAGGATGTTAGGCCTCATACCAGTAAGTGATGCATGTGAGCCTCCTTACTAGAGGGTGAACTTTCAATGCCAAGGTTGTGAATTCATGTCCAGTGTAGGACTGGGCTTGTTAACACGTTACACATTCCAATCTGGTTGCTTCGAAAAGTGCCTACCAATTCTAACATGACTGGAAGGGAAACATCCATCCATCCATCCATCCTTTTTCTACCACATGTCCTGTTAAGGATTTTGGGGGGACTGGAGCCTATCCCAGCAGCCTTCAGGCGAGAGGCGGGGTTCACTTCCTGACGGGAAGCCAGTCCATCGCAGGGCCAACACATGTAGACAGACAACCATTCACACTCACACCCACACCTACAGTCAATTTAGAGTTTCTGATTCGCCGAGTCTTTGGAACCTTCTTGCTGTGAGGTGACCACTGCGCCACCATGGCGCCTGGAAGGGAAACAACTCAATTAAAATACATTATAACATGACATAAAACAACTTACTTTTTATGTTTCATATTAATGATAGATCATTTAACGTAATTGTTTTTTCTGTTAGGGGTTCAGAGCAGGCAGCACAGTGGTGTAGTGGTTAGCGCTGTTGCCTCACAGCAAGAGGGTTCTGGGTTTGAGCGCCGACTCGGACACGGGATCTTTCTGTGTGGAGTCTGCATGTTCTCCCTGTGCCTGCGTGGGTTCTCTCTGGGTACTCCAGCTTCCTCCCACAGTCCAAAGACATGCAATTGGGGACGAGGCTACCTGGATACTCTAAAATGACCATATGTGTAGCTTTGAGTGTGAATGGTTGTCTGTCTCTATGTGTTGGCCCTGTGATGGACTGGCAACTCGTCCAGGGTGAACCCGTCCTCTCACCTGAAGGCAGCTGGGATAGGCTCCAGCCCCCCGTGACCCTTAAATGGACAAATGGTAGAAAATGTTTGGATGGATGGATGGGAGTTTAAAGCTGGTTTTGAGTTTGTACTGAAAAATTAAATCGTTTGACCTGTTGTCATTTTTTATTTATTATTGAGTGAACGTATATTTTTGTAGTTGTGAGGTTTCATCATTTTGAAAAAAAAATTGACTACCTTCAATTCCAGGTGGCTGGAACCCTTAAGAAAATCTTAAATCAAAAACTTAAAGTCAAACCATCACACACATAACTCAACCCAAAGTCGTAGGTTTTGTGCAGGTGTTTAAATGCATTGTTACACTGACTTGGTGTCAAGCAATCTAATTTTTCTTTTTCAGCTTTTGGCCTTCTTCATAACTTTCATCGTCTGTCTTTTTGCCGCTTACATAATGTCTCTACTCAGAATTCAGAGCAAACCTCTAGAATCTGAACTGATGCTGGGAGCCCAGAGTACAAATGACTCTGCTTGTCAATCAGTGAACCATCAAACAACAGTTGAAGCTAAAAATGCTCCATAATTGCAACAGTAACTTTAATAACATGGTGAGAGAAAATGTTAATATTAAAAATAACATACAACTTCGAACCACTTGACAAGGGTACTGAAGTTGGGGTTTTTCCTGTAGTTTGGAATGAGGGCAGACTGGACTCCCTTGCCAGCACATTCGATGTCCACACGAGGCCGATCCACCTGGGCCAGATTCACCCTCTTCAAGTCCCTTAAGCCCCAGAACAACACCTGGATCATAAGAGAGAAACAGCAATTTTGTTGTTTTTAACTTCATCTTAGTTATTCAAATACATTTTCCCAGCATGGCTCAAGATGTATGATTGATAATATGGAGCTATTAATTTTGGGTGAATGGGGTAATAAAGTCAGACGCATTAATTGATGATGAATTAGAAACCTGCTAATAGTCGACTTATTGGTTAAAAAGAATTAATCGTTCTTTCAAAATCAAATCTTCACCTCAATCCTGTACTTGCTGAGTACCGGTCTGATTCCCAGTGGAACAGGAAGGATTGGGCCACGGTCCATGTCTGTAGGGCCATCTATAGGTGGCAGGTCAGCTCTCCCATTGGGGCCAATCTGACAGAAGACTCAAGAAATCAGTAAAATCTTCCAGTCATGCACATCTAGCTGGTGTTTGTGTAAGATTGACAAACCTGTAGCAGTTCAAAAGCAGCCAGCATTTCACCAGCTGTGCAGTTCCCGCGGTAGATCTGATAGTACTCCAGTTGGGGAGGAAAACGAGGGGGGCCATAATGTTCATCCGCCATCTTGACAACGGGCTTAGCAAAGGTTCGGCCCATGAAATCTGCTTTGCCCTGGAAGCATATGACTTATCAAATCTTTAAATCCATGAAATCTAATTTGACTATATGAAAGAATGGTCTATTTAGCCTTCAATATCATATCCAATGCTGTTCTCCTCATCTTAAAAAGGAGTTGAAAAAGGTTGCTCACGGTTTCATCACTGATAAATTTGTCCTACCAGCAGGACGAAACATGGCTTGAGATGCACATGTTTCCAGACAGGCTGCAGAAAAAAATGCATTAAAAACAAAAAAGCTCTAAAGGGGAAAATGCAAAATACCTAAAATAACCAGTGAACTGCAAAACAGGCATAATAATGTCAACTGCTTCCTGTTTCTAAATACGACTCACTCTCTTGCAGTTAGTGGTTATGAAAGTCCACATTCTGTGTTTCCCCCATACAGAACCCCCACAACATTTATCTAAAAGGAATGCAACAGGTATAAGCCGATCAATAAATGAATAAAGTAGATGAGCATTGATATGCAGCTTATTCCTCTTGCATGCCTTTCAATTATACTGCACACGTTACAGTATCACTACAATACATAAAAAAAAATCACACTCTACTTATCCAAAAGGGTCATCCAAAATAATCGTGTTATTGTCAGAAACAAATATGAGAATTGACAATTAGCAAAAAACATTATTTAAAATATACTGTATTTCACCGTTAACAGCTGCATCTTAAAAACAAATATAAAACAGTATAACAGGCAAATACGAATGAAACAAATTTAGTGAAAGATTTATTTTTTTTATATTTCATTAGGTTTAAATTATTAGAACTTTTGGGAAGAAAGAATAGTGTTTGGTAGCTGCTTTATACTTTGCTCAAGGCCCTGACAATGTGGGGCTGGTGCTGATATTCCAAAGTTCATATATATATATATATATATATATATATATATATATATATATATATATATATATATATATATATATATATATATACTGTCAACAAAGCAAAGGGTGGCTACTTTGAGGAATCCAGAATATAAAGCATATTTACACTTATTTAACTTTTTTTTTCTTTGTTACATAATTCAATGTGTTCATTCAGGTATATATATACATATATATATATATATATATATATATATATATATATATATATATACAGATAGATAGATAGATATATAGATATATGTGTGTGTGTGTAGGTATATATATATATATATATATATATATATTTATATAATATATATATATATAGTGTTTTGCATCGATCCCTGAAATGTCATTATGAAAAGCTTGATCATGAAGAATGATGGACATCAGTGATCAGTGCAAGGAAAATACTGCAATAAAAATGATCTTCACAGATACTGGAGTACATCATTTAAATATTGATATATGAGCTCTTGCGCTTTGTGCATTGATCCTTCAAATATGGTTTGAAAAACGTTTAATTTAATCATTGTACTTAATCGCAAGTATCTTCCCAAATTAAGTGCTATTCTTTATATTGGATAATACACACTGAAATAGCTATGATGAGCCATTATCTACAGATACACTTGACCACATCAATACATCTGTCAGAAAACAGTAACATTTATAAAAAAACAAAAACAAAAACAAAACCCTTACCACAGTGTCTTGATCATAGAGTTCAAGGACAATAATAGGAGGGTCATGTCTGAGTTCGATAGCCTCTCCAAACAACTCCACGTTCTCAAAAACCAGCAGCTGATCCCATGTTGGGCAGAGAGTCTCAGGAAGCACCTGAAAAAAAACAGAAGATCTGAATAAGATCTGCCATTCAAGAAGTTACCTTGACCTCATGAAAATTCACTTTGAGAATGCTCACCTCAGTGACCTGGCTCTGTGTTGAAAAGAAGACCCTTGCAAAAGGATCTGACAATCCTGTACTATCAGCAGCAAACAGGCTGCGAGCTTGGTACATGTGCACTCTCAGCTGGAAGATCTGTTTCACTGTGGACAAATACACAAGTAAATACTTAATAAGAGCAATACATCATTTTTAAACAATCAATGATGTTTGTTTCAATGATAAAAACATGACAATTTATGGTCTTACTCATGTACGTAAGGCTAATTGGTGGTGTAGATGGCATGCCAGGTCCCTTGGACAACTTATTTTCTTCAAATCCATTAGGTAAACCACACAGGTAGTCTTTGCGCTGTCTATTCAGGCCTAGCCACAGATAGATCTCTATCTTGGCCTGGACTGTCCAGCCAGCAGGTCCAAAACCTTTTTTGCCAGGGATCTATGAAGTAGAAAAGAGAAAAACTACACTGGGAAGCATGTATGAGGGGTCCAAGCCCTACATAATTTGAAACCTGGCTCCTTGCAGGTGTGATGCAAATCAGACCTTTCGCCAAGGTTTGTACTGAGTCTCATTGGGACATTGAAAACAACAAAACCAGAGGCAGTGGTCAGTACTGTTGCCTCACAGCAAGAAGGTTCTGGGTTCAAGCCCTGGCTCGAGTACAGGATATTTCTGTGTGGAGTCTGCATGTTCTCTTGTGCCTGTGTGGGTTCTCTCTGGTACTCCAGCTTCCTCCCACAGTCCAAAGACATGCAAATGGGGACGAGGCTGATTGATACTCTAAATTGACTGTAGGCGTGACTGTGAGTGTGAATGGTTGTCTGTCTATATGTGTTGGCCCTGTGATGGACTGGTGACCTGTCCAGGGTGAACCCTGCTTCACACCCAAAGGCTGCTGGGATAGACTCCAGACCCTTAACAGGATAAGCGGTTCAAAATGGATGGATGGATAATGGTATATAAATATACAAAAATAAGAACAATACAAACATGAGAAAAATTATTCAAATCTATAAAAAATATGTACAGGAGGAAGAATAGATAGCTCTGGTAGTTGATTGGGATATGAAAAAAGGGAACACTGGGCATCAGTCATGAAATATTCATACCAAGAAACATGTTCTATCAAACAGGCTTTTAGAATCCTCCATAATCTTACAGCCAAGAAGTGAGCTTAACAGATATTTTTAACGCCTTCCTCCTGTAACCTTGTAACACTTTGCAAAGATTATTTACAATTAAGAACATTTCATTAATGAGGCCTAACTATACATCGGAACCAAGAATTAAAAAATGACTTTGAGATTGTTTTGATGAAGTTACCATATTTAGTGCAAACTCACCCTCAGGAAGATTGTTTTGACTTTGCTACAGTCCTTTCCCCTCTCTTCATCTATACTAGAATACAGGATGTCTTTGGAAGGAACTCGTGCATAAGCAATACGCTTCCCATTACTGATCATCCATATGAAAATGTCAGGAATGCTGTGTTGAGGCTGCAGGAAAGGTAACACACATTAAAATACAAGCAACAAAGACCAATATTATTTATGTCTCATTAATGCATTCAATGGGATGGCTCTTACTTCATCAGCCAGGAAACGCAGCTTTTGGAGGAAGTTTTGAGCAAGCTTGATTTTATCTCTCACTGTGTTTTTTTTCACCTGTGACCTCATGGCTTTAGCTTGCTGACCAACGGTCTCCTACAACCAGAAACATCTTCTTCAGAATCAAGTATAATTCCAGCTCTTAAAACTAAGTATTTAATGAACCTACCACTTCAGACATGCATAGTTTCAGTCTCTCTCTGTCCAGCTTGGTTCTGCCCGACTGACTCTGGTCTTTGTTTGCCAAAGAGAGAAATTTACTGAAAGAAGAGGAATTAAGATCAGACTGAAATATTCTATGAGTCCGTTCCACTGCAGCGTAACTATAACTTGTCATTATTGTTTGTTTATGTTCGTGACTACTGACCTGCATCCTTGGCTGAGTTCCTCAAGGACCCCCCTCAATCTGCGCTCAGGATATGTTTTTTCTGTCTTGATGATCTCTTGCACATCGTTGAGGCCATCCTCCTGTAGATGTTAATTATTATAGTGGCCATTCATTCAGCCACGTTCATCTTCTGACAGACACAAATGGATGGACAGATGGAAAGTGTGTGACTTGCCAGTTTATCTGCAATGTTGTCAATAATATTGGCGTTGTACAGCCTCCGTCTCTGGTCCTGCCACCAACTCTTAATGTAGACACAAGGCTTCCGCTCAAAATAGGGCAGGTGGAAGTAGTTTCTGAAAATACAAATAGGGGATATGTTTAATAAAAAAGGAATAATAAATAGTAGCGCAAGCTGCAGTGAAGAATCACTATAATACTTTAGAATTTCATATCGCACATTCCTGGATTGCAGTATCTACTGATGATGTGGATTTTGCCGAGAACTTGTATTGAGATCTGTTTCTTTTGAATATGTTAAGTTTGTTATTTGCTCCCTCTATGTTAATAATATTGCAGATCTGACCGGTCAGTGACGACAGGTTTCATGGGGGGAGTTGTTGCAACTGAAGTCAGGTCAGTGTCGTCATCCATCTCCTCCTCACTGGAGTTCTGGATCAGTTCTGTTTCCTCTTCACCATCACCTCCCCCCTTCTTCCCTGTTGTTTTAGGCTTGACCACCCCATCAATCTCATTTCCGTAGTAACCTGGTAGAAAGCAACCATTTTACAAGTTACGGCTACACCTACAAGTCATGAGAAAGAGCATTTTTGGTTTTTATGCTGAATTATGACTATATTGCCCCACATGATGCAAGTTAGCAAGCAATAATTTCAAGAAGTTGCACATTTCTCATTAGAATCTAACCTAAAACACAGTAAATGACATTTAAGTCCCCAAAGAATTACATTTGAGTCATAATAGCAAGGCGGAGACAGATAATAGGAACACAATGACTAGTGAATGATGAGAAATACCTATGGTGATCTCAAAGTTGATGGGTTTATCACCAATCTTTCTGTCAATCATTGTGGCCTCAAGGAAGGACCCGAAGAGGAAAAATTCCTCAACCTTCCCAGTTGCGGTCTGTGAAATAAAAACATACCGATTATGGGTTACGGCCCAGCCAGGCTCGGTTGAATTTGTCCCATGACTTACATTTCCAGCAAAAAGAAGCCACAATAATGCCCAAAGCATGTTAATAATGCAATGGGTGGGCTAAATAAAGACAATTAATAATTCACAATAACCACAGCACAATGAGTTGTCAGCAGAACAACAGACTTTCTCTGCATGGCTGCCTGTCCAGGCAGCAGGGACTCACCTCTGAAATGTTGGGCACTCCCTCCACCTGCACCTCTGTTGAGCTGGTAATGTCAGGTGAGGAGGGGTCCAGAATCTCCACACCTACGCTGATGAGCAGACGGGCCCTGAAGGACACCCCCTCACCAAGTCCCTCATTTAACTCCTGGTACTCATCCATCAGTGTGTAGGTACGAGTGGAGCCGTACATGTTCACCCAGGCTGGGCCCATTGTGGGGAGGAAGCCTGTGGAAAAAACAAGGAGTATTAAGCATAATAGTATGAGTATTAAGATAATTTCCAAATAAATAATGGAAAGGTTAAAACAGAATATCTTTTATCAAAACTTTGCTCAAGGTAAATTTTAGTTAAGTGAGACAGTAAATTTTGTAATTCTGGGTATCAAAGTTCATACACATTTTCGCCAATAAATTTCCATGATTTTTTTCCATGAATTGTCATGATCATACATTCTCTGTTTACACATAAATTATTAACAGAGAAATCCATGTCAAAATTTGCCAGCACGGTGGCAAATTTAAATAATGACAAGCTATGGGGTTTGTTTCAACATAAACAGGCATGAAATGAAATCAATACTGATGGAAAGAGAGTCTTGACTGAACTACATATACTGGATTTGTGTAGCAAATTTCCATGGATTGTCAATTGCAAATTGTCAGGCTTCATTTTTCGACATTGCTTACTCACAAACATTTGGCTTTGGCTCACAAAGACACTTTTTCTCTCCTGTACCTCTTCTTTGTGACCCAAGAATGCAGAAAGAGCCAGTCACACATATATTTAGCTCGGAGCTAATAGCATCTTGTGGCGAATGAAAGCTACAGCAGCAAAACTGTCCAAACATCTGTTTACATCCAGCTGCATTCTCATCAACACAGTTAAATTTCAGCTAAAAACTAACTATAACACTTCCAGTTTGGTGCCAATTGGTTCATCTGCGGCTTTGCTAATCAAGCTCTACTGCACCCTGAATGAGCACTGAAATAAGACGTGCATTAAATCAGACAATTCACTTGAGTTTGTTTATTGATGTTTTGGGCAGTTTTGCAGTTGTTCTCTTGCTGTAGTTGTTGTAAGCTCTAAATCACTGTTAGCTGCTTGCAAAAAATATGTAGTTTTTCATTCTGCAATATGACGTCACAAAGAGGTGATGCAGGAGGGAAAAATATCTTTGTGAACCCAAGACAACTTGGACTTGAAAGGCTTTATGGGTGAATTATTGCTTTAAAATAAAATTAATTATCACCTTTGTCCCCATCATTGGCAATCTTTCGTAGATCCAGGAAGTGTGTTCCCATAGCTACATCATTCACTTTGTCTGAGTCACGGATTTGGATCTTCATACGCTTGCACAGAGGCGGGAACATCTCTGTGAACACAATCTGTTCGTTCCAGATGGGCTCGTAGCAGCTCTTCTGAACTGAGGTTTTCCCCTGTGATCACACATCAGAGTTAGTACAATCGGCAGCACCTCACCAAGACAAGAGCAGGAGGGACTTCACTCGCCTTCTGCCCTGCAAACAATACTTGAACGTAAGGATCAACTAGGTCTTTATTTTCTCCTATAAAGGCCTTTTTGACATTGGCCATGATGCTGGTGTTCATTCGGGGGAGTCCCTCTGCTCTGTAGATCTTCAGATAATAACGAGCCCACTGCCGCTCAGCAGGTACCCCCTCTGGTATTAAGAGGTTGCTGAAAGAATAACAGAACATGCGGAAACAGGCTAACAGACAAAACCCTGAGAGCTGAGTCATCTTCAGCAAATGTTATTCACCCCTCTATGTCATCTTCATCTGATTCATTGGCCTTGTGAGGAGTTTTTATAGTGTCTCCTTTGGCGACAACTGCAATATCACATTTAACATAGCCTTTGCACCCAGCAGTGATGTCATCGGGGTCAGACAGCAACGCCCATTTGTGGTAAAACTGATGCTCTGAAAGAGAAGAACAAACAAAAACAGTTATGAATCTTTCCTGTCAAACTAAATCAGAATAATAAGACTGATAGTTATTGCTGCTCAACCTGGCTGGGAGTAGATTGTGCCAACATCCAGTTTGAATGTTCCGACCAGTGTTCCACTTCGCAGAAGATTCTTCGAGTGGATTACCTATGGTTGGGTTGAACATTACAGAGGTCAACAAAGCCAAATAACAACAGTATAAATCAGTTTAATGATAAACTGTTAAACAACTTACAGACAACTTCAGAATTTTGTCAAACATGACATCTGGAGGGACATGGAAGTCAAACACAAAATACTGGAAAATGAAAGTTGGGGTATTAATATTCTGTTAAAGATTATATGGTGGATGTGATAAGTATGAATGACAAGTTGTACTGATGAACTCACTTCATTGTAGTACGGGCAGTTGGTTGATTCCTTCATTGACGTGTATTTTTTATCTTCTCCGATCTCCACGCACACCATTGGATCCATGTTTAGACCCACCAGCTGTCTGGCCTCAATCACCGTCACACTTACCTGAAATTTGACATTCACCTCATTAATACTGTGGAAACCAGAGGTCTATGCTTTATTTGGGTTTAATTTCTTGTTTGTCGCTGCTACAGAGGCAAAAAGATACATTTTTCAAAAGAACCTTAAGTAATCTCATTTTCTAGGCATTTTTAAGTTGACTCTGGAAATCTTTAAGATCAAGATTTCTCTTACTTGGTAATCCACTGGTCTACCAGAACTGGGCTCCATCTTTATGTCTGGCTTTGACCTGTGTAACAATGAGATCAGAGGTTGGTACTAGATTGGGCCGCTGACGAGAGTTTTTAACAAAATCCACGTAAGAATGGACAGGTTGGTATTCATCTCTTTCAAGATCATAAAACTGAATGTGTTGAAGAGGCTGTCAGATGCAGCGGAGTATCTGGCTCACCTCTTGTTGGATACATTAGTGGTGACAGCTGTGACTGAGGCCAGCGAGACAGTGTCAGGGTCTGGGCGTCCCCCCATTAGCATGTCCTGACGATCCAGGTTCTCTGTCTCCAGAATAGCTGGTTCATCTAGTCACATGAGAGACAATGGACAGTTAAGCTCATATAGAACAGGTTATTATTATTATTATTGTTGTTGTTGTTACCCCAACTATTAATAATCTTAATCATAATCATAATCATAATCATAATAGTTATGGTTGCAATACTGGTCAATTTTGGTTAAGAATGATTATTGAAATTGCAAAGAAAAAAGAATAAGCCGTTTTGACAGCAGCCATTGTGACGTGTCATTGCATTTAGGCTGACTTTCTGTACGTTGCAGTGTTTCGTTTTTGTATTCAAGCTTGCTCTTCCCTGGTTGGTAGAGCTGAGAGGTCAAGGGAGTAAGCTCATCATCACTTCAATTTCCTCTAAACCCCATCCGATCCTGTTCATTTATGGCTCCTCCACCCTCCACTTCAGTTTCTGAAAAGTTTATATAGTTTGAGTTTGGGTTATCAAATTCTTAATCAATCAGTCAATACATTTTCTTTATTAAGAACCACTTTGGTTTACCTGTCTTGTATGTACCCTCATTTTTTATAGTTTGCACCTTGTTTTAAATTCAAACCTGACCTAGATGCTACGATTGAGGCTGAATTAGGTTTAGTGGTTTCCCTGGCGAATGGGGCTTTCCAGTTCTTATGCTCCTGTGGAAGCTCATGAGGGAAATGTCATAATTGAACCCTTTGTTTTGTTTTGTTGTTGGTGGACTGGTACTCTAGGAGATTGGAGTCCTTCTTCTTCAAATTTGTTGTTTCCGTATCAATTACACCTGTCTTTGCCCTGCAATGACATCTCAAGATGGCTGCCATGAAAAGGGCCTACTTCTTTGACCTCGTCTCCCGTCATCCATCTTTGTTACTGATACCTCCGTTCCTGTCCTCCTTGTGTCCGCGGTGCTTACTGCGCTTCATGGCTCAAAACAGTTCTGCGTGTGCTCTGTTAAAAATTTAAAAAATAAATAAAAATATTATGAACTCTTTTATAAGTCTGCATCTTAACAAGGGAATAAATGTCTATTACTTTCTTTGATGGAAATGTTAGAAATATCTGACAACATACGATTAAATCACCAAAAACCAAACGCTCTACTAGGAGGTCAACCACTAATTGTTCCCAAGAGGACCAACTATAATGTCTAAATTATTCAGACAATCTTAAACACTGAAAACAGCTCAGAAGTCAGTATGTAACTTGCTATCTAGCAAACGGTGATGATAACGTTGAAAACAATCCTGTATGACATCATTTTTGGACTGGCGTGTGTGTGCTACCACACCCTGGTTTAGCCTTCAAAAGGTCTTTCAATTATTCAAGTCACCTGACCTTAATACATCAGTTAAAGAGGATACATTTCACATTCATTGTGAAAAATAATACACTTAAACCTATCAATTTGGAAATAATTCATCGGCAGAGCAAGTTTTTCCAGTGGAAGTTGTTTAATTTCAACATGCTGAGAAAACTTACCACTACTTCCAATGCTGGCCTTTGAGAATATCTCAATATCTGACATAAATTACCTCTTAAACCACTTTGTAAATTCTGTTTAATCGTTACTTAGACCTGTTTGTTATACTTGAAAACAAAAACGTGCAATAAATATATTGAAAACTAATTTTCACAGTGAAAATGATGTAACAACCCTATTTGCATTTTCCACAAACAAAATAATGACGTAACTGAGTATAGTTTAGAAATAAACACACATCATATAAAAAAACTAACTCTGGATATTAAGATCAAAATACAATAAAATTGTGTCATTTTTTCAGAAAAAATGGGATTCAGTTAACACTAAATGACTTAACACATTACATATCTAATGTCATAAAAGTACCTTCTACGCTTTGCTCATTTGTTAATTTGCTTGGAGTATAAATGAATCTCCTGATACATACCATACAGCAAAATGACGCTCTTTTCCCCCCCCGAGGCTGCTCCTGGTTGTTTCTTTCTCTGAAATGAAGCAACACTACATAAACATTTTACACATTAGCAGAGTGGTGAGAATAAGATGCAGGTAAAGGAAATGGGTTCGTCTAAGTCTGAAGTCAGGCAGGAGAGATGTGATACACTGATGAATAGTGCATGAAAGCTGAACCCGAGACTGGTAACTATAACTAGCGACTGGTGAGAGACGTCACTGTGAGCAGTTTGAGCCAATCCACGTAGGCTGCAAACACAGCAAAGAAGCAGTTTTTCAAAAATGAATTTTTTAAAGACTTAAATGACGCATCACCCTTTAGGACAGTGGCTGAAAGAGCAGTATTTTCTGGATATACCGACTCTTAAATGAATTGCATTTTGTATCTGCAAAGATCCGCGAAAGAGATGTCTTAATTGAGTCACGAAAAAAAGGATTTGGGGTTAAAACTTGTGCATTTCAAAAAAGTGGACCGTATGTCACAAATGGACAGTGAAGAAAAATATTTGTGTTGTATTTAGAGTTTGACACATTGTCAGCAGTTATGTTTATGTATATTTGTGACAGGAAAAGACTGGGTTCCTGGGGGAGAATCAATATGTAGCCATGTAAAAAGTAATCTCACTCCATGAAAGTGAACGTCAGTTAATTAGCAATTTATAAAAGGCCTCAAACGGTTAAAAAAAAAAGTTAATAGAATACATGGGCTTTTTACTAGACTAAATAAGGTTCAACCAAGGAGGTGTGCTGTATTTCCCCACAAACTGATTGAGTTACACTATTTTGAAGAGCTGAGGCATGCTTTGGCGACTTCTATTCAATGTAACTTCTACTGAATTCTGAAGTACAACTCATCATCTCATCAATTACACATACGACCAGTCTGTAAGCCATACGTCAATGTCTAAAGTTGCTGGTATCCAGTGAGACAAGGTTGTAAATTATTCAAATGCTCCTGTCGGTGTTGCATGTGGCATCCTCATTATGTGGAGGTATCACCATTCACAACAAATAAATAGATTTTACTTGGACTGAATTGCAGGGAAAAATGAAATTATTTTCACAAATCGTAACAAATGGAACGAATGGAACTACTTGCAGCGGTGCACAGAAGCCAAGATTAAATTTGAATTAAAACTAAGCATCAAGCTTGATTTACTGCAACTGGGATCTTTACTTAAAACAGATGCATCCCTTCCCGGTGTGCTCAGCTGCAGGTGTGTGATACTCCCGGTGACACCGACCTGGCCACTCTGTTGAAGGATTCTGCCTTTAATTACATGATTCAACACCAGCTAAGAGGAGTCGAGGAGATGTCCTAGTTCCTCCAGGATAACCATTTCAGCAGTCGTGCACAGTTACCAGTCGTCCTGTGCAGTGTAATACTCTAACCTCGCACCCTCTGATGGGTGTTGTCATCAAACACAACTTTAAACACTCTAGGCACTACCAAACTGATGGGCCATCATTGTCTTTTCTGCTTAGATCAACAAGGAAGAATATTGAACTTTTTTAAAAACAACAAAATGATGTGTTTTGCATCAAGTCTCAGCAGAGGACACATCATGTGGTTAAAAACAACAACAACAAAAAATGCATTCAAAAGTTTTATTATTTGAACTTTTAATCCACACCAAGGTAACACAAATGAATATGCATGAGCAAGCAACCCAGCCTTAAAATTGACACCTTAGACATGTTGCCTGGGGTGAACCACAGAATGACTTGATACCAACCATGCAATCTTATCCCATGTAGGTCCACCGATCACAGGCCGTTTTTGGCTCTTGGTTGGTACCCGCTTATCACTATCTTGTTTTTGCTTCAGTGATTCTGTGCACGCCACCTGACTGGGGTGTAGTGTGTCCTTATGACACATTTTAGACTCATGGATGGGAAGACTTCATCATGCAGAGGGCATTGTTATTGTCAGGGATTGGTGACCCCAAGGGACTTCAATTCATATTACAATAATTGGTTCTATGGTTTGAAAAGTCTGCGATGTAAACAAGCCTTTTTATATTAACCCAAACTGGACAGTGTAGTGCCTGTTCTAAAACTGAACAACAGGGTTTTTAGAACTTTCTCATGTTCTGGATCCTGAGTTGGCACCAAATTAAAGCTGCAAGCGCCAATGATCGGGTTCTCGTACTCCTGCTCTCATCACGTGTAAACTTGTTCTTTTTAGTGAGAGGGTGGTGAAACCTGATATTCGGACTTTGCATGAATCAGCAGACTGATATGTTCCTTGTGGGATTTGGGATGGAGGATTCCTGTTTTTGCCTGCAAAAATGTTATCAAAGAAAAGTTGACAAAAGTGATAGTGATGCTTCGTTTTGCCTTCATGTTTTTGCCTCGAGAGTGCCTGATGTTGTGTCCTTGTGGTGGAAACAGACTGGAGCTATCTGTTGTCTAGTCAAGGAACACCTGGTGACTTTGTTATTCTGTGCAAAGGACAAACCAAAACTTTGTGTCTGCAGAGTATACTGGGACAATGACGTGTTGGCAGCATACAGGGCCCTCTTGTGAATAACTTGCTGGAGTAACACCATTGCTTTCCATTTGCAGTGTGTGTGACCTGGACACAAACTCATTCTACATCTCGGCCTTGTCCCATTTGCAAGCTTTCCCTTGTGACTGGCCACCTTCCTCAATTTTCCCCTCCCCTAAGCTGTGTAATGCCTCATTGATGTAGTTTATTTGTGTCCTATTAATAGAAACCAAATAATTATTTTACACTGTCCACATTTTTGTTAGTCTATATTACATCATTCAACGTTCACATGAACGTTTGATAAGTTTTGTTAGACTGAAACCACCTCCGTTTCTTACAACCTATTTGTCTTTCTGAAAAAAAGGGCACTGCATGTAACATTTTCTGTTAGTATTTACCATATCATTACCTACGTTTCAAATGTAGGTTATGATCATTTGCTTATTTCACTTTTTCCTCTAGCATTGGCTATAATTAATTATCAGGAAATTATCAATCACCTCTTTTTTTCTTTTTTGCTGAGGACCACCAGGACATCTTCGAAGTCCGCTGGGATTCCTCAGACCTCTGCTCTTCCTTCATTCACATATAACGGCAATGAATGAAGCACCACCTGGTGACCAATTTGTGCAACTGTAAATATGAGGAATCTCACACTGGCAAGCATCGTGAATTGTCGTCAAGATTTCATGACTCAGAAATCTTGAGCAGTGAGTTTAGAGCTCATAATGCATTTTTCTCAAAATAAAATGGGCTGTTTAGTGCCCTTAGCCAGTACTGACCTGTCACATGGCTCTTTTGTGAGTTTAAAGCAGGCAAAATGTTGCATGGGCTCCAAATCAAAGGTTTGCTTTAACATTGAACACTCTTGCTTTGCCTGTGTTGTGTTTAAACATTTAAACAACTCTAATAAAACCCATAGCCTCTCTATATTATAATCTATATAACTCAATGCCTTTTTATGTAAAATATTGGTTATTGTCCAGATTTATCTTTAGTATTTTATGTCATACATTGCTGCAGCCACTGCTTTTATGAATGCTCTCAGCCTCTTGATTTGGCTGAGAATGTGTGTTTTCTCATGTTGACTCACAATACATTCATGGCCCTCATGTGGTTTGTGCTTTTCTCCAGGGATGATTTAGGAGATGGGGAGCAAACAGATCACAATCCTGGGCCTCTGTCAGCAGACGAGCTCCTCAGCAGGCACAGAAGCATCTCTGTGGGCCACACAAAACCTACTCACAACAAAGATAGTTAAGGAGGGGTGACAAATTAACTGGCCAACACAAACATTGTGTAGCAAAGCAACAGGACCCTCTGGGGAAGACTGGAAAGCGCAAGACAGGCAAGCATTATATTAACCTTTGGTGGTGGTGAGAACCAGATTAGCAAAGCCTGTGAGAGTCTATGTCACGGGAGTCAACACAACTGAGACTTACACCACAAATGGTTTACTTCCTGTATGTGCTGCAACTATACAGTATTTCTATTCTATTCATGCTACGATTCAGCCTGTACATACCACGATATTTGCAAAGTACTTCTCATTCATTAATGTAATTATGTTTTTTATCTATTGTGCACTACTACTGCTTATGCTCTACTACCTCTGCTGTACTACTACTACTATCATGCACTTTACAAAGCAACCGCTACTAACCCTGGGGGGATAGACTTCTTTGCTCTTCCTATCCAAATGTATGCTATTGTGTAACCAACTGTATTGCTCTCTGAATCTGAATAGGATTGGGTTCTTGTCACCATAAGTTCCTAAATGTGATGTGAGGGCAAACAAATTTAAGTCACAGCACTGTAAGCTACAATTAATAAAACTGAATAAATTGTTATTTGGTCTTTAAAATGTCAGTAAAAGGGAAAAAAAAAAGCCACCACTATTAAGGTGACATTATCAAAGGTCTTCTTTTGTCCAACAAAGGCTCCCTAAGATGTTACAGTTGCAATCACACAAAATTACATCAAAAGAGAAACAGCAAAACAATTTCTGCAGTTATTTCTAGGCAGCACGGTGGTGCAGTGGTTAGCATTGTTGCCTCGCAGCAAGAAGGTTCAGGGTTTGAGCCCCTGCTCAAGCTCAAGGTCTTTCTGTGTGGAGTCTGCATGTTCTCTCTGTGCCTGCGGGGGTTCTCTCCGGGTACTCCGGCTTTTTCCCACAGTCCAAAGACATCAAGAGGGGACAAGGTTAATCAGACACTCTAAATTGACTGTAGGCAAGGCTGTGAGAGCAAATGTTGTCTGTCTATATGTGTTGACCCTGTGATGGACTGGTGACCTGTCCAGGGTGAACCCTGCCTCTTGGCCGAAGGCTACTGGGACAGGCCTCAGCCCCCCCGTGACCCTTAACACGATAAGTGGAAGAAGATGGATGGACGTTACTCTTCAGGATTTAAACATATACAAAAATGTATCTTAATGACTGAACTGTGAAAACATTGTACAAATTTTGTTAGAAATTTAACAATGATTGGATCAGCTTAATTTATGTAGGAAGGTCACCTGGTGTCAGCTGAAAAAAATAAGAGAAATGTGAATCTAGTGTGATGTGAATCTGAATGTCTGTTAAAAAGCAAATTTTTTGCCTCTAAGTCCCTCTCAAGGGGGACAGTCAGGTCACTTTAAATTAAATAGTATTGTCTGAGATATTCTCTATTTGTAAGGTTTCATAGATAAATTTTTTTATGTTTTGGTGTAACCTAACTTGAGTTTACCATATAGTTTACAGGCGGCACGGTGGTGCAGTGGTCAGCACTGTCGCCTCACAGCAAGAAGGTTCCGGGTTCCAGTCCTGGCTTGGGCATGGGATCTTTCTGTGTGGAGTCTGCATGTTCTCCCTGTTCCTGCATGGGTTCTCTCCGGGTACTCCGGCTTCCACCCACAGTCCAAAGACATGCAATTTGGGGACTAGGCTGATTGAATACTCTAAATTGACCGTGAGTGTGAGTGTGAATGTTGTCTGTCTATATGTGTTGGCCCTGTGATGGACTGGCGACCTGTCCAGGGTGAACCCCGTCTCTTGCCTGTTGCCGCTGGGATAGGCTCCAGCCTTAATAGGAATAAGCGGAAGAAAATGGATGTAGTTTACAAATTGCAAATCAGTGGCTACAGTTTGGAAAACTGGGGGATGGGATTGTAATAAAGAAGGAATAGTTTGCAAACATTTACAAATCCACATGTGCATATTATGAATCTCAGCTCACATTTGTAAACAGAGTTTGGCCCTTAATTTTTCTCTCTGCTGGGAGGGTTCAATAATTTTGTACGATTTGGTAAAAAAAACACAAAAAAACCCTAAAGAGATCTAATTAATTAGCGTTGAGGCTGATTTGACTTTCATCTCTTGTTCATATAATTTCTTCACTGAAATAAAAATCTCATTTTGAACACATTTCCAGAGGACACAGACTCAATTAGGGCCCACAATTTAACAAGCAATGTATGTCACTCACTGAATTTCGAACCACTGTTGTCATGGTGATTTTTCATGAGGACAGGCTCTCAGCTCTGTCTGCAGGAAAGACTACATCTCTTTGGCCACATCCATGCAAGCAGTGTGGTGGGGGAATTAAAGTGACACAGCTATATTCAGTCAAAGTAAAGCAGAGCAGCACACAAGGGGAAGATCTTTAAAGGGGAAGAACCTTTTTTTATCAGATACTCTCTCAGGAGCAGGATCGATTCAATCCTGGTAAACCATGAAGGAGATGGAGTTGATATCTATGGATAACATTGTATAATTCATCTCCATTCCATAGGACGCAATATAGCTGGGTTCTTTGTTTTCCTGCTTTCCCTCTGTTGGTTTTACAAGGTCCTGATGTGAAAGCAGCTGATGCAGGAGGCAGTTCCCTGCACAGCACACTCTGAGCACCAGCACCCGAAGGCATCTTGAAATAGAAATTCATAAGAGGAGGAGGAGGAGAAAGAGAAAAAGGAGGAGGGAGGGTGAATTTGAGCAAGTGCATTGGTATGCCAGGCTCAAAACCTACCATGGCTGTGCAGAAGAAACAGAGTGTTGTCCCTCCATCACAGGGACCACTCTCTTCACGTACTGTCCAGAGCCAAGGGAAAGCAAACGGGTTTAGCAAAACAAGAGGTGAGTGGCTTTTAGCTTTTATTTTGGCTGACAATATTTTGTACAATCAAAACAAGACTCCCATTGAAGCCAGAAAAGTACAGGATCATCTGATCTTATTGATGACGCAGGAATAGAATACACGGCATACGTCCACCTTTAAAAAATGATTTATCCTGATATTGAGCCTGTCTTAACAAGGGGGGATGAGGGAGCATCTGTGCACACACATTACGTAACATTTACAGTGTAGAATAATTATCATGCTCATGCTGTTAAAGGGATACATCCATTTGGTTTCCCATGCACATCTTTTGTTTCTGTCATGTTTTGCTTCCATGAGGACTGGTCAGGCGCTAGCGTGTTCTCTTTGCCTTTTACATCCAGCTCATAATGGCTCTTTCATTAGCAGGACACCCCGAGGTCATCCCTGTCCATAACAGTCACCGTTTGGGTTTGTGCAGATTTTATGGTTTGATTTTGGTTGACATGTTGCTGCTGATTCACATTAACTTCTGTACTGAAAGAAGCATTCATTGTAGAAACAAGAAATTAAGGTGGAGGTAATATCAGGTGCCATTATCAGATTACAGAAAGTACTTGCTGGTACTTTTCATGAATAATGTTGACTTTTTCGTGTTCGCTTGCAGAGAATGGCACAAATGTCAAAGCATTCAACAACAGCAACTTACAGACGAAGAAAATAGTCTGCTCTGTCACACTGACGCCACGGGGCAACGCAGGTGTGGAAACTCTATTGCCTTGGGGTCACACTTTTATGCTTAGATTCACTGTTATCTATTGCCTCCGCCACAGAGGTCATGTTTTTCTGTGATGTTTTTGTGTCTGCTAGCAGGTTAACAGGAAAAAAAAAAAGAGGCTGATATTTTTTTTACCAAACTTGATAGAGGGTTGAAGCATAGGCCAAGGAACCAATTTAATTTTGGGCATATCCATTTCACATAGCAAAAACATTTTCTTTTACAGTTTATTTGGTTGAGTTCACCTTGGGAGAGGTATGATGCAAAACTGCTTGATCTGGGTCTCGATATTTGACTTCAACGACAAGAATTGTATAATTACCATCAAACCAGCGACAAGACTAAGTATTATTTGGTGTTCTAGTGGTTAATGGACAAAATGTTGATGAGCGGTTGAGAGCTGCACGGGAAAGAAGAGAAGAACACCAGAGATTTCTTGGTAAGTGAGCTCCAGAAGTGACTCAATTCATACTGTCCTACATTACACATACATACATGATTGATCTAATAATACATTTTTTTGTTAAGCCTCCCGAGAGCTGAGCAGGTTGGAGCGGGAGCAGCGGGCCAGGCACTACTATGAACAACAACTGCAGGACCGTAAGAAGAAATTCCTGGAGCAGAGGCTCAAAGAAGAGAGGAGGCGTGCTGCTGTCGAGGAGAAGCGCAAGCAGAGGTTGCAAGAGGAGAAAGTGAGTTTTGATGGTCTTCATCCCACTTTTTGACCAGATGCTCCAGGTACTTTATTAGGCTTGAGGCTAAGAGGTACATTTGATCAACAGGAAAGACTCATGAAGACGTGGCAGGTGTTACCTACCGACTGGGACTATTGGGGGGGTAAAATAATGTCCCAAACTAAATTGAGACCCTTGTTCCTGTGGTTGAAATGGAGGTACTCTAGTTCCACCATAAGTAACTAGTTCCTGGGGGAAAGTTCCTGGAACTACACTCAGACCTGTGTTTTTGAGGTCAAAAATGAAAGTTGTCTTTCAGGGCATTCATAGCTTGGGGAAAGTTCCCAGAAGGAGTAATGTACCTGAACCTAAACTTAGATCCTGGTTCCTGCAGTCAAAATGAAGTTATTTTCTCCAAAGGTTCAAGGTTCATGAGGAAAATTCCTGGGACGAATAATGTGAAAACAGAGGACATCAAAGTTTGACACAGGCCTTACAAAGGGGACTTCATACAGTGTCAGGGGAGGCCGACTAAATAAAGTACAAAGATATTCTTTATCAAAAGAACATCATGAAGAGCAGCTTAAATCTATGTGATTTTACATGATGAAGTCACACAATATTTTGGGGAAAAAGTCATGTTTTTCCTCCCTTCCAAGAGTCAGAGACTAATAAATGACTCAAGTAGAAATGGTTTCAAATATCTGGTGTACTATGAAGAAATATAAAACCGCAATATTGAGCAAGCTCGGGTAAACAATTGAATGTCTTTGGGATCAAATAACATATAAGTGATCTTATATAGAAATGGAGAGAATAAACTAAAGGTCACATAAGGAGGGTTAAGAGGGGGCCCCAATACCAAGCTTTGGTCCACCATTTCAAACTCTGAAGAATCATTCATCTACTAGCCAACCTTAGAAGTACAGGTGATTTCATAGCTCAGCTCCTGTGACTGAATATTTTTTCTGCATTAAGGAACGCTATGAAACTGCTGTACGCAAGACCCAAGAAAAGAGCCAAAAAGCTCTAGAGACCAGTCAAAACTCAAGAGGAAGGAGGCTCACCAAGACTGGTAAGCAGGAGTTAAGGTGGTGAAATTTATCTGTCCTTTATCATAATAACTTCATACTTACAGTGTCTGTTCTCTGTTTAATATGCTCACCAGCCACCTTATTTGGAACTCAATCTACTGTTGTGATCCAGTACAGCAGCTCTGCCGTGAATTCTGTTTTTACAATGATAATAAGGTTCAGTTTTGATTCACATAAATCTATGGGGATTTGTGGACGTGGTACCTACAGTGAAAGGATGTTGTTTCAATTCCTCTGACCAGCAAAAGAAAAGTGGTTGAGAGAGTGAAGGAACAGTACTTTCCCCTCCCCCAGTGACAGAAATGCCCTTCAGCAAGGCACCTAACCCACTTTTGCTCTCTGGGCAGGCACATGGCCTCATTGCTCCTGTGTATTTGTACTTTGTTTGTGCATGTTCCTTCAGGATGGGTTCTGTCCTAAATTATTTAGCAACTGGATATTTTCCAATATCAGGTGTTGATTGGTGATAGAACTAGATCCTTTGATAACCATATTCCAGGAAAGAGGAGTCCTCTTAAAGTACATATATAAAAACAATTGCAACTTTCACAATGTTATCAGCTGGCAGGCTTTTTCTCCTCAATTGAAAAACCTCCCAGCTTCTTGGCTATGTTGTCAGCCAGCACTAAAACTAGCTCTGAGGTTCGTTCCACAACTTAGAGAAAATGTCCCTTTCTGGATTATGCTGAATCCAAATCTTCTTTTCTGTGATGAAGATTTTAATTGAGAATTCTTGGAGCAAATCGATAGTCACCTTTGCCATGGCTTTCAGTGGTTGACTGTGTGACTGTCAACAGGATTTTGTAAAAACTATGAGAACTATGAGAGGGGGTAGTGTGGGCGATGGAAGAACCCACTACTTTGGGCAGATCCTTTAGGCTTAGTGAAAAAAATCTAATTTTTACCATTGGTTTGGCGAAGGTCTTTACTCCACAAGCGCCTGTCTGTCAGCAGCAAGATCACTAGACAGCTCTTTGAATGCCCTCTAGTTTTGCCCTGGGTTTTTAAGTTGTTTTTTTATCCTCTCTCTCTCTCCATCATTTTCATTTGTGATAAAAGGAAAATGTTATGTTATTTGAATGAAAGTCATTTGTAAAGCAGAACATCAATAAATGGTCTAAATTGAAAAACAAATAGAGGAAAGCGGAAGGAAGAGCAAAAACCGGGTAAATTTATCCTTCTTGGATTAAAAGTGTCAGAAAAGTCATAGCATGGCTGCTGTAGGTGATAGCTTAACCCAATGAAGTGGCTAGTGAGTGATATCTTAACTCAACAATTCTTGGCATGCCTTATCTTTTGTTTTTGCTGCATTTAAAACTTTATACTGATCAACACACTAGTTCCTCGCCGCTTACCACTTACACCATGGGAGAAGAACTTGGTCAGTCGCCTCCTTATCCCTACATGCTCTTATCTGGCCAGGAGCAAGAGTGCTGGTTGTCAGTCAGGACAAGAAGGTACTCTCCTCCATGATAACAGAATGTACTTCAGTAAGACACTACTTCAACTAACTTTTCGAGGCTGTGTGATTACTAACTCATTTTCCTTTCTGTTTAAAAACACATTTCCATTCTTGTCAAATCATTTGTGCACATTTCTCCAATTTCCTGTAACTATGGCACGAAACACTGGCTCAGTTGTCCATGTTTGTCGCCGTGCAGTTTCATTTCACTCCATGAACACCACCTGCAACAGCACCACCACCACTACTCCTCCCAAACCCCAGCTCAACAGGCCCGTGCCCTCCCCTAGGCCAATGGGCTCCCCAAGACCCGCGGCATCCCCTATGCCCATGGTCTCCACCAGGCCTTCAGCTTCTCCCCGGTCTTCAACCTCCCCCAGGTCTTCAACCACCCCCAGGTCTTCAACCTCCCCCAGGTCCTCAGTCTCCCCCAGGTCCTCAGTCTCCCCTAGACCCATGGCCTCCCCCAAGCCCAAGCTCAAGGTCTCCCCCAGTTCCAACAACAGCCACCACAGAAGCATCAATCTTGCACAGGTAACTGTAGTTCTCTACTGTACTATTGATACATGTTGTAATGCTAAATGACTTTAGGGTTCATACAGTCTTGAAAAACACATCAAATTGCTTGTAGTTGGAAATCTTTCTAGGCAAAGAAAAAAAATCCAGAAAATTAGTGTTGTGAAAGTCATGAAATTTCACTTCACAAATACCTGAGTATATTTGGCTCAGTTGAGATAAACTGAGAAAATGTAAATATTTGGTTACTATGGATTTACTTAGATACATTTTTATTTTGTATCAAACCACATAGCGTAGCATCAATTCTAAACATGTTTTCAGAGTGCATGCATGTGTACGAATCCTGAAATTTGCTTTTTTCTGATATATATTCTTTTCTTCTTTTGGGGGGTGGGGTTAGGTTAAAACAACAAAACTGCAAGATACTAATAAGAAGAATTCAAAGAATGGCTCAAGTATTCGATCACCTCCCATCAAAACCAGCGTTAAACCAATCCTGGCAGCGCAGAACAGGGCAGCCTCCCCTTCGCCAGAACGGTAAGTAAATTATTATGGGCTTATTCACCCACACACTTATACACTGATGAGGAAGGCTGCCTTGCATCATGCCAACAAATTTATTGTGAGATATTTATGGTTCAAAGTTTTGCTCAAGACCACTTGGTCTGTGACAGTCTGCTGGAGGATCGAATCTTCTGATTTCTACATAGCCACTCTGCCTACTGAGCGATGATGCCCTGAAATAGTGAAATGACAAAGAGACTCTAATATAATGTTTCACCTGGCTTTGAAGGACTCGCCGAAGATCAATACGCAGACATTCAACTCCTCTTCAGCTGGAGCTCCCATCAGTCCCTGAGGAGGATGCTGCCATTTGCAGCTCTGCTCCCTCTAATGATAACTCCAGGCCTGTTAGGGCATCAGCTGAAGGTCAGCAAGAAAAAATGGGAGAACCACCAGAGACTCCATGCTCCAACCTGCCTAAAGCTGATGCAGAAGCTGTCATTAGAACAGCAGGAGATGGAAGTGAGCATCTACAGGAAAATTTTTAAAAAAAAGTTAAAGTTCTTATCAAGAGTGTTCCTAATAAATATTGAGGTTGTCCCTTTTTAGGTCCCACCAAGAGGCCTCCTCATCCAATTCCACAGGCTCCTGAAGTAAGGCCCTCAGCTGGTACTACGGACCGAGAGGAAGCCTCACGCCTCCTGGCTGAAAAGAGGAGAGAGGCCCGTCTACAGCGGGAGAGAGAGGAACAGGAGCGACTGCAGCGGGAGGAGGAAGAAAGGTGAGAGTGATACTGAACGGGTATGCTGCAAACAAGAACTGTTTTACCTTTTACAATGTGTCCAGGCGCAGTCGAGAAGAACTGGAGCACAAGAGGGCAGAGGAGCGAGCACGACAGCAGGCCGAGGCTCAGCGTCTGATTGAGGAGAAGAAGAGAAGGGAGGAAGAGGAGCAGAGACGCGCAGAGGAAGAACGAGCTCAGGCCATGAGAGAAGCTGCTCTCCTGCAGAAAAAGGTAGGCAAAGCAAAAATGGATTTTATCAGCAGTGAGCTGCAGACTTCCAACACTGCTGTTAAACTTTGTTAATTCTATTGATTTTTTTTTTGTTGCTTTCTTCAAACTTGTTTATCGGCTTTATAATTTAGAGAGAGGAGGACCAAGCCAGAGAGAGAGAAAAAGCAGAGCAGATGAAACAAGAGCGAGAGATCCTGGCACAGAAAGAGGAGGCTGAACGACAAGTTCGAAAAAAGGTGACTTTGGAGGATTCATATTCATCAACATTCATGATTTCATATTTTTGAAAGTGCTGGCAACGAAAGAGTCTGAATGCTTTTATGAGGGCAACTATGACTCGGTTTTTATGAAAGTTATTTTTTTCCAGCGACTGGAGGAGATCATGCGGAGGACCAGGAGGACAGATTCTCCAGATACGGTGAGAGTTACTGTTACCTCAGGGGGGTTATGACGCACATACAGCATCAACTCATAACTATACAGCCTATCCTTGACTAAGTTGGTTAATTCCTTTGAACACAGAAATCAGCACCACTGAGGACCTCGCCAAAGGAAAACACACAGCCTGTAAACAATGCCACCATAGAAGATGCCATCAAGCTGCAAGTGGGCTCTAAGTCCTCTCAGCTGGGTTTGAATGAGGATGACATGGTACCTGTTGTGGCCTTCAAAGAACGTAGGTCTCTCAGGACTCTAACAGGTCTGGATGAGATCCAGACGCACCACAGAGCAGGTGAGAAAAAAACATATTATTTGAGAACAAGTCCTCAGGGTGGGAAACACAGAACACCAGCTGTAGCTTTGGCAATTAAAGTGAAATAATCTCTGGAAACAGATTCTAGTCAAGGGGATTGAGATTGAATGTGAAGCCCATTATGGACTATACTCACAGGTCAGTTTCTATAGCTGCACTTGAAGAGACTGATGACATTCTTCGGGGATTTGCAGCCAAAAGTGGGTGGAAACAATTAGAGCTTAAGAAGGGGTTGGCGATTGTCATATTGTATTGAAATCTACAGTTGTACAAACGCTGCAAAAGGAAATGAGATATTCTTGAGAAAAACATAAAACAGGTCCAAATTTTAAAAAGTACAAACAAATTATCCAAACAAAGGAGGTTCAAAAAAAGTCCAATGAATGAAATCTAAAAATGTCACACATGTAAATCTAAACAAACATTCCACAAGAACGAGGCAACTGAAGTCACAAACTACCAATTTTGGAGGGGAAGAAAAAGAATATGAATGAATTAATCAATAATGAGACACAGCTGAGACCCATTTGGACAGGGCTGACGGTTAAATAGCGAAAGAAACATACACAGACTTGAAGTAATCCTCACCACACTTGGGAGAACTTTCCTAATAAAATCAACCGTTGAAATAGAATTGTAACGCATTGTTTATCATCTTGAATAACGATGACTTTATGATGCTACTAAAAATGAACATAAAGTAGCATATGCTTGAGGGTCTAATTTACTAGACCTGCTTCTGTATGCTATCTCAATATTATGATTGTCTTACAGAAATAGCCAGGGTGCCTTTCTACTGTAGTAGAATGGTAGAACGGTTTTGGGGTGAGCCAGAAGTCTCTGCTGCGCTAGCACAGTGCAATGGAGGGGTGTTTAGTGGCACATGACTAGCATGTATCAAGCTTGTTTGACTGCTGGCTCCTCCATAGCTATGGAGGAGCCAGCAGTCAAACGGGAGAGTCCTAAACAGTCCACAGGCACATTCGATTTTAGATTTCACACGAGCTGCGTCCACTTCTTTTATACTTTCTAGGAGACCAACAGAGAAAGTCTATGAATGTGGAAAACAACGGCAAGGTGCTTGTGAATTGTGAACAGAGTTCAATTTAGTGGTTAAGAAAGTTTCTTATCCTTGTGATACCTCTGTTCCAAGCGCCCAAGTGTTTTGTTCATCTTTTAATCTTCAACATTTCTAATCTTTTTTGTCTCCTTATTGTGGATTTCTTAGAAGTCATCTGAGCACCTGCAAAGCCAGGAGAAGTTCAAAGAGCTTGTTGGAGAGCCGTGATTTCTCTTTGACACAAAGGAAGTGCTGCAGCTTTCACCATTTGGAATCCTGACACATATTGAGAGAACGTGTGAAATGACAGCCTTACCTCACTGTGAGGATGTGAAGATTTGGTCACTTACATTACATGTGTGTGTGTGTGTGTGTGTAACCAGTGACATAATGCTGGACAAATTATATAATGATCAATTTAGCGTCAGGTTTCTAAGCTAATAATGGCTATACAAATGCAGTAGATTTAGACAGTGGTGATGATAGTTTTCTGGCTCGTGCAATTACGGCGCCTGCTGCCTGTGTAAACCTAATTAGCCCGTCTAACAATCACAATTTATCAGCCATATGCTTACTGCTTATTCTGGATATTTCCTGCTATCCAGGCACTTTTTCTTCCTCAGTTGTTGTCACTGTGGAGTTAAAATAGTTCCTGTTTGCGCTAAGGACACAAGAGTTTCTAAGCTCACTTCCTATCTCAGATCCTATCATACCCTTTGACTTTGTGAAGTATATCAATCACATGTTTCTAAGCTGCTAAGTAACGTGGTTCCCAAAGACTTTGCTTGAGTTCTGTGAGTGTCGTTGTTAGAGAATACCTTGCACAAGCATTTATTGCACTGACTGCAGCTTTGTTTGATATTGCGCAATCACTTTGCAAAGCAGAGTTCGAGGTGTAGGATGTGTTTATTATAACGGAAAAGTATATATAAGAAAAAATGTATCCAATTGTCAATGTTTGATCTTATAGTTTAGTTATTGCTTATTATTATCACTTGTTAACATATTAAAAAGTTTAATTATATCCCATATTTCATTAAAGTTGACACTACATCATGTCTTGTTTTTAATTTCTACTGGCACAAGGGTTAAGAGAACATGGAGAAATGAATTGAATCAATAGCAGCCTTCGAGGTTTCTTGCGTCTCCATATGCAACCAATCAAAGAGAATCAAAGCACAAGAATTTAAACAGTTGTGCTTTTTTTTAAACAACAGTGTATTTTGAGCCAAATATGTTATTGGAAACAACAATTACTTTTAAAAAAAAACAACAAGAGATCAGATGATCAAGAAGAAAGTCAAAAGTAGCATCATTTGAGCATTTTTCAGTCCAAAATATAATTTTGCAAAGCAGGTGACACCTAAGTAAGTGACACTTAACAAACGTGTCATTTCAAGTTTGTTTATGATGGAAACAAATCAACTTAGCGTTTCACATTTGTCCAGACAGTTTCATAAGTCCTGCAAACTGTTTCAGTGTTACTGTTGCTGACAACATAGACGTAAAAATTCTGCATACAAGAACTTTGAAATTATTGTGAGAAATGACATTAACATCCTCCGTGCAACAGCTAGACTCATGCATTTTACATTCATAATACACCATATTATCATGTCTGTAATGGGCACAGGTTATGTTCCATTGAAGTTTGCCTTCAAATTTGATAATCCTTGAGTCCAAATTAATTTATGGACCAGATTTGGAGGAATTCCCTAAAGTGCTGCTGAGGTATAGCATTGAGTTATGACATCAAAATAACCTTGACCTTTGACCACTGAAATCTAATGTAACATCTTTGAATCCAAATCCAAATATTTGCAACAAATATGAAGAAAATTCTCTCAGCCACAGGCATAAAAGCAAGTTTAAAGTCCAAGATAAATTGGTTTGTAAAAGTCTGTATTTTAACTTACATTTTCAAGCAAACACTCAAAGGAAAATGCATGATAGTCATTAACATATAAATCCCTGGTTTAATGCCATTCCCTCCGCCACCTCATCACCGCAATCATTCCTTTGTTATGACTTGCCTAATTAGATAAATGTAAAATGAATACAAATCAAAAAGAATTGTCATTAAAATCGCCACTTTTTACATTTTAGATTGTGTGCTTTTTCTATTTTTACTTGAGAGAAAATGTTGAATCTGTGCTTCTACTGTCAGTCAAGTTTCTTCTATGAAGAAGATTCCACCTCTGCTCCCTCTGATCGCTCACCCCAGGCCATTTGATGATGCAAGCATAATGTCCTGCATGCAGTGCATGCAGCAAGGTATCATCTGACAGTGCAGGAGACACAGGACCCTGAGGTACTCTGATAAAAACGGACTTCCAGTCATCACAGTCTAGGTATGGAAGTATAATGATGAGATTCCGTGTGACTTTATCAACATCAGGCATCATGTACACAGACATCATGTGTTTACTGTGGACATGTGACATGAAAACAAGATTATTGTTCCAGATTTACAGCAGCATTAGCGGCGACTCTGTTAGCACGGAACTGAAGGATTTTAGTCACAAACTAAAAGGAAACGCACTGTCAAGCTCCAACAGATGAAGTAAAAAATAAACTAAACTACCGTGTTGTTAAAATTATACAGAATTTATTGAAAAATAAAGAAAAGCTTAGAAATGGTTATATCTGAATGTAAGAATATTACATTTATGGGTATTATTTTCTTTAATTCTTTATCTGCATTCATTATTTTTATTTTTTGGTAATTATTGTCTTCTTGTATTTTGTATACTATCCGCCATGATTTATCTTCCGTTTTAATCATACATGTTTCCACTTGCAATAGTGAGGCTTCTGAGTCACTATTAAAAACACAGTAAAAGAATAGAGTGTAAATTACCTATATGAGGTGTCCAATTACGTTTTTTTTATAAAGTTTTTTTCTATGGCATGTAATGCCTTTTAAAGTGTCAAATAAAAGCTTTGAATTATAGGACATGTAATGCAAACACTTTCTTATCTCTTTCATGTTTTTATTATAATGGGTGCCTTCAATAAACGTCACCGTGGCAATTGCTAGATCTGCTGTCGGTTCTCTACGTCATGGATATACGTCACATCAAACTCCGCCTTTACTTCACCCCTTGTTGACTGGGAAACGGTCGCAGCGTCGCGGTCAGCTGCTGCCGTAGCACTATCACGGCCAGTTAGCTAGAAGAATCTACCTTCAGTTAGCTGCCAGCGAGCGTGTAAATACATCAACGACGTGACTGGTTTGTGTCAGAGACTCGTGCTGTTTGTTCAAGAACCCGAAACAAAATGATTATCTTCGCAAGTAAAAATAATGCTGTTAAATTAGCCAACGTTAGCACGTAGGTGGCTAATTAACAAAGCTAATATTTACTTCTGACCAGCTAGCTTACAGAGTGTTTTATCTTAAGCCCGGTAAATTCCTCTGAAAACACAATTTGTACATGTATCCTTTTAAGAAGCATAAATCCAGCAGATATCAAGTTAAAGATAGCAAGAATAACGATGTTATTTGTATTGTATTTGTAGAATAAGCTCCCTTGCGTGGATGAGTCACTTCTGAACCAGGGACATGCCTGCGGGTGAGTTTTCGCCTGTCCTACCCAACACATCCCAACGTGATAAATAAATACTACTCATGCTGGGAAGTAGCCCGTTTCAGTATTATATGGTGGAATCAGACCTATTGTCAGCTTTTTTTTTTTTTAACTTTGTATAACTCGTGCTAAACTAAGCATTTGTCGAAACAAGCAGTTGAGGATTACAAAGATTCATGAGTGTCGATTGAAAAATAATAAAAAAGAGTATAATTAGTTACTTATAGAATATAATTTTTAACAACCATGCCAGAAAATGTGTAATACTGTGCAGTAATGTGCAAGGATATATAATTATCCATACACTTGAACTATTAACAGCATTTAATTCTAGATCACGCTGTAGGAGACCCGCTAACAGTTAATCCTTTAAAAGTTGGCTTTTTCCGTTGCACCGTAGATTTGTGATAAAATAGAAAGAGTGTAAAGTGAGTAAATAGTAAAAGTCTACCTCCACTCACTTGTACCACAGGGTTTTAATTCTGACTATGAAATAAATTTGTTAAATTGATTGATTTTTAATTCCTCGAATTATGTTTGTAACACTTTACAATAAATGTACATTAATAATGGTTAGTTCATTCTAAGTTAATTGTTCGTTAACATTGTGTAATGTTTCTAGTCATCATTTAGTAATTGTTGCATGTTAATGAGTTACAGCAAAGATGGATAGAAATACTAGATGCGTGAAGAGCCCCACTTTGTAAAGAGTATAAATAAGTTATTAATTATGCTTAAGAAATGCTTATTCACAATTTGTGTCTGATTGAGCATTAAGTTACCATTATTTAATGTCCATTATTTTAAAGCGTTACAGTATTTACGATTTACATTACAAATGATCAATAATGTTTACTATCATGAAACATTTCTATCGCATACATATTTTGACAATATTATATAACCTTATCTCATCATAGTCCTTTAACTTTACCCTCTTGTTCAACTCGAACATTTTCACAGGTGAGAGTGAGGACCAGGTGAAACCCAGAACCCGAGAACGATTCAATGGGGTGTTTAAGAAATACACCGATTCAGAGGGGAAAAAGTTAAAAAAGAAAAAGCCAGAAGCCAAAGAGACCATTGTGGTAAGTTGTCTCATTTGCTCTTCAGATGTTATGTAAAAGCTTCAGAATACAGCTGATTAAAGTAGAGTACATTTATGATCACACCTTAGTATTTACCTTTGTCCTTCCTCTATGTCATTTAAACTCTTAATTAATTGTTGAAATTTTCTACGAGAGCAATAACAACAAAGACACTTACATTACTGCACTGTCCTTGTAGCTTCAGACCCTGAAAAAGAACCTCAATCTTGAGAAGGACACAGAGGACAATCAAACGATCCTCCAGAACACCTATCAGCAGGAACAGACCAGTCCTCGCTTTACCAAGAACAAAAGGAGAGAGAGAGAACTAGCAGAAAAGATTAATATCAATAACAGTAAAAATCAGGAGGAGAGTCAAACATCAAAAGGCAAGAGAAAGAGTAAGAGGGCGCTTCCCTCCATTCCTGCACCAGAGGACACTACCTGCACTTCCAAGTCTGAGACTGCTTTGGATTCAGATGATGTTAATGACAGAAAAGAACTGAAACAGAAAATAAAAAAAGCAAAAGGCAAAGGAGACACAAAGGCCAAAACAGATAGCCAGGTGGACAATGCAGAGGACAAACTGCTGCATGAATACCAGCAGCAGATTGCACAAGAGGAGGAGAGGACATCGACGCAGACACAAAGCAAGACAGAAGAGGCCTCCCTGAGTGTTGCACTGAACAATGATTTGGGGAAGAAGAAAAAGAAGAAGCTGAAGTCTGTTTTCACAGAGTCAGATGTCGGGTGTGTATGCATCATAAAGTTTGTGAGACAGCTCCTGCTTTTAGGGTGTGTAAATAAAATTAAATTCTTTTCACTCCATCAGGGATCAAGATGAAGGCACCGATCAGGATGTGGAGGTGGACAAAGAAACAGAATCAAAGGGAAAGAAGAAAAAGAAGAAGAAAAAACAAGGTCAATAGATGCTATTTTATCTTTGTAAATAATTTACCTAAATTCCATAGAATATAATGTGAATAATGTAATTTTCCTGTATTCAGTTGTCAAAGAAGAGAACGAAACTCAGGCAGTAACACCCCCAAGACAATTATTTGATGACAGTCTTGTACTGGGAGTTCACGTACACAGAACAGATCACCTCAAGACTGACCCTCGCATCTCCCACCCGATGGTGAAGATCCATGTGGTTGATGATATCACTGGCCAGTATGTGAAGAAAGAAGACAGGTGAGAATTGATGCAAACAGACAGCATTACTTCAGTTTTGTGTATAATGCAGAATTGCTTTTACATCTGTTTTGTTTTGATACCTGTTGGGCAACATCCATCCATTTTCTACCAGTTATCCTATTAATGATCATGGGGGGGCTGGAGCCTATCCCAGCAGACTTCGGGCGAGAGACAGGGTTCACCCTGGACGGGTCGCTAGTCCAACGCAGGGCCAGCACATATAGACAGACAACCATTCACATTCACACCTACGGTCAATTTAGAATATCCAATTAGCCTAGTTCCCTCTTACATGTCTTAGTACCTGGAGAGAACCCACGCAGACACAGGGAAAACATGCAAACTCCACACAGAAAGAAACCTCCTTGCTGTGAGGCGACAGTTCTAACCACTGCACCACCATGCTGCTGTTGGGCAACAGAAGCTGGTAAACCCTGTAATCAATCAAAACAGCCCTTATGTTTGAAAGAAAAGTACCACAAAAAAATTATGAACTTTACCTCACAAAGCTGGACTTTTATCATTTTGGATAGGGATACGATCTTGTATGTTCACAAGTTATCAAGTCAGCTGCATGACCTTAGAGGGTAGCATGCTAAATTGACAAAGATATTATTTATCACATTCCTTTCTCAATTTATCATTCAACAAATTTGTTACTATGACAGACCTTGCAGGTTCCACAGTGTGCTCACATATGAGTCACAACGGAGGGCAGACGGCTGTCTTGGATATTTTGAGGGGAATTTTGCATCATGTTTGTGGGGTTTTGCACAATATTGCAGAAGACAGGCTGGCATTTGATGTTCTAATTCGCACAATGGTGGCTCTGTGTTTCCTCCACCACTTTATTCAAGTGTTGTCCCACATCCCTCAGACTATCAATGATGAGCATCGTCAATCCAGAGATGGTTTGAAATTGTTTTTTGGAAGTCAAAGTTAAGTCTGAATTTCATCTTTAGTCCAAGTCAGGTCTGACATGTCCCTCTTTTGTCACACCTGTCACTGCATTTTATAGTTATGCTTGTCAAGTATCCTATTATGTCTTTGTCTTCATTTAATGTTAGCCAGCTGTTGATGGCTTGGGAATGTGGATGAATTACAATCATCATGGGCATACAGGGTAACAATAATCCTTAAAAAAAATGGAGCAAACACCAACAGAAACAAGTCAACATCACACACCTTAAAGCTAGCAGGAAGCAAAGGAAGCATTTATGATACCAAGTGACTAATTGATAAGTTCTCAGGGGCCAGCCTTTATTTTAACATGATAAATGTTGTGTACAGCAGTTCTTTTGTTTGTTCTTTGCGTGAAGTTCTGATGTTGTGACAAATACATGTGAATGGCAGGTCTTGTGGTTTTGATAGTGCTTCATCTCTGAGGCCATGCACTCCCTTCAGCTGGTCAAATAGTCTCTTCATGTCACTGCACTAAGAAGACTGTTTATCAGCCCCAAACTCTGAGTGCAAGTCAAGTCTTAAGCAGTGAGTGCAAATTAAAGTGCAACTTGAGACCAAGGCCCAGACTACAGTCCCCATCTCTAAATCAGTGAATTAAATATTGTAACCCGGCGTGGGATTCACAAGGACAGCTGAGTTGGTCAAATAGAAATGATTGTTACATCTTTGTGAAGGTTTTAATTTCCAGGTGAGAGAAGTTCCTCTAAACCAGATTATAGTTCTCAATGTCATAGAGTTTAGAGGCAAATCCTCTAAACAGAGAGCAGTGGTGTGATATTTATATGACAATTGTTTCCAGCAGCATTTATCAACATTTGATTATTGGTTTTCTGTGACTTGCAAGTAGTTCAACTGGTTTCATAAATCATAAGATGACTTCTACACTCAGATCTGCTCTGTTTTCTGCACGTGATTGATAACTGAGGGCCAGTATATTGTGATAACTAGCATGGCATATATGATTATGTCATTGCGTCTTTTTTACAGCCATCGCCCAGTGTCCTCATTTTATGAGCAAGACAATGTGGATCACATTCTGCCTATCATGACTCAGCCTTTTGACTTCAAGAAGAACAAATCCATCATTCCAGAATGGCAAGAGCAGGTCATCTTTAACGAACGTTTCAGCTATTTTCTCCAACAAAATTCTGAAAGCCCCAGAGTCATTCTCTTCTTTGAAGTAAGAAATATTTCATCTAGACATGTTCAACTTTGCAGACAATTCTACTAATTGTTTTCATTTCAATGTTTTGTAAAGATCCTTGATTTTCTAAGTATGAGAGAAGCAAGAGCTCAAATTGATGTTGACAAGCACGAACAAGGTTTCAGGAAGATTGCTTGGGGATTCCTCAAGGTAGTCTCTAGATTTGGCCTGGAACTATCACCCAAATAGGAATTAAGTTCAGAGGTTAATGTCTTTCCCTGCATTCTTCAGCTTGTAGGTGCAAATGCTGTTCTGAACATCGACAGTAAACTTCGCCTCCAGCTTTTCTACCCTCCACAGCGGGCAAAAAGGCAACCTAAAACAATTGAGGTGGTGGAGTGGTGGAGAAAGTACCCCAGAAAGAAATATGCTTCCACCCTTTATGTGACAGTCAAAGGCATCAAACTCCCTGAGCACGTATGTTTTTTTGTCCTTGTTCGTAATGATGTTCAAATCTCACCAGTTGTAGATTCAGTCTTGTGTCTGCTCATTCTCAAGGTGGACCCCAGTATTCGTTCCATGATGGCTCTGCAGGAGGAGCGAGGCAGTACATCTTACAGTGAACTGCAGGATGAAGTCACCAAAAGAAGTGTGACACAGCCTCTGGATACCAAGCCACCAGTGTTGAGATGGAGCAGGTTGCCTGGACAGGTTGGTAGAGTTACCTTGACAGGGTTTAGATAGGATTCATTGCATCAGCACACAATTCACAGGGTGTGCATAATGTATTATTTGCTCAGGCTTTTGACCCACAAATCTTTTCTGTTAAAGGTCTGTCGGATACCCAACAAGCCCATGCTGGCATTTCGTGGTGGTCAGATGGGCAGTTTCACAGTCCGTTTCTCTCATGCTGGGACATTACTAGCTGCTGCTTGTGCCGACAGAGATGCTTTCCCTGTTGTTGGTAAGCAACATCTCATGGGAAAAAAATCCTCCACTAGAAATCTCCCACTGATTAATTTGCAGTTTGTGCACAGGAGTTAAAAAGATTTGGGATTGCCCCATCAGACTTCCCTGTATCTATGAAAAGTAAAAAAAAAAAAAAATACACTGTATAAATAATAATATTTACCTGTTTCAGTGTATGAGATCCCCTCTGGCAAGGTTTTGGCTGCCTTCAATGGCCATTTCAAAATTGTCTATGATCTCTGCTGGTCCAGAGATGATCAGACTCTTTTATCCGCCTCCTCTGATGGAACCGTCAGGTAAGCTTCTCATCAAGTAACTGGAAAAAGTTAAGTGTTCTCAGAGTGGGGCAGTTTTGTAGAGAGGAAACTTAAGAGATAGGGTCCAAAGTAGCAGGAGCTACTCGTTAACTCTGATAAAAACACACCGAGTGTTGAAACACCAGTCTTCAATGAAGTTGCTGCCAGATATTTTAGATTATTAACTACCAAATGAAAACAGTGGCTGCTCTGCCTACTCAGTGATTTGCTGACTGTCAGGGCACTTCCTGTTTCACTGCTAGCCTTGCGCTGGGTAACAAGTCGTAGCTTGAATCTCTCTAAATCACCTCTACTGTAATTCTGAGACACAAATCTCTGCTAATGATCTACTTCTAGTTCTACTTAGAGAACAATGACTGACTTGCACTCAAAGCCAGCTGTCTTTTTTTTCTACTAAATGACATCATGCTTTAAAGAGAGAGTTGAGGGCTCTATCCAGGCTTTTTAAAGGCATCTTACACCTGTATGTTAAGTAGTCACAGGTGATAAGAGGTGAGGCTTGAAGTACCTGAGGAGAGAAAAACAACACAAACCAAATACGAGAAAAATAACAGCAATTAAATGGTTATTATAACTTATAAGGCGTGAATCAAATAATGTATGAGATGTATCTGCTTGGCTAGCTGCAGCAGTGGTTCTTTGTAGAACCTCTAGGGGGAGTCCTCAGCTCTGACTAGTCTTTTGCCCACTGAACATTTTGGTGACCTAATGTTTCAGGCCTAAGTCTCTTCTTGCCAGTAGCGATTGCATGGCTCAACAAATAAATTCCACATAACTAATTTGTATAAACTATTTGGCACAATTAAAATGTTCTTTATCTTCCAGAGAGTGGAATGTTGAGAACCTCAAGGGAACCGCCCAGAAAGTTCTCCCTCATCCTTCGTTTGTGTACTGTGCTCAGTACCACCCCACAGCCCAGAATCTGGTGGTGACAGGGGGCTATGACAGTCTTGTACGAGTGTGGAGGATTGATGTTGATGAAGTGAATGGCCAGTTGCTGCAGGAGTTTGAGGGTCACAGCAGTTTCATCAATACAGTTTGTTTTGATTCTGAAGGTACTGTATTTTACAATGTTGTGTCTTTTTGTTTGTATTTGTGTTAGCCCTGGGGTCTGTTCTATGAAGCTAGTTTAGCGTATTTCGGGGTATCTTCAAGTTAAATGGATTTATTAACCCCGACAAACTATCAGGATAAGTGGTGCTGGGTTTTGTCTTTCAAACTCCTGAGAGACCGTCCCACAAACTGCAGACTGCAATCACTGGGATCATCTTGGAATGGTGATGATATTATCCATGATTGGTCAGTGTTTTGACCTCATCTTACCTCTTACCCTGCTCTGGAGCAGGTTCGTTCTGCAGTGTAAGTTACTGAGTTGATATAAAAAGTGAACCACCTCTTTAGAACAGCAAAACCCAGGTTGACCCTGAAGTGACCTTGTAAACCCTCTTATCCTGTTGATAAACTGTCAGTCTGTGACTAGTACAGCTTGGGTAGGCTTTTCCCAGGAATGGTAAAGAGGTTTCTTTACCTTTACAAAACATTAGTTTGAGCTTTCTAACCAAAAAATATTCAGTTCTAAACCCCCAAATGGAGCCCTGCTTGGTATGTACGTAAGTGTTGATAGTTCTTTTAGGCAGTTGACTTCTCTTGTGTACTGTACACTACCCTGCATCAATGACTAAGTGTTTCAGCACAAAACTGGTGAGAATACAAGCCAGATTGCATAGACAGAACCAAGGTTCAGAAACCCTTGAACACCACCCTTTGAAGGACTGGCAGAAGTCAGGGTGGAAAAGGGTGAGAATGTACCCCTCATTCATTGTATGCTGAAGTAAGTCCACAGCCACCAACAATCCTCACAAAATGACCCCCCCAATAACATTGTAGTTTTTCTTTTCAGTGAATGTTCTCAGTCCTCCAGGTCATGGTTACTCTGAAGTGCTGTGTTGTAGACAACTGCAATTAAGTTTTCTTGAAGATGTTTCACTTTTTATTCAATTGTCTCTTAAAGAAGCCTCATGGATGAGAGGCAAAATGTCTTGAAGAAATCTGAAACAAGTCCAGTTTCCTTTGACTCCACACAAGAATTTTAATCTCTATGAGTTAATCTCTTATTGAGGTCATGAGGAATGTTACATAAAGAATTACTTAGTTGAACAGTATGAAAATAGAGGGATCTCTTGCATGTCCGTGTAAGACTGAAGTATGTCAAGTTGTAGATCAATTTGAGATTTCATGTCTCAGATAAAATGTTCATCGTAGAATGTTTCAGTCCAGCCTATACATGTACTGTTAGTTAAGCAGTTACTGATCAATCAGATCGATAGTTGCTGTTTGGCTCTCACCACACCTGAAGTACACATTGGGAGTTAACAGAACCCTTAATCAGTGGGCTGGGAACATAATCACATGGACAGAGGGGGAAGAAAAAGGAACAACATTTTCATTCCTCATGTGGCAGGAGTGTCTGAGAATCTCGGGAGGATCCTCAACAAACACCACATCCCAGTTTGCTTCAAACCAAGTAACACTCTGAGGCAGAAGCTTCCACCCAAAGGATAAAACACTCAGACATGAGACAGCCACTATAGTTTATGCAGTCCAGTGCAGCCAGAATTACACTAATCTTTACATTTGGGAAACAAAAAAAAACTACTACACAAATGGATGGAAGGGCACAGGAGAGTCAACACTTAGGTTGAAGACTCTGCTTTCCACTTATATCTGATTGAGAAGGGACATCCTTTGATGGCAGTGAGGTACAAATCTTGACCAGAGAAGACAGATGGTTGTAGAGTTCAAGAAGCCATCCACATTAAACTGAAGTGTCCCTCCCTGAGCAGAGGAGGTGGCCTTCATCACTACCTGTCCCTGTCCACCTTGACCTGGATGATGAAGAATCTTAACTGTCATGTGGTGCTTTATGCATTGAATATGAATCTTGACTGGTTGTTATTTACTTCTTTCTTGTGTTGACTGTAGGAAAGAGAATGTTCTCTGCAGACAACATGGGTCAAATCATTGTATGGAAGACTTCAGTAAATGACAGAAAGCCCCAACAGCCATGTCATCGCTGGTGTATACAGGAGGTACAGGATCAGCTGTGTGAATTGTTTGATTTACCTGTAGATGCCATACTGTGTTCTGTATATAGATTATAATTTGTGGTCTGAGTGGAGGTACTTATTTTGATATTCTTCTTTTGCTTGTGCAACCTCATTGACATTTTAAATCCATGTTGTGTCTTCACAGAAAATAGCAGAGCGTGACCTTAACGGTGTCCCCATCAACATGCTGCAGCTCCATCCAAACGGGCGGTGCCTGCTCATCCACGCAAAAGACAGCGTCCTTAGAATGATGGATTTGAGAATGTAAATGAGACATAAACAACAACAAAAATAGTCTGTAATTAGTGTTACAAATTCTACATTTTAAAAAACATACAAAAGAGAAGAACCTGTAATGTACAAACAAAGCAGTGTCTTTGATTTAAAGTCCTGAGGTCAGATGACATGACTATAAAGCATTACCAGATGCTATTACTACACTGGAGATGTAAGACACACTATATTTCTTGAATAATTGCTGTTTCTTATATTGTGATTTTTTTTTTTTTTTTAACTCTGAAATAAATTTTGTAGTATTTCTTTTATTTTTCAATCGTCAATGTCCTGTGAGCTTGGGACACAAAATCTGTCCTAGATATTATTACTTGTCAGGATTAATAAGACAGGCTTTTAGTTCATTCAGTCTTCTGAATATCAACAAAATCCACTCAAATAACACATGTAAACAGAATACTTGTTTGTAACAATTCCTGAGGATTTATTAAATATATTTTTATTCATATTTTGTTGTATATTTATATGCCCTCTACCATTTATCTGCCCCTCTCAGTTTAGCTGTGAAGAAGTACACTGGAGCCACAAACTACAGGGACAGGATCTATAGCACTTTCACACCATGTGGGAGCTTCATCTTTTCTGGTAGTGAGGATGGAATGGCCTACGTTTGGAACACTGAAACTGGTGAGGATCATATTTTTCCCCTCTGATAAAAGTCATGTTTTACATTATCCTGCATAAAGCTCTGTTGCTGTCTTCCCAGGTGACCAAGTGGCAGTTTATTCAGAGCTTTGTTACAGCACTTCTCTACACAGCATCTCCTTCCACCCTCATGAGAACATGGTAGCTTTCTGTGCTTTTGGCCAGAGCCAGCCTGTACATATTTACCTGTTTGACCGCAAAGGTCAGTATCCTGACGTGTTTTTCTATCGACCAGCCCTTAAGTCTGTCAAAAACTGTGAATAGAATAGCTTGTTATTCCAGTTATTTCACCCATTAGTCTCATTCAATGGTGATAACCGTCACTGAAATGAAATACACGCTGAATTTTAACCATGTCCTGCTTTCCTCACACAGCTTCACAGCTGGAGGCACTCAATCTAAAATCAGCCTCAGCAGGCACCAAAACTGTCAGGAACACACCTGACCCACCAGTGTTTCAGGACACCAGGGCTTCGTCAGCAGCGGATCAGTTTGTCCAAGCAACAAGACTTGCGTTAAGAATGCAGTCGGTCAAAGAGAAACTGGATTCAGTTCTTGTAAATACTCATCCTTCACTTCTTTGAAATAAATCGTATTTTCCGCACTATAAGGCGCATCGGATTATAAGGCACACCTTCAATGAATGGCCTATTTTAAAACTGTTTTCATATATGGCACACCTCATTATAAGGCGCATAGAATAGAAACTACTGTAGTGGCTGGGGTTGCGTTATGCATCTACTAAATGGAGCTAAAGGGAATGTCAACAAAACAGTCAGATAAGTCAGTCAGTCAAACTTTATTAATAGAATACAAACCAATGTTCTGACAACTCCGTTCACTCCCAAAACAAGTGCATTCACAATACGGTACAGTACGTACCGGTAGCTGCGTGACTGATAGCCTTGAGTTTGAACTCTGCATCGTAAGCGTGTCTCTTGAAAGGTGCCATTTTGGGGTCTTTATACACACACAAGTGGTGTGGGACTGGGATTCCCCTTTACCGTTTTTACCGCTGTTACTTTGGCGATGCCCCCTGACTACGGTAGCCATAATTAACCAATATTGATCCATATATAAGGCGCATCGGATTATAAGGTACACTGTCGGTTTTTGAGAAAATGAAAGGCTTTTAGGTGCGCCTTATAGTGCGGAAAATATGGTACTTTGAAATAAGATGATTGTAAATTAGATAATCCTAATCTTTCTCTTTTCCATTCACTCTTAGGAGACACATCGGCGATCTTCAGGTATTTCAGATGGTTTGTATCATTTGTGCTGTGCTGCCTTACATCTGCACTTAACTGTGTGTGCAACAGTTGTTTCTGTTTATTTATATGAAAAACAATTTGGCCCTACTTTAAGCGTGGCGCAAGCTGGTGCTCGGTCAAGTGCAAGCCAAATTGCTAGTTTCAAGACAGGGCAAATTGCCATTTTGTGACACCAGAAAACATTTGCGCTAAAGACCAAGAGGAAGCTGGTCTTTGGTCAGTGGTGTTACATGTGAACGTGACGTGCTATTTAAAGGATGCATCAATCAGACGAGCAGATGCACAGCGTTGCAATGTGGTTCTTTTGATGCATGAAAATGTGGAAACATTGGCTGCCGAACCTCCTCCCAGGCCTCCTTCACCTCCGATGATTTTGGTGGATGCCTGCTTCTCCCTTATATAAACACAAGATAACTTCACCTGGCTTACAAGAAGGTCTGTTCCTTTGGATGAGTAGCATGTACTTCTCCCGAGATGGAATACATGCACCATTGATCTCGCAACATGGCAGGAACCGGCACAACCTGGGCTTTAAAGGCACTGACACAAGGCAGTCTGATTGGATTGTTTAATGATAGGCCCAAAACGCAACTATGAATTATTAGGTGTCTAATGACTGCCTCTTTGCACGATGCACCATGGTCTGCATTCTGATACCACACACTCTAAATGCAACATGAGGCAGAGCATGCCTGAATGCACAGCGCACACCCAGCACCATCAGGCTTGTGCCACAGGCCACTTAAATAAGGCCCTTTGTCTTTGTTGTTTGTACTTTCCAGAAAAACTGGGCATAAGTCACACAAGCAGGAGCTTGCTGTCCGATGGTGGCACAGTAAGAATATAAACAAACTTCTCTTTACGTTCATTAATTTATGCTGCACTTTACCCAGATACTGCATTGTATTAGTTTAATGTTTCCATTCTTTCTGCTTCATTTTTTATATGATACAAAGTCACCCTAAAATGACTGCCATATTTCTGTTCAGCTCAAAGCCCTTTATTTTTATGTTTACAGACCAGATTAAACGAGTCGTTACCACCTCCGTCTCTCCTGTCGCCACACTCCAAGCTGCAGCTGTCTGGTTCTCTGGCGGAGCAGCTTATCCCCCAGGCAGCCTTCAGCACCCAGAGCTGTGAGTGGGCATGTGCACTTGATCACATTCTTATGTGTCTTTAACCATTGAAAGGCTGTACTGCCCTTTGAGGTCAAATATTTTCAAAGATTATTGCTGCACAAAGTAGTAGAAAATTTTGTATCCTGACCCGCAGCTACCAGCATTATGGTTTAGGGAGTGTTGAATCATGTATACCATCCACAGAGACGCAGATGGGCCGCTTGTCATTTTTACTTGTGTCCGTACGTAAGAACTAGATTTTATTACAATCCAAGGTGTTTATCGTGTTTGTGGTTCTTATTGTTTTTCTTGTATTTTCAGGTGGGTTCAGTCCAGTTGGTCAGCGTATGAAAGGAGCCTCATCTTTCAGACTACAGACAGTAGGGCTGTTTTATGACTGTTTACTCTCTTAAGTGAATCATGTTCTACCTTTTCTTTTGTTAATCTAATCTTAACCAGACTAACAATATCATATCTATCAAGCAATCACCTGCTGCTCGGATATTCCAGCACTTCTACAGGGTTTAACTATTCTTTTCCTTTCTTCAGACTATTCCTGATCACATTTCCTCAGGTATCCATTTGGAAACGCACTCTGCTCATGTTCAACAAACCGTAAGTATTCACACTGTCATGACCCTTTCACAATTCCCACTGCCCAGCAAACCTGCTAATAGCTGGCTTTTATCTACAATCGGAAAGGATTGAACTGGAATTCAGTCTCAAGACCCTGCAGTAGACACAGATGTTAATTATCTCTCCCCTCATTCAGCATTGATTTAAAAAAAAAAAAAAAAAAAAAAAAAAGGCTCAACATGGTAATTTATGTCTGCTGTAATGGACATCTTCTTCATATCTTGGACCCATACAGAACAAGTAGGCAGGGATCTACCATCAGCATCATCCAGAATACAATGGGAGCAATGAAAGCTTGCTGACTCCACCTATAACTTTAGTTGTCAATCACAAATTCACCCTGTCTGATGCTCAAATAACATTCAATCATCGTTGGGTTTTAAAAACAGCAAATTATAAAAAAGGAACCTCTGAAATACCATCACTGCCTTCCAAGCTGCTTCATATTGTTGTTAACTCTGTTTTCTGGTGTGTTGGCTGCATTCATGATGTCAAACAAGTCAAAAACGTATGTGCAGTGGGAAAAGAGTATTACTGATCTGAACTTCATCTCCTAATAATTCACTTCTTCTTGCCCGTCTAGGTTGTCTCACTCTATGACTACAAAGCTAATCGTTCCGATGAACTTACAATTCAGCGTGGTGATGTCATCCATGTGCTGTATAAAGACAATGAAAACTGGTGGTTTGGACGTCTGGCCAACGGGCAGCAGGGATACTTCCTTGCCTCTTACGTAGCAGATCAGAGTCAGTGGATAATATTTACTTGTTCAAGACGCCTTCTGCATAAAGTTATACATTTTTCCTGACAGTTGCTTTTATTCTTGTAGAAGATTCTGGCGATGAAGTGACTCAGTCTGCAGAGGTACACACAGTCTTGTCTGAGGGAACGATTGACAGGTCAACGCCAACAAGGGTGAGCAGATTGAATGACCCACTCTCATCTGTACTCCGTCTATCACAGATCTTAATGAAGATGAAGGTGGAGGGCTCTTGGTTCCTTTGTCTGTTGTGCTTCTCTCTCTCTGTGTCTGCTCCACCCCAAATCTGTGTCAGATTCCTTGTGTTAAAGGTTTAAAAATTGCTTGTTTTCTCTCACCCGAGGGTATTAGTCCATTGGTGGTGCAAATTTGTGTCTGCTACAGTAGAGACAGAAGAAGAAAAATAAATAAACAAGTGAAAACACTTGTAGTTGTTTCAACCAATAATCACAATACTGGCCAAGGAGGTCATATATTAAGCAAAAGATACAGAGCTGACCTTCACCAAATTGGGTGGAGGGTTGTAGCATGGACCTGGGGGAAAAAAAAAAGATACAATTTTGGGACAGTTCCACGCAACATTACCCCCCCCCAAAAAGGCTTCTTTTTTTCCATTGGGTTAAGCTGAGTTTGCCATGATTGAGGTATGTGCTGTCATTGCACAGAAGCAGCAGAAGTAAACAGTACACCCACCCTATGTCAACAAGCAAAGATGCTCCTTTATGCAGAGTTCTGCGCTGCAGCCAAATGGTCGCATTTCGGAACCAATTTTTGAGACAGCATCAGTAATTACTCACGCTGACACAACCAGCCAATTTGCTGACTTTTTTTTTAAACTGCAGGGTCACATCATCTATTCTCTTCGTGCTTCACTATCGTCGAGTCTATAACATCACACCATCTCTAGAATCAAAGATGAGAAACAGATGATGCAATCTGAATCAAATTATTGATCCAAATTTTATCACCAAAAAACTTGTAATCCATGGAAATATTCTCACAGGATGATTCACAGATATTTTGGTTTTAAATCATGCACCGCTGTTCTTTTCTAAAGCCGGTGAAGCTTGAAGGTTTTGGGAGGGGAGTGGCTCGGGATGAGGGTCCATCTGCTCGGTGTGGTATCTTCATTTTTCCTCTTTTCCTCACCTTTCCAAGGTATCTGCAGCAATTAGTTCTTCTGGGGAACTTAGGTTTCTTTCAGAGCCGACCCTTTCTGACACTGACCCGGAGTTGACTGATGCCAAGTAAGTAACTGGTGGTACCCTCACACCCTCCTGACTCCATCGTCCTGCACTCACATGCAGTTCAACTCATATACAAGGATGATTTTTTTTTTTTTTCTGAATGGAAACTTTCCAGCCTTTGACTTTGATCCACCTGCAGGATGTAAATGCAGTTAAGCTGGTGGCTGATGACTCGTGTTTTGTTGTTTTTTTTGTTCATGCATTCAGCAGGTGGTTGTGAATATGCCTGGGTGAATGTATGTATGTGCTGCTGCATAGAACACCAGATAAAGGCAGCGGTAACCATTGTCCAGGGTCTTTGTAGCATCCTTCTTATGCACATGACAAAACTTTATTAAAAATCTGAAACAAACCTGCTGTGTGTTTAATGCTGACTTTGAAATATGATCCTCCCACAGAGCAAGAAGGAAAAAGAAAGTGAAAAAGCCAGCACAGCCATCTCAGGCTGTGTTAACAGATCCTGACGCTTCGGGGTCAACTCGCAGCAGGAGGAGATTCACATCCAGAGACAGACCTCTGCCAAAGAGACCCACTGGCCAGACGAACGGTGCCTTTGAGCCTGACACATGAAGTCATGGACAAGATTGGATTTAGTTTTGTTTCTTCTTTTCTAATAACAACAACAAACCATTTGAGTTTTCTGTATTTTTTTTAGCCTGATCATATTTTATATTTAATTCTGAATAATGAAATGTACATTTTTTTATAAAAAAAGGTTCAATTTAAGTAGGTATTTTTGTTGTTTTTCCATTTTTAATTGATATTGACAGATTTTATAATGATATAAAATACTTAAATATTTTACCCATGTTTTCATAGCCTTGTATGAGATAAAGACTGTAAGAATGTTTTCTTCTATAAAATATTAAAATCAATTCATTCATAGTTGTTCTCTTTTTTTGCCCAAGATGTTTAAGTGCAAGTTCAATCAAGTTAGGAAATCTGTAGTACACGTGCGAAATAATGCTTTTTTTGTTACAAATATTAATTTATATGTAAGGGTAACTGACCCAAGCAAGTGGCAGTATCTACAAATTAATCTTAAAATATCACTAATGTTTTTGTATTACACTGGTATTTTAACAGTTCATAAATTTGCTTAAATTTTTATGACAGATTTGCACATTTTAAATTTTAAAACATCTTAATGTGTCTAACAAAAGATAAGCCAAATACACAGCACATAATGGCTAATTTTACCTTTCATCATCTGTCCAGATGCAAAAGAAAATAAATAAGTATGCAGAATATAATTTTTAGTCACATATTTTATTCAAATCAGGTGAAGTAAAACATGGGTGTCCTTCAATGGAAATCATTCACAATACCATGACTTCTGCTGATAATGAACGTTATGCTTAATACATAATGTAATATTCATTATGACTTCATTCATGTTCCTAATCTGATGTGAACCTCCTGATACTTGTTCCTCCATCATGAAATCCAAGTCTTATGATGAAGAAAACAAAGAATAGTCACTCAGGACTGGTTGGCTTCCTAGCAACTATTCAGGACAAAACAAGCAGGATCGATGGCCTATAGAGACGCATTGAAAACAAAACTACTAACAAAAAACAAATAACATTCCCTTTTTGATTTAACCAATTGTCTAAATTTATAGTCTCAAATCTGTATACCAAAAAGAATGGGGGGAAAAAAACAGTTTATAGATCGATTGAAAAGTCAGTAAGTTAGGAAAAAATGCTGGGAGATGTGTCTCCGACCTAAATATACGTGATACATTGGGAGGCCCAGCGGAGACGTCTGCGGGGTAAAGGACCAAAATGCATCACAATACAATACAATGCAGCGTGGTCGTGTTTAATTTGAACTGTGGCGAAGTACTCATCGAGAGAACGTGAGCTATCACCACCATGACGTTCCAGACACGCGCGACAGAAGTTTGACTCACTGACTGAGCAGCCGGACCAAACCACTATGAACCATGGGGGGGGGGGGTATTTTTAAGATCATTGTTATTATTATTATTTGTTTTTTGAGTCTACAATTTGAATACTTGTTTCCGGGGAGGGGGGGGGAGGCACTCCGCGATGTCCGCCGATCATTCGCTAATCTCCCCAACTGACTGATATGGTTGCTTCCAGCGACCGTTTCGAATGCGTCACCGTGGAAACATAATAACCTTAACTAAGCACGAACTTGGCAACATTAACAGCAGAATTGGCTTTCGAGTACAGCCTCCTGCCTTGGTTTAGTGTGTACTCAGAATGAAACATTTTAATTCCTAAGAATGCCGAGAGGTACAGTAAGTTTTCAAGAACTGTGTCATAATGTTACGTGATCTGTCAATAATTTACAAAGGTCCACAAAATATGTGAATGATTTCATTTTCCAATTATCAGTTGTTAAAAAAGAGGGTGAAGATAAAGTAGGAAGGCCCCGGAGAACAGTATCTGATGATCTTGTATTAGGAGTGCACATACACGGAACAGATCACCTCAAAACTGACACTCACATCTTCAACCCGGTGGTGAAGATCCATGCAGTGGATGACATCACGGGCCAGTATGTGAGGAAGGAACACAGGTGAGAATTGATGCAATCAGACAGCAGCATTACTGCACGTCACTTTTGTGTTTAATGCACAGCTTTTATTGTGTTTTTAACTTTGTTGGGGAGCATAATTTGATAAACCCTTTCTGTAAACACAATCATTTGCTTTATTGTGTCATTGGGTTTTTTTTTTTTTTGTACAGCCTTCGCCCAGGTTCCTCACTTTATGGGCAAGACAACGTGGATCACATTCTGCCCCTCATGACTCAGCCTTTTGACTTCAAGAAGAACAAATCCATCATTCCAGAATGGCAAGAGCAGGTCATCTTTAACGAACGCTTCGGCTATTTTCTCCAGCAAAATTCAAAAAGCCCCAGAGTCATTCTCTTCTTTGAAGTAAGAAATATTTCATCTAGACATGTTCAACTTTGCAGACAATTCTGCTTTACTGGCTAGTAATTAGTTTTATTTCAATGTTTGATAAAGATCCTGGATTTTCCAAGTTTGAGGAAAGCAAGAACCCAGGTGGATGTTGACAAGCACAAGGAAGGATTCCGAAAGATCGCCTGGGGATTCCTCAAGGTTTTCTCTAGATTTGGCCTTGAAATATCACCCAAATATAAATACATGTTCTTGGTTTAATGCTTTTTTAATGTCTTTCCCTGGATCTTTTAGTTTGAGCTCATCGACATTGACAGTAAACTTTGCCTCCAGCTCTTCTACCCTCCAAAAGTAGCAACAACGGAACCCATAATTGAGGTGGTGGAGTGGTGGAGGAAGTACCCCCGAAAGAAATACCCGTCCACCCTTTATGTGACGGTGAAAGGCATCAAACTCCCGGAGCGTGTAAGTTAGTCCCTGCTGATTAGTTCCTTTTGTTTTTCTGTGACATTTTTGATGATTTTCAGGTTGTCCGTCAACACGATCATACGTCCACAGAATATCCAAGTAACACCTCTTTGAATATTTTTCTTGTTCAATGTCCACTTAGTCTTAAGGATGAACTAAAGTGGTATTTTGTGGTCATAGGTCAAATGTCAAGGTCACTGACCAGGAATGACAAAAACATAAGGCATATGGAGGAAGAGTAACAAAGTAGAATTGACCGATTTTGACATTTGCCGCACCATTTTGCCGATACGAATGACACAGTTATAATCTCAGGCTATGAACTGTGGAATTCGTGTCGCGTTATTCATGTCATTTGCGCCGCCTGGCGAGTACACACGCGAATTCGCATCTATTCATCTCTCCACATAGGTAAAAATTAGAAAAATTTGCGTCGCTTTTGGTGTGAACACACGTCAAGACTATTCAACAACAGAGAGCTGGTAGAATACATTTTGATCAAGAGAACATAAGTAACTGATAATGTAGGAAACAGGAAATAATGGAGCATAATCATTTGTACAAATGTGCCATTACGGCTGTTACTACAAGTGATATGAAACAAAAAGCACCACAAAACAAAATCAGAAAAAAGAACCTCAAACGCAGTTATGTATGTGTCGTTATTGTTGTTTTTTATAAGGTATGTAGTCAATACTTGCAGAGGTACTTTGGGAAAGTAAACTGTGAACTGAGAAATGTACAGAAGCAAATTCTAAAAGCTGTATCAACTGCAGTGTTAATTGTTGTGGAGTTCTCACTTTGATCGGACTTTATTCTGTTTTGCTCTCAAACCGTCATCTTCTGTCTTTAATCTGTTTGATCTTCAACTGCCATCTTCTGTATTTGATCAGTTTAATCTCAAGTTGTCACCTTCTGACTGTAATGTCTGACTGCTTTGATCACCTCATACATAGACTTTAATGTTAGAAACACAGATAGATGTTGAATCTGACCACTTGTGTATTGTTGTGCCTGTTTATTCTAAAGTTGGACCCACGTATTCGTCCCACAATGCCAGTAAAGGAGGAGGAGGAGGAGGAGGAGGACAGCACCTCTTACAGTGAACTGCAGGATGAAGTCAGCAAGACAGGCATGGCACAGCCTCTGGATACCAAGCCCCCAGTGTTGAGATGGAGCAGGTTGCCTGGACAGGTTAATGGAGTAACCTTGACAAAGTTTTGGTGGGCTGAACTGCATCAGCACAAAATTTGCTGTGTATAATGTGTTAGTTTTCAAAGAGAGAGCAGAGAGCACTTTTGCTATTCCTGTCCCATATCTAATCTGACTGGCACTGTCAAGCACTGACGTCGCCTTAAATGTTTGCTCCAGTTATCGGGCCTACAAATCTTGTCTTTTAAAGGTCTGTCATATACCTGACAAGCCCGTGCTGGCACTCCATGGTGGTCAGATGGGTTGTTTCACCGTTACCTTCTCTCATGCTGGGACATTACTAGCTGCTGCTTGTGCTGACAGAGATGCTTTCCCCGTTGTTGGTAAGCAACATCTCATCTGTAAAGCCCCTTCTGCTCCAGCTAACTCATTTGCAGTTGAGATTGACCCCAGGTCAATTACAACTTCCCAGCATATGGAAAGTTGAAAAAAATCCACTGTATAAACACTAACATGTCCATTTGGCTGTTCCAGTGTATGAGATCCCCTCTGGCAAAGTCTTATTTTCCTTCAGTGGCCATCTTAAAATTGTCAGTGATCTCTGCTGGTCCAGAGACGATCGGCGTCTTTTGTCTGCGTCCTCTGACGGAACTGTCAAGTAAGCTTCTTTTTTTAGTAAAATAGTAAATACAGATTAACAACAGAGAATGATATACAGTAGCAGTATACCAATTTTTTCTGCTGATGACAGATGTTCTGTAACAGCAGTTGTTGTTGCACCATTATGGTGAGTTTTTCAATTCACTTTTTTTATGCCTTGTTGTCATTCAGAGAGTGGAATGTTGAGAAGCTCCTGGGACGAGCCCAAAAGCTTCTCACTTCCTCAAGGTTTGTGTACTGTGCTCAGTACCACCCCACAGCCCAGAACCTGGTGGTGACAGGGGGCTACAATGGCCTGGTCCAAGTGTGGAGGCTTGATGTTGAGAGTCAGTATGGCCAGCTGCTGCAGGAGTTTGAGGGTCACAAGAGCTTCATCAACACGCTTTGTTTTGACTCTGAAGGTACTCTGTTTTTATATACCGTCTGTATGTCTATGAGCCCTTTTGTAGACCCTGGCTGAGTTAAGCTCACAGCCATCCACAACTCTCATAAACTGACTTAAGTGCTCATTATTTTCTTCTATCTTGTTACTTTAACTTCAGGAAAGAGAATGTTCTCAGCAGACAACTTGGGTGTAATCATTGCATGGAAGACTTCAGTGAATAAGACACGTTTTTATCAGCTATGTCATAACTGGTGTATCGTGGAGGTAAATTCTGATTTCAGCTTTAGCAGTTCAATATTTGATAATGTGGTATTACTGTCAGCAGTGGTCCGTGGGCGGTGACCGCAGCCAGCATGCCAAACCTTGCGTGACCAGGTTCTATCCACCTAGGATAGACCAGATCCACAGCAGTCATGTGCTGCTGTGTTATCCCCCCACCTACCTCTTGGCATCTTGTTGTGGTCCTTTTACCACTCTGGCCAGCATATCTAGAAATAACTGAAGGAGCTTAATTTAATTGAGGTTTACACTCTCCATTAACTTATCCTTCTTGATTCCATTCCTCTCATTTTCCACATGGAATTGTTTTTGGGAACAGCCTAAAACCAGATACAGAGCCAGACAGTAGATACACAGGATATTCCATGATGATCCAAATGAATTCTAGCCTAAGCGTGACTCACCAGTGGCTAGGCTTGCTGGGATAGCTAGCGTGCTTTACCACTTGCTATGCTAGCTGACACACAGTAGCTAGAATGCCTCACAGCTCACTGGCTGTCTTCGACTGAACAGTGGTCACCGATGGTCCACTGCTCAATTGTCTGAGTGGGTAAACAAATTATGTCAGAAATCAGGCAGCTAGAGGTTAAAAGACAAAAACTCTCAGTTGACATTCGACAGATAGTTCAGATCATCTACTCAAATTTGCCATTCAGTGTACTACAGATTAGTCAAACTGTGTTCTGAGGTGGGAAACTTATTTAGATATTCTGCCACACAACAAAATGCTTCGGCTTGTGCTGCTCCAGTGATAATTAAAATAATGTTGTGCCTTAACAGAAAATTATAGAGTGTGACCTGAGTGATGTACCCATCAACAAGCTGCAGCTCCATCCGAACGGGCGGAGCCTGTTAATCCATGCTAAAGACAGCACCCTGAGAAAAATGGATTTGATAAGGCAAGAAAATGCATAAATTGTAGTAATCAGAGGAAATTAATCAGTGTTTGTATATTCAATAATAATAAATTAACTCCCATATCACACCCTAACAAAAGAATTTCTTGGAATAACTCCAAAATAAAATATTTTATATATATGTAATATATATTTTATATATATAATTTTCTGAGAAGATAAAACGGTGTACAAGAGGCATCACTGTGGAAAAATTTATTTTTCAGCTTTTATTTACATTTGAATAAGAAGTGGCATGTCCAGCAATCAAACTCTTCCAATATTTTCTGACCAGCTTTTTGCACGTCTCCAATGGTATTTTTGCCCATTCATCTTTGAGCTCCAACTCTTTCAGGTTTGAGGGTCTCCTTGCCATCACCCTGATCTTTTGCTGCCTCCACAGATTCTCAGTTGGATTCAAGTCAGGACTCTGGCTGGGCCACTGTGAAACGTTCATGTTTTTGTTCGCCACCCATTTCTTCACCACTTTTGCAGTGTGTTTTGGGTTGTTGTTGCGCTAAAATGTTCACTGATGCCCAAGGCCAAGTTGCTCTGCCGACTGCTTGATGTTGTTGTTGAGAATCTTGATGTATTGCTCTTTTTTTCATGGTGCCATTTAAGTTCCCTGCTCCATTGGCTGAAAACACTAGAACTGCAACTGTTTATTCTTTTTGTAATCATGTAATCTATTGATTATTCGGGCAATTAATCGAGTAATCGAACAAGAAGTATTGCAAATTCTACAGTTTTTTTTTTAAATTACGTTACTTTTGCTTAATTTCAGAGCAATGGTATGGTACAAAAGAGAAAATAATACAAGTCTCTTAAATGGACAAGAATGAAATGCTCATGTAAAAGTAATAAGTAAAGTAACTTGACTTTTACTGTACTTTTACTTTTTACTGTTTTTACTTTACTTTTTACTGAAGTACAAACAGGGTCCCACAGGGGATTGGTTCACAACATGCCACCATTTTCTCCTCATGAGTTTGCATGTCTGTATTTAGCAATGAAAAAACACCAATAAGAGAGCCATTAAAGTACAACAAAAACAATAAAAACAGTGATATTTGTTTTAAAGGGAACAATTGCATGTAGTATTTTTAATTGTAATTAGGTATTTTTATATTGTGGTATTAATGCCTTTACGTAAGTAAAGGATCTGAGTACTTTTTCCATCACAACAGGTCAGTGATCAGTGTTTCAGTGACTCTCTGTGGCTCAGAAAATAGTCTCTTATTCATGGCCTGCCACATTAAAACACTGGCACCACAATATGATTTTCTTTTTTTTATCAGTCTGTCTATAAGGTAACTCTTTATTTGCGCAACTCTCGTGAGATTTGTGTCTGTTGTTTCTACTAAAATAATCAAACTCACATGATCTCTCACGGGTCCAGGGTTCCTCTCTCGACACGACCCTCTCTGTCAAACTAAGGACAGAAGACTGTCTGAACACAGCATGATGTTCCACTCTGCAATATTTAACACACAGAGACTTTATTTGTGCGGACACTCAGGTTTTGGCATTTTTATTCTTTTAATCAGTCCAAGAGGACGACGGCATCCATGATTGATTAGTGATCTGTCTGCCTCTCCTCTCCTCCCTCACCTGTTTGCTCCGCTCTGAGAAGGTCTTGCAGTTTCTGACAGAGACACAGACTCCTCTCCTGTTCAATGTAAAGGCCTCCTTATAGTTGTATAATCTTATAAGCACACCTTGTTGGTGACGATGTCATTCACGTTAGTTTCCACTGTTTTAATAAACTCCATCAAAAACAAGAAGTCTTCTCCACAAAACTGAAAACTGAATCACGGTTGAATTTATACACGGAAAACAAAAACTGACGCAAGTTGGGTTTTGGGGTGACTTCGTAAAACATCCTGCAGATGAAGAAAGTCAACAGATCAATCAGGGCTGTCCCTAGCCAATTTGGTGCTCTAGGCGATTGGGATTTTGTGTAAATAAAAGCTGATAAATATTTTTTTTCCACAATGATGCCTCTTGTACATCGTACATCAGACGCCTGTGTCATTTCCAATCAAGAAAAAAACTTGCTCAGTGCATAAAAGTAACTTTAGGATACAATTTGCCAGGGGTATGAATAAATTTGGACTTGACTATAAATATCCATATCCATCTATCTATCTATCTACACACTCACACACACACACACACACATACATACATACATATACAGTATATATATATATATATATATATATATATATATATATATATATATATATATATATATATATATATATATATATATATATATACTGTATGTATGTATATATAAATATATAAAACCTCTACCACTTATCCTCTCAGTTTAGCTGTGAAGAAGTACATCGGAGCCAAAAACTACAGGGACAGGATCTATAGCACTTTCACACCATGTGGGAGCTTCATCTTTTCTGGTAGTGAGGATGGAATGGCCTACGTCTGGAACACTGAAACTGGTGAGGATCATATTTTGTTCCAAAAATTAAAAAGTCTGTCAAAAGTTTTTGCAGCATTCTGCATAAAGCTCTGTTGCTCTCCTCTCAGGTGACCAAGTGGCAGTTTATTCCAAGCTTAATTACTACACCAGTCTTACTGGCATCGCCTTCCACCCTCATGAGAACATGGTAGCTTTCTGTGCCTGTGGTAAAAAACAGCCTCTATATATTTACCTGTATGACCTCAAAGGTTAGTAATTTGCTTGGTTAGGTGTCCGACATTTTGTTTTCAGTGCACCAGCACTTTCTTCAATAACTGCATGAAGTAGACTGTTATTCCACTTATTTGACCCTTTTTTCTCATTCAGTAGTGATAACATCCTCTGAAATACATGCTGATCCAAAACCATGTCCTGCTGTCCTCACACAGCTTCACAGCTGGAGGCGCTCAGCCAAAAATCTGCCTCCGCAGACAGCAAAGCTGTCAATAACACACTAGAACCACCAGTGTGTCAAGAAATGATGGCTTCATCAGCCACAAATCAGTTCATCCAAGCAACAAGTCTCGCATTAACGATGCAGTCCGTAAAAGAGCGACTGGATTCAGTTCTTGTAAATACTCACCCTTACTACTTGGCAAGATACTTTGAAATAAGCTGATTGAATATTAGATTACCCAAATCTTTTCTTTTCAACCATTTTTAGGAAACACTTCCACGGTCTTCAGGTATTTCAGATGGTTTGTAGAATTTGTATGCTGCTACATTACATCTATGTTTTCCTGTGTGCAACAGCTGTTTCTGTTTATTTATTTGAAAAACTTTTTTTACTTCCATGTTTCTACTTTGTAGTAAAACTGGGCATCACTCACACCAGCAAGAGCTTGCTCTCCGACGCTGGCAGAGTAAGCATTTTGATCTGTACTCTCTGTTTACTCGCTGTACATTGTGGCCTTTTAGATTTACCCGGTAAGGGTATTTCAGCAAACATCAGTTTTGAAAGAATTCAATACAATCCTAATTTTCAGGAACACCTTCCATCTGCCAGAGAGAGAAGAAGAACCAAGAGGCTCCAGGCACAGAAAATCACACAAAAGATGAATCCGGATGAAGTGACACAAGAACTATGTCACGTAAATATCTCCTGTCCTGAAGTTTTAAATATTACTGCTGTTCTAGCCTATATTAGAATGACAAATGTGAATAATAACATTGAATTGTTACCACTCTATAATTTTAATGAAATGATGTTGATTTCAGGAGGCAGCTTCCAGACCATTACCCGCACCTTAAATAACTGAAAGGTGGAAAGGTGAGCAACAAATCCCTGTTAATTCCCTTAGGTGAGGTCTTGATTCAGCCGTAGATGAGATTTTCCCCCAATTATCATACAATAAGTAACATTGAATTAACTTAGTATTTTTTGTCATTCAGCCCCCACCTCTGTACTACTGATCACTAATATTTTGCTCATTTTATAAGGGGTGCACACGACAAGTGTGATTTCAAGTGGATGAATGATTGTTGGGATAATTGATGCATAGACTTTATCAGTAGATTTTGCATTGCAAATCAAATACATTTCATTGTTAAAGTGTTTTTGCCATAATTTTTTGCCATATGGAAATATGCTAAATTATATGTGGTCTCTGTCTCTCTTTTTAGGAGCTTACCTTAAAAAGTGATAACTGAAAATGCTGCAATAATAACAAAAGACAGGGGGGAAGAAATGAAAAAGAGGCAGAAAAAGGAGGAAGAACAGAGGAGGAGGAGGGGATGGGGAGGGAAAAGGTAGAAGGCAAAGGAGCAGGAAGAAATGTGGACTATTGCAAAAGATGCATTTAATCTGTCACAGGTGAGGGAGTGCATTACATAATAGCTCATTTTAACTTGGATGTGCGCTCAGGGATGGTCAAAACAAATTTAAGAGAACTATTTTTCATGTACGTATTTAAATTTTTTTTATTCAACTCAGTGCAAAAAGTCAAAGATGCTTTGTCTTTAAATTGTTCACTCAGAAAGAAACGCGATACATTAAAAATAATTGTTCAGATCAAATAGAATGTGAGACTCGTTATCACCTATTTCGTACCATGCTATTAATTTAGGCCCGTATTCACAAAACATTTAATCAGAACTAAGTTCTCCTGAAAGACGCTAAACATTCCAAGCTTAGAGGGTTTTTTTTTTCTTAAAACCTGTTCACAAAGCAAATGAGACCAACATTTTTCTACGGAAATGTGAGAAAGAGATGATGTCTTTTTGTCAGGAACAAGCTTGGTTTCTATGACCACAGTGACGAGATGAAAGGGGATTCAAGAACGACTGCAAAAAGAGGAGTCATGCTATCAAGTACAAATAAAGATTTTAACAGTGTCACTCAAAACACATGATACAGGGGCTAATCAAGTAGGCTATATTTTTCAGTTTTTTTTGTCTGCAGCCTTTACACAGCTGTATTTTATTTCATTAAACATAAGCAGCATTTGAATCATTAACTACAATAGATTTCAACCATGGTTGGTAACAGGTGTGAGGCTCCAGGAGAACTCAGCTGGACACAAAAGTTTTCCCTCTTGCACAAATTTTAATTTTGTCTTTTCATCCAGAGATTTTCCCCACTGCATCGCTTCTCTATGATTCCAGAGTGCAGAAAAAGCCAATGACATACATTTAGCTAGAAGCTAACAGCGACACTGTTGGCCAACTGGTAAAACTGCAAAACTGTCCAAAAATGTTTGTGTATAAACTTTTAAGTGATATGAATCTTCTTTATACAGCTGTATACTCAGTAGTCCAGAAACATTTGAGTTTAAAAACAGACATTTTGGGATAGTTTTGCTGCCACCACACCTGTGACCAGGGAACTGTTCATGATGGTGACCAGGCAAGGGGCAACAGACAAGATGACTTGCTTCGGCAAGGAGGTGGGGAGAATGTCCAGGGGGCTTGAAGAGGTCTCCATGGAGCTAACTACCTCTAGAAGCTCTTCAAGAGAGACAGGTGAAAAGCTGCTCAATGATGGTAAAGCAACTGGACTAGGGACCGGGGAGAGGGGGAAGGGGTGATGGTGGCTCTTACATCTGCAACCTTGTCTACAAAATACAAAAGAAAGGTGTTACGATCATCATTTGAAAACACGGGTACAGGTGGAAGAGGAGGAGCAACAATTGTGGTCAAGGTGTTAAATAACACTCTGGGGTTATTCATGCTAGAGGAGATGACATTAGCAAAATAAGCAGTCCTGGCCGTTTCAACCAGCTTATTGAACTCAGACGTGAGGTCTTTGTTGTACAGTCTATGGACTTCCAGATTGGACGCTTTCCAGTCTCTCTCTGCTCTGCGGCGTTTACGTCTGAGCGCACAGATCTCCTCATTCATCCAGGGAGATGAATTTGTGGGGCGGGCAGAGCGAGAAGCGCTACGTCATCTAGGATGGCTGCGCAGTGGGTGTTGAAAACACGAACCAAACAGTCAACGTCATCATCCAGCGACATCAAAACATTGCACTGGAAAGTAGCTCTAAAGCTCTCCACTGCAAGGTTGTTTATCATGCGGGAGCTTTTCACACGTTTCTACGGAACAAAGTCGTTGTCAAAAGATAAGCAAAACATTACAGAATTCAATCTTTGGATTAAATATCACTGGAAATTCATACTTAAAAAAAAATGTAAACGCATCTGAAATGTTACCGTGCTTGTGGGGCAGATTGACAGCAGCAGCAATCCTGGGACTCTGAGATTTGGTCTCAGTGATTTAGGAGTTCTTTTCTACACCTTCAGTAACTTTTTACAGATTTAGGAGCTGCTATTAGCTCTCAAATGCTTTGAGAAATACTCTTAAATGAGAAATGTAGGAGTCCAGATTAGGACTGAGGTATCGACTATTTTAAAGTCTTCCTCCTAAAGCAACTCACTTTAAACTTGTTTTAGCTCTGATGCTTTGTGAATACAAGCCTGCTCCTCCTGACATGTGTCCCTTTGTGCTGAAATCAAGGTCTTGTGATGTAGAAAGCATGACATTAATACAAATGAGTTACAGAACTAAAGAACAATTTGGGATTGAGAATGTCTTGGTATATGTAGTGTGTGTGTGTGTGTGTGTGTGTTCATTGACATCAAATTTTTCCTTCATAAAAACGTCCCCCTTGAAACTTACTGCACAGTATGAAATGACAGTCCAACTCTTGTAATTCAAATGCACAACTTGGACAAATTTTACAAAAACCATTCAATGACAGGAAGCAACAAATTATTTCCATTAGTCAAGTAAAAATCATTAGAATCCCTGTAGTGAAAGATTTTGTCAATTAAAAGTAACAAAGCAATTAATAATAATAAACTTGTGTCATTCTTGAGGCTAATATCCACAGGTAGCTGAATCATTTAAATCAGTGTGTTCGGCGTGGCTTCCTTCTACACACAGCTGAGGGTTTCATTCATTCAGGAGAGGAGTGCTTTCATCATTCTGTCTAGTCCTGTCTTCTGGAACCCTTCAATAAAAAAAAAATACATTGGTAAACACAGAATGTTCTGGGAAACGCATGTCTAAATCTCTCTAAGTACTATAGAATATGCACAGTAAATGAGATGTTTCAACACACAAACAAATTTGATATTAAAGATGTTAAAAGGACTAGTGTGTGGTGATATCCAGTGACATCTAGTGGTGAAGTTACAGATTACAACCCATCGCCTCACCCCTCCCATTGATGGATTTCTGGAGGCCTGCAGGATTCATGAGGGTGGCCTATCAAACTTCTCACTGCACCATAGTGGGAGCCAGCAACTGAATCAAAAAATTCTCTTGATCCAGGTTAACTAATTTGTTTGCCTTCCATTAAAATGTAGTACGAGAAACTAACCATCCAATTCAATGTGAGACGATGTGAGTGCTGTGGCATTAAAAGGAGATGACTTAACACAGGTTCACCAGTTGCCCGGCGGAGGGGGAGGGGGCTTATAAAAGCAACAGCTTTGCGGGTCTGGACACAACCAAAGCCCACCCCCTCTTTCTTTTTGTTCTCTTATTTCTTTCCCGTCCGCTTAAATTGTGTGAAAGCATGGTAGCAATGTGGTATAGTCTGATAGCTATGTCTCATGAAAACAAAAACTCTTCCCTTGACAGGTCGCTCCCATTCCTCATCTTACATTATCTATCAATCTCTCGTGAATCACAATAACGGAGGCGAGAAGCAGGTTGCCTCTTCTGGTTACTTGTCCTCTGCATCCTTGGAATTTCTTGAAGGGATGGTCATTTTGATCACCACAGCAGACAGCTTCAGTCTGATCAAATCCATCAGCACTTCTGACTAACTTTTTTAGGGGTTTTGTAGTTTACTATGAGCTTAAATTTACCACTATCACTTTTTTTTGTTGTGGCTTTTTTTTTTTTTTTGGTGAGCTGTAGATAAAAGGGGTCATACTAAGTTAATGATAGCATGTTCCATTTCTGCCAAATTATTGGATCTTTAATTTGGATTATTATAAAGTCAAAGGGTTAGTCATGATACATATATATACACATATATATATATATATATATATATATATATATATATACATACATATATACACACACACACACATATATATACATACATATACATATATACATACATATACATACATACATATATATATATACATACATACATACATATATATACACATACATATATGACTGACTTTATTATAATCCAAATTAAAGATCCAGTTATTTGGCAGAAATGGAACATGTTATTATATATATATATATATATATATATATATATATATATATATGTATGTGTGTGTGTGTGTGTGTGAATATATCGATTAGTTGTTAGTGATTACCTTTGTTTTTGTGTTCCTTGATAGGCGTAATAGACTGCTAGTAGAAAAGCCTGAGGACAGTATGATACAAAGGAGTTGAGAGTTTTGCCGACGCACCATGAAACATCAATTACATGCTCCTGTCTCTTTATAAAGCATCCATCCATCCATCCATCCATCCATCCATTCTACCACTTGTCCTGTTAAGGGTCATGGGAGGGCTGGGGCCTATTCCAGCAGCCTTCGGGTGAGAGGCAGGGTTCACCCTGGACAGGTCACTAGTCCAATTAACCTAGTCCCCTCTTTGGACTGTAGGCTGAAGCTGGAGTACCCAGAGAGAACCCATACAGACACAGGGAGAACATGCAGACTCCAGACAGAAAGATCCCATGCTCGAGCACTGCGCCACCATGCCACTCTCTTTGTAAAGCATGATCCCCTTCATAATTTTAGCAATCATTTCTCCCTCCTTAAAATGACTGTAAACCAGCCCGATTCACAGTAATGTGCTTTCCTTGCCACAGAGGCAACATAATACAACAGAAAATCCGCCCTGTCTCTAACATATACTTCAGTGCATGATGGTATGAAATGGGATCTTTCAAATCATGAGAAGACAAAAGTGTCAGAGAATGGAATTTTTTTTTTAAGTCCTTCCCGCACATTGACCACAAATGCTCCAACAACTGATACTTACAGCCAGAAAGGCCAGACCTCCTTGGATTGCAGCAGCCCACTCAAAGCTCAGATGCTGTGTGATAAGGCCACCCACAATTGGGCCATAAAACATCCTTGAAAAACAGATTTTATTTTAGAAACATAAAAGGGTGGGCAGTCAGAACAATGATAACTAACACATTAGATTATTATATGATTTTAGGGCCAACAGGACCTACCCCATGGACCAAACTGCTCCAAATAATCCAGACACCATTCCGAGAGTACTTAGCCCCTCCTCAAATCCTTCTTCACTACAGAGAAGAATATAAATAAGAGGTTTAATCCTGAATTGTATATTTCCCTAATTAAAGTCAGGAATATGCTGACATAACATGTGAAACCACTCACTATGCACATGTGATGATCTCAGGAAATGTGGGGATAGCAGTCATGCCCAGAGAAAACCCAATTACACCGAGCATGAGAACCAGCAACCAAAGCTGACTGCGCATGACAAAAACATAGGAAAAATACAGATTATTACCATGAACAATGTGTTCTATAAATCTCAAACATGTGACACCACATGTGACAATGGCCAAATGGTGAGGAAGTGCTAAAATTGTTTATGTCAGAAATCCATGACGCCTCTGATTGGGGATTACAGCAAGGAGGCTAAATACTTCCTCTCTGACTAGGCTGCTTTACTGCCCAAACCAAATTATGTGAACACAGTTTAAAGGAGTTTCAGAGACATCAAGACTTCCAGCCAAGAAAAAACATGGTAATGAACTCCATGAAACCACTTGTTGTTATTTCAATTTTTTTTTTTTAGTTCAATTGAAACATACAAGATATCACAGATCCTGGTAAGCCTTCGGATGTATAATGATATCTGGTTACTGGAGGAGTGCTAGTCTTTCAGGGTCCATTTTTATTTGGTAGTGAAACTATGTAATTATAAGTTAGGCTTCTGTTATGTAATGCATTGGGGCTGAAAATAATATTTTCTAATTGACATCCATTGCCGCATGTGTGAGACGGCAGACTCATTTGTGTCAGCTTCATAACCCCTGCAAATTGACTTGTTGAATTAATACAATTTGAACCCTCTGGTCCAGTAACATTTTAAAAGTCTAGAAGAGGTGTGAAATTAAATCATTTTATCCAACATCAAAATCTTGAAGAGATAAGCCAGAGCTTTGAAGACTCATCCACTCGCTTCATTCTCCTGTGAGATGCATAAAAAAATGCAAAATCAGATCCCTCAAACCCGCAATCCAAACCTTTTTGCTTTATGTGCCACTGACCAGCTGTCATGGGAATGAATTAGGTCCTGCCTCCAATGCTGTATCCAGTTCTTTTAACACATCCATGGATTAGCCAGGCCAGCTGTATCCCTTTTTTCCTATCCTAATTTGCTCCATATTGACGGATGTTTAAGTTACTCATAGGATCGATATTTTAGAAGAGAATGCACATGCTTTGTAAAATCAAGAACGATTACATTAGTTACCTCTAATGCAAGCTCACCTCGGGATGTGGAGAAAAGGGACGGGACCGAGCAAAAAAAAGCCAAAGGCGGTCGCGATGCCTCCTGTCACCATAAACCAACTCCTTGTGGCCTAATAAACAAAAACCATTGTAGGATTTTATATAAAATACTTAAGATACACTTTAACTCACATTTAAAAAGGTGCAATTTGTGTCCCATCTGAACAAGCTAGTGCTTCATTATTGGGGGCAGCATATTTCCGGAAAACCGGGGTGTCTTCCACAATATCAGAAACATGCTAACTAAAGAAAATGATGAAATTCCTTCACATGATCTGAGAGTGAATTTCAACATTTACCAGATGATTTACGTTTGAATCCCCAGCTACTGACACAAGCTTGATTGCTAGTGTGTTCATGACTGCAAGTAAAAGATTGCCGCAGAAAAAATTTGCTTTTGGTGGCAGTCAGCTTGTCTAAATGGCTGCTGCCTACATTGTATGTCTATCCCCATCCCCACCTCCACCCCTGAGTGACAGGCCCCAGATAAGAGGCAAAAGGACCAATTCCTATACAGTATAGCATCTTTACAAGTGCCTGCACAGAAATTAAAGCACTTTATAGTGTTATCTCATTCACCCATTCACACACTGATGGTGGAGTCGGTCATGCAAGGTGCCAACATACTCATTAGGGGTTTCGGTATTTAGCTCAAGGACACTTGGACATGGTCACCCCAGGAAGTCAGCATCTAATTTTAGCATTGCCATTGTCCCCTCAACTAAAAGCCAATGAGATTTCTTATATTGAGTTTTGGGGACTAGCAAAAAAAAAAAAAAGTTCTGTAGCACACAAAAGTTTGTGAAAATTACAAGTTTTGTTCGGCAAGATAATCTTCATGACCACCAATTATATGACTTGGGGAAAAAATGCAACCATTAGAAGTACAAAGCTAACATTGTAATGTAAATGGACAACACCAGAGACACAGCATTGTGGCAATTGTCCACAAAAACCTCCGTCGTCCCATTTAGCCTTGTGATTGCAACCAGTATTTTGGAGACACCCACGACACTTTGAAATTGCCATGTATCGTACTTACTGACGTATTGACTGCTGTAGAGAGAAGCGTTTGAGTTATTTCAGACACTTCATCAAAAGTCCATTGACTATGAGACAAGGGAACCAAATATTCAAATATGCGAACTTATTACTGAGTTTTAGGACTAATTCATGTGCCTCTCTATAGTTCTTTCGCTATACAGCGACTCACTGTTGTCTCTGGAAAAACAGAGTGGTATTACAAGACAAGATGATGAAAAAGTGAAATCATAATTACCGTATATGCTGAATCTGAGACTAACTTGTTCAGACTAAAATTATCTATTCAAAAACTAACCTCTAAATGATTTTGTTCGCTTCATACTCACAGGATATTTATCTGTGAAATAGCCCATCAGTGGTGATCCCAGACAATATGGCAACGACAAACCAAGCATGATGAGTCCTACATAGCCGGCCGAGAGATTAAACTGGGTATAATAGGGAGGAAAAATGCTGTCATTCTTCATCGATTCTCAAAAATAAGTTCATTTTTTTGGGACAAACCAAAGTACCTTCTCAATAGCATGGAGGGACAAAGTGGCATCTAAGAAGCCCAGACCTGCACTTAGAGTGAATATCACATAGCAGATCAATAATATTTTCACATGAGTGAGAAGCCGAAAGAATGAATCCTTTGAGGGATCTGCATCTGTGAGGAGAAAAGCGTCACACATACTGTAGCTTACCATTACTCTCTGAGGGAAACACAAATGGTTACAATTAGCTGTAATATTCAAACTGCTACCGATGGTTGGTAATATGTAGATGTTGAAAGGAACCATTATCAAGAGCAAACATCCAAGAAGCATAAAAGGGACTTCATATCCGAATGACTGGTAGAACCATCCTCCGACTGGTGGCCCCAGAATGAGACCAAGCCCTGTGAAAATCTCCAAACTACCCTGAAGAGAGAGAAAATAAGCATTTACATAAACAGCACACTGAATATACAGAGGCAAGCAATCTGATAATAATCAGCATTGAGGACATTGTTGCAAGGCACCTAAACTGTGTATTTACAAAAAGATATTTGAACTATTTGAACTGAATAAAATGCAACTGTAGAATCAGAAATGTCACAGTGAAAGGTGAGTTGCAACATAGTCCTCAATGCTGATGAGGACACTGTTACAAGGCACTTTAGCTGTGACATTTCTGATTCTACAATTCTATATCATTCATTTAATAAATCTTTTTGTAAATTCCCCTTTAACATGCTTTCTTATGTCTCCACAACATACTGCAAGCAGGTATGAACCACATGACCCCTTGGAAATTTTTACCATCAGAAATCCATGAAGAACAAACAATGAGCATTGTGCAGAATATAAAAGAGAACATTATAGTCTATAATAGCTATAACAAGTAACAGTGCAGGGGCTTTTTTTTTGTTTTTTTTTTGCTCCAAGCTCTGCTGCTGCTGTATCCATCCCAAGTATAAAGTATGGCTACTTTTTCTAGGACTACAGCAGGATTTTCATAAGATCTGGGCCTATTAACACCCCCAAGGAGGTTATGTGATCAGTATGATTATTTGACTGTTACACAAAGATTACACAAAGAATTACGTGACCGACTTTCACCAGACATGGTGGAGGCATGTAGAATGGACCAAGGAAGAACCTGTTAAATTTGCGGCAGATTTCTATACCGCCACCTGTTTGCATTGCACGTATTAGCCTGACCTTTCATGCTAAATCCAGATATTATCAGGTTTCAACACCCTCTACAGAGAAGCAACACACTTAAGACATGCAAAAGGCCTCGCTCATCCCTTCGTGCTCTTCAAGGGCTTTCTAGTTGAAAACGCAGTTGTTGTATTGAATGTTACAGAATTGCTGTTAGGCAGGATACAAATGTGTAGGTGTATACCTGTTCTTGGAGTGGACATTTAAATAATGCTTACTTTTCAGAATACAAAGGTCTGCCAGTGCTAATTTCACCTGGAATTATACACTTGTAGCAGCTGTAGAAGCAGCAGTGATCGGTGCTGTTAAATCTCCTCACTCACAGTATGCTCTTCACTCTAGTCTTCCTCACAATTGCTTTCATGTCTACCATAATACATTTGTTATAGATTCTGCTCCACAGGTTTCTGACATTCAGACCCAAAGAGTCTAACTCATACAAGCATCAGTCTGACAAGGGATCGTTGAGTTAGGCAGGCAACGAAGTAACCCACATCTGACCCGCATGCTCTCTCCGTTTTTAGGGTATGCAAGGGGTCATTTTACATCCCCCCTCATCCCCCTTCTGTGTATAATAGCTGATATTTTCCATGGCACTGGGGGAATGCAACATACAAAACAAACTATAATGCATTTTTTTGTATGCTCGTGATTCTAATATCTAAACAACATACCAGGCAGACAAGGGTTGTATAGACTCACCAACACAGTCGCCACATTGTTCGGAAATATTTTTGCTGTCAAGGAAAAGGAGGAGGTCATCGCACCGGCAAAGCCTACAGCATCGATGGACCTTACTACAAAGCACAGAGTAATGAAAGCAGGTCCTGATGGAGCCCGGTCAAGCAGTCTGCGAAAAGAGAACCAATCATTGTCAATCAGGAGTCAAATAGAGATTTTGAAACAGATACAGACTGAGGCAGTTTCTACAGCAGTTCTGTACATTCAGACAAACAGTGGAAGACAAAATGATAGACAACATGTTAGCATAGGTTCTTTGGAAGCAGCCAGGACAGTTGCCAAATGACATACAAGGCTTTTCAAGATTAACTTAACCCATTTGTTTTGTCAAAAACGTCAATAAATTGGCCAAAAATGTATTGGTCCTTTGTACTTTCTAACTTCTCTTTGCATGTCCTAATAGCTCAGATATATAGTTTCACTTCTCATTAATTTCCTCAAACAGCTTGTAATTTTCCCCCAAATATTTACAGACATAAAAGGATAGATTTAGATTAGGTTGAGAAATTACAGCAGGAGTGTGCAAAGGGGATTGAGTCGAAATGCAGCACTACATGTTCAAGGAAAACGTTAGTGTAATAATGAGTGTCTTCATCAGATACTTGAGAATATGTACAAATACAGCATAAAGTAAAAGCGATTGTGAGCAATTTTTTACATGAAACCCTGAATAATCTCCATATTGAAACCTCATCAAATATGTTCACACAATTCATGGTATACAGTATAGAGTTTTTAAAAATTGTTTTTGTGGCAACATTCCCCCACTTGTGCACATGTAGTGGCAACATGTGGACAACATGAGTGGCAACTGGGAATATGGCCACAAAATCTAACTGGATGCATCAAATCAAAATAACGTAAGTGGAAGTTCTGGATAAAAGAAAAGCTTGGCATTTATATAAAGGATAAAGTCCAAACAAGAAATCAACCAAGGTGAGGACATGATTAACAGCTGGTGTAGCTTTTACTTGTTGGAGACTGAGGGCAGACATGTCGTATTTTTGTCAAATATTTCTAGTAGCTTCAGCACATATTGTGTTCTCTTGAATTATATGATAGTATTGTCACTGTGGAAAATGTTCTGTGTTTTTGTCTGCATTTCTGAACACTAATAGAGGTACTTTCTGTGGCAGCCAACATTAGCTTCCTGGTTAACAAGCTAGGTAACAAGCCAGATAGCGAGCAAGGTTGCAAGCTAGTAAAAGCTAATTAGCAAGTTAACTGTTTTGAGAAAAAAGTGAATTGTTAAGTCTCCGTAGTACTGCCACTGGTGCATACATTTACAACTGTCATCTGTGTTATTGGAATTATGGTCAATTTCAGAAAGGGGAGACAAAAATTGTGCACTTTCACCTGAATGCATAATCAAATAAAAATATTTTTGCAAGGCAAAAAGGAGTACTGGGATGCTGCAGTTGAAACATTCAGAAAGCCAGAGCTTCTGTTCAGTAAGCATGATTAAATTTGTCAAATGACTGCAGTTGTGAATTCATTGTTGCGCATTTATAAATAAAAATACCTACAATACTATTATTAATAGTATTACATGAGTTTCTTGTTATGTGACTAAAGGCAATTTTAAAGTTAAATAGGTAAATAGAGGTGTTACTAATCAAATTAACTAAGGCTCCGTATGGAAGACACCAACATTAAGAGTCATTCACTACACCTGTGTGTACTTCTTGTTAAAATGGCAGCTATGAAAAGGCATTATTTTCTGTATTCACACAGCACAAAGGACCAACACTTACCCGAAGAGAATAGTGCAGCCTGATGACACAAAAAGTCCAGTAACAAGCATGAACTTTGCCCCAATCTGGACAATCTGATACAAACACAATTAAATGAGTAGGAAAACATCAGCACGGCCACCTGCACTTTGAACAGCATTATACAGTAAAGACATACTCACATATTTTCCCAGTATCAATGAGCCAATCAAATTGCAGACAGCGTAGCAGCCAAATATGAGGCCAACAACAGTCTGACTTGCTCCTTTTTTTACTGCCTGTGTAGAAAAATTAATGCCATGTATTCAGAAGAAGAATGACCTTATGGTGCGCTATGACGACATCAAAGTCACACTGAATGACAAACAAAAGTTAAACATTTGATATTCATATCTTCCTTGTAATTGCCTCTGATGATTGATTAATAACATGCCATACTCATAATTCACTAATCTTTGTCACTCTGTTCAGGTGGTAATGTTTAGTGTGCGTGTTTTTGTATTTGCTGGCAGGATTATAAAAAAACTTTACAACCTATTTTCTTAAAAACATGGTGGGTGGGGCATGGGCCTAGAAAGAACCTGTTAGTTTTTGAAATGGCTTGAATAAAGTTTTGGGGTTTTTTTGTATTTCCAGTGTATGCTGGTCATTTTTCACCAAACTTGGTGAGGCTGTATGATTTGGTGAAGGAAGAATCCATTAAATTGGAACAGATTAGTCATAGCACCAAATGGTTGTGGAGCTACAAGTGATTGTTTTAAATTGGCTTTGGTGGAGGTATGCATTGTCTGAGTGCCCTCTAGTTACTCATGACACAGGTTGACCTTAGGTGAGACCTTCTCTCCGCTGCCTATAACAGAGTCATTCACCACATCATTTGAGGAAGCTTATTGCTGTGTATCACATGATCACATGTATCCCTGAAACAACATGACACTTAAATATCTGCTATCATGTTTCAAAAGCTGTCTTAACTTTGGGGGCTCATCTCAAGACATTAACACTATTCTTCAGTTCAAAAGGCATCATTTTGATGCTGTCCATAATGTGACATATATGCATTAGTTGATCTAATTAATTATTGGAGTGTCATTGCTCTGATGGGACTCATCAGGTGTAGCATCATAACTTCTATCAGTCAGGTGTTCTATTTTATGTTTCAAAATAAACATCATTACTTCTATATGTCAAAAGTTCTATTTCATGTTGAAATATAAACCTATAATAGGGGCATATATCCTTGTCCCCTAAGGGGAGGGAAAATATATATAATATTTACACATATAATATATACATTTCCGAAAACATTAGGACATTTTCTTATGTTTTTTGAAGCATTATCTGATAAAATGACAAAATGTACAGGTACAGTAGTGTGAAAAGTCACAGAATTGCTTGTTGTGTGCACTTAATACTTTCCATTTCAATGTTTCCATCTGTGAAAAATATATGACTCAATGAGTATTTGACCCCAGCAAAGCTGTCTCCACTTTTTACATGACCTGTAAGCTGATATAAAATACGATAACAGATCTGCTATTAAGTTAAAGTAATTTACAGTACCTGGCCTAATATCATAAAAGTGAATCAAAAATATGAACGAAATCTTTGCCCTGGTCATACAAGAGCAGACTGTAGCGATAGAAACCCCTTAGTGTGATGAGCTGGACAAAAATGTTTTTATTTAACTCCTCTGATTTAAGTTTTTATGGTCTAAAAACAAAGTTAAATCCCTTTATTAAGTTAAGGAGGAGCTTCAACCCTCAATTTAGCTTACCTCATTCGGGAAAAATGGTCCTAATATTGAGTAACAGATCATTGAACTGAAGTTGACAGATGCCATTGATATCAAGGTGAGGGTCTGCTGTCTTGTCATCCTTGGGGGAGGGTCTGCAGGTTCAGCCGCATTGCTTTCAGCTGTTAATGGAAATGAAGAAACAAAACAAAAAAATGAACAAAAAAGTTTTTTTGTTGTTGTTTTTAGTGAAAGCTGCATAATCTAGGAATAATCACTCATACAAACGGTAATCAGGGGTTAATTCAGTAGCAGCTTGTTGCTGCTTCAAAACAGTAACGTCACTGCCTATGACCACATTTAAACGAGATAAAAGTTACTAACCTCGTTGCTGAAGGTCAACTTGCGGGTCCATGTTAAGTGTTTTTTTTTTTCGCCGGTTGAGAAGTTAGAAAAGGACAGGTAGACTCCAGAAGACAGCAGTGGCAGGCACCACCTGGTCCTGTCGGCTCACACAGTCAACCAAATCGTCGCTCCTCCGTATTTCCTCAATGAAGTAAGAATACTACGCGGAACAGCAATTTCCGGGGATTCCTTCAAAATAAAAGAACTCTTTTGACGTTTGATGAATTCCTAATCTTAATATTTAATTCAATATTTCACTCCTATTCCAATGCTCTACTACTACTACTACTACTACTACTACTACTACTACTACTACTACTACTACTAATAATAATAATAATAATAATAATAATAACAATAATAATGAGAAGAAGAAGCTGTACTCACCTTTGACTAAATGGAAAAACTGTTAAATCCACATTGTGGATTTTATATTTTCAAATATATAGAATTCTATGTTCATTCTGTTTTTTCTTTATTTTTACTACTTTCTACATTGTAGCTACATACTGGAGATATAAAATATATGAAGCAACATATATGGACTTACATAGCAAAGAAAGTATTGTTAAATAGATGTAAATGTTTTACATGTTAGATTCCTCAAAGTAGCCACCCTTTCCTTTGCTAACAGCGCTGCAAACCCTTGGCCTTTTCTCAATGAGCTTCATGATGTCGTCACCTGAAATGGTTTTCCTTTGTCAGGGTTCATTTGGAGAATTTCTTGCCTTCTTAATGCGGTTGGGTCCATCAGTTGTGTTGTGCAGAAGTCAGGTTGGTACACAGCTGACAGCCCTGTTTGACAACTGTTTAGCCCTGTTTGACAACTGTTTATTAATTCATATTATGGCAAGAACCAATCAGCTAAGTAAAGAGAAATATATCTATATCTATATGTGTGTATGTATGTGTGTGTGTGCGTGTGTGTGTGTGTGTGTGTGTGTGTGTGTGTGTGTGTGTGTACACACATAAATACATACATACATACATATACACAAACACTCCTGGTTCCGTCACCTTATCGTAGTGGAGGGGTTGGAGTGCCTTAAGGACACTAGGAGCTATGCTGTTGGAGGCATTTTGCCCGACATGGAATATCAGCTCTCTGGTGGGAAAGGAGCCGGAGCTGGTGGAAGATCAGCATTGCCGGGTAGACATAGTCAGCTTCACCTTGACACGTAGCTGGAGACACTTGTCTGCATTTATGCGCCGAACACCAGTTCAGAGTACCCAGCCTTTTTGGATTTTGGAAGGGTGCTAGATGGCGCCCCGAATGGGGACTCCATTGTCCTGCTGGGGGACTTCAATGCTCACGTGAGCAATGACAGCATGACCTGGAGGGGTGTGATTAGGGGAAATAGCAGGCCCTACCTGAACCCGAGTGGTGTTCAGTTATTGGACTTCTGTGCCAGCCAGGATGTCCATCGGTGCAGGTCATATGTCTATGATTGAGTTCGTAGTTGTATCATCTGATCTGCAGCTGTATGTTCTGGACATTCCAGTGAAGAGAGGAGCTGAGCTGTCAACTGAGCCATCTGGTGGCGATTTGGATCAGGTGGCAGGGGAAGATGCCATGCAAACCTGGTGGAAACGAGTAGTGAGGGTGTGCTGGAATGCCTGTCGGAAGAATCTGTCAAGTTGATCTTCAACTCCCACCTCCGGCAGCGCTTCAACCTCATCCAGTGGGCAGTGGGGGACATTAAGTCTGAATGGACGATGTTCTGCTCTGCCATTGTTGAGGTGGCTGCTGTGAGCTGCAGCCGAAAGGCTGCTGGGGCAGCAATTTGCGGTGGTAATTCTCAAACCCATCCAGTGGACACCAGAGGTAAGGGGAGGCACAGGCTGAAGAAGGAGGCCTGAATAGATTGGATAAGATCTGCCGTGGGTATCTCAAGGCTCTGGATGCTGTCGAGCCGTCTTGTATAACACGCCTCTGCAACATTGCGTAGACATCTGGGGAGGTGCCTTTGGAGTGGCAGACCGGGGGGGGGGGGGGGGGGGTGTGGTCCCCACCTTTAAGAAGGGGGACCAGAGGGTGTGTTCTGACTATCAGGGATCACACTCCTCAGCCTCCCCAGAAAGATCTACACCAAGGTACTGGAGAGGAGGGTCAGTGCGATAGTCGAACCTCAGCTCGAGGAGGAGCAGTGTGGTTACTGTCCTAGCTGTGGAACCGTGGATCAGCTCTTTATCATCGCTAATGGTGCTGGAAAGGGCATGGGAGTTTGCCCAACCAGTCCACATGTGTTTTTTTGGATTTGGAGAAGGCTTATGAATGTATTCCCAGGAGCACCCTATGGGGGTTATTCCGGGAGTATGGGGTGGATGTCCCCTTACAAAGGGCCATTCAGTCTCTCTACCGGAGGAGTTAGAGTCTGGTTTGCGTTGCCAGCAGTAAGTTGGATTTGTTCCCAGTGAGGGTTGGACTCCGTCAAGCTGGTTCTGTTCATAACTTTTATGGACATATCTAAGCGCAGCCAGGTGGTGGAGGGTGTGGAGTTTGGCAGCAGAAAGATGTCCTCTCTGCTATTTGGAGACACTACATCAAACCACGACCTCCAGCTTTTACTGGGGCAGTTCACAGCCAAATGTGAAAATCAGCACCTCCCAGTCTGAGGCCAGGGTCCTCAGCCGGAAAAGGGTGGCCTGCCCACTCCAGGTTGTGGGGAGGTCCTTTAGTATCTCAGTTGAACCCTTCAAACCTCGAAGCAAACATACTAAAGGAGGGGGCCTGTGGTGAGCTATTCGTGAGCTTTAATATTGGATCACAGTGAAAGAAATTAAACATTACAACATAACGTTTGAGAAGTAATTCTTTTTATTACCTTTCAGCCAGCCCAGGCCCATGTACAATGTTAACCTACATGGTCACATCATATTGGTTTCCTTCATAAAATAGGAGAAAAAAAGGCAACAAACAATTCATTATGCTGTTTTGCTGATAACTGACACATGACACTATCGCTGAAGTAAAGCTGCATAAAATAAAAGCTATGAAATTAAATCTTTGATAGACTTTGATAAAATACTTTCTTCATATTACTTGAAAATAACAGACATGTCTACATTTGTTTCTTTGTACATTAGCACCAAATCTACATGAATCTCACTCCTACAAACAGTTAACCATGACAATGGATGAATACCTTGTTTTGACACCTTTGTATGTTTTTCTCCTTTTTTGTGTCACATCAAAAAAAAACTGAAGGTCCATGTCAAAGCAATGTTGGAATAAAAAATTAGTGACATAAGCAACGTATGAGCAGGTTTTTCTAAGCATATACTGATGTTAGGTCATTTACTAGAACACACAGAATAAGCAGCTTCATATTTTCATTTGCAAGTACATCAGTTCTATGTAGGTGGCATTACTGCGCACAAGCTAATCTATCTAAAGCAGCACTGATCTCCAAAGTGAAAAACTACGGTACTTCACAACCAAATGCAATTTTCAGGTAGCATCATAAACACCCAATGAAAACAACACAGAGCCAGTAGGAGATACACTGCGTGGAGTTCTTGAAAACTATTTTTTTCCCCCAGTCTCTTCATTTATTTGTTTGAGTGGCTTTATTTGTCACACATTGACCTACAGTACTGTATACCATGGCTGGCTATCCAAGTCAGGAGTCAGGCAAACAAAATCAAATGTTTAAATGTCTAAATGTTAAAATATATTGTTTTATCATAGTGGTTCTGACTAAAAGATTATGTGCAGTTTTGTGGCAAAAAAGAAAAATATTTACTTCATTCACTGTGCCACTTCATAGAAGTAACATGAATAGAAAATATACAAACTATAATAGAGTAATACATTCTTCAGTTGTTCTGCATTTTTAACCTAATGTAGAGACGATATGACAAAGTTAAATTCAAATAATTGCCTTCAAGAAATCCTATTTCACAAAAAAAAAAAATCATTTCAATAATAGGAGTTAAGATAACAAAAGGTTCCAAAAATGTATCAGGTTGACAATCCTTACATGGACATAACTTTGAATTTGTCTGCTTATTTACTTCAAACAGAGCTAGAATACATTTGTGTGAGAAATGTTATGGCTTCGCGCAAATTTACTTACTGTTTGCCTCAAAACATTTGTTATGTATAGTTTTATATACATCATAACTTTATATCAAATATTTATCAAATTTTTTAATAAATTGAAATAGCTTGTCTTCATTCAACGTGTTCTTTGGCAACTGCTTTTAAAATTGATTTATTCAGGGACAGCTTTGTTTTGCTTCACAAGATTTTAAGAATAAATATAATTCAGTACATTCAGCATGTAAAGTAAAAATGATGAATTCAGTAATATAGTTCCAATATTGTTCATTTAGACTGACTTTGCCCTCTGGAGACTGATTGTAACATGTATACATGTGCAAAACCAACATGAATCAACCCCATTACTCTGCATTGCTGGCAAGACTCCACACTGAAAGCTGTTAGACCACTGCAGCTTCTTTTCAGTGGCTATCAAAACAGAATAAGATTTTCACTTGAGCCTTTGAGTCACATTGGCCAAGGCAACTGCAAACGCCTGCACTGCTGAAAAAGGATACTGGAAATCCAAAATGTAAGCATTCCCATCAATTCTGCCAAATTGCATCACCTAAAACAAACAGAAGTCGGAAGAAAATGTTAAAGCAGCAAATAATCAACATTTCTATGTTATATATTCAAATGATTGTGGTAGAACTGTTGTAATACACCTTGTAAATGTACAATCAAATTACCTGTCTACCATCCAGCTCAATCTGAAAATTCTTCGCTGACTCCTGCGTGACTCGTCCTCCAAAGTCAAGCTGATAGACCTGGGTGGCTTCATTCCATAGCGGCTGTTTATTAGCCATAACATAGACAAATCCTTGACTACCCAAACTACGGTCCTCTCTTTCATTTGCTTTTCGGCATTTTATTTCCTCTAGCTCACTTGCCATACGCAGGCTGCGCTTGTTTTTCCAGCTCTTCTTGCTGCTTTGATTTTGGTTCATGAGCTCGTCACCACTGATAAAAAGCTCTGGCTCACTCTCTGAGCTGTCCTGGAACTCATTTGTGGTCCTGCTCATCTTCTTGGTTTTGTTGAGTTGCTCTCTCTGCCCCTTGGGCTTCTTCTTCTCTCTGCTGCCAAGCCTTGGGCTGGAAATGAGTGTGTTGAAATCAGAAAGTGTGCGACCTTCCTTTCTGGATTTGCCTTCAGAGACTGTGGGCATATTGGCTTCCTCAGCTCTACTGTCCAGTCTTTTGCGACTCTTTTTATTAAACCGATCTGACTCTTGTGGTACAGGGCTTTCATTTAGGGAAGATGATTCGGGAAAGTTGTTGGCTGACTCTGCTAGATCCTCAGTGGCACTTTTGGAAGGTGGTAGCTCCGTAGGTGGGGGAGGAGGCGGCAGAGGGGGTGGTGGAGGTGGTGCCGTGGGAGGAGGTGGGGAGAGAATTGGCTTCTCTAAAATCTGATGAGTTTTAGTGGGGAGGGGAGGTGCTGGGGGGTCTTGCATGGGAGGTGGGCAGGGGTAAGGGTTCCATGGGTGAAGGCTGACAGGGTGCAGCTGAAGTCCAGCACAGGAGCTGGCTCCCGGATACATGGGAGGGAGAGGACAGCATGCCAAGTTAGCAAGATTTGTGGAGTAGCCTGCTGATAAGACCAAATTGGCTTCCTGCTGAGCAAAAGGGACTGGGGCCACCACTTCATTTGGAGAGCACTGGGGGGGAGGGTTTTGTAAGGTCTGAAGTGGGGGTCCACTATGACCTACACCTGGAGGAAAAGGAGAGAGGGATATCTGGTACCCTGATGGAAAAGTAAGTGTGCTCGTGCTGGGACTAGAAGGAGGTTTAGTTGTGAGGACAAAAGGAAGTCGGGTCATGTCCAAATGCTGAGTTTGACTAATGATTAGAGAAGGTGGTTTATGAGATCCTGGTGGAGGAGCTAACATTGTTTGTTCTGGAGTGAGCCAGAACTCCTCTGTGGTGGAGGCGTCCCATTGGTAAGGTGGAGGGCGTTTAACTGTCAAACTGACATCACCAAGAGTCAGCTGCCGTCCTGGTTTTTCAAGGTGACACTGTTGATTTAAAGTCTCATCTTCAGTAAAGGCTGAGTTGACATATACTGTTCTGTCCCGGCTATTGTCAACAGCTCCAAGCAGACTGTAGGATGACTGGGAGGCCAGAGGTGAGGCACTTTTGGAGTGCACAATGATTGTACTGTGATGTGCTCCTTTCCCTGGTGGGAAGTCTTGTCTCACCACGGTGCCACCTGCAATGCCACTACTTGAAGTTCCACCACCGCTAACACTGACACTGGTGCTGCTGCTGTTACTGCTACATTGTGTGCATGTATACAATGCCGTGGGCAGCCTCTGCTGATAAGTTAGTGCTAATGCACTGTTCATTTTGGCCTTGGTGGGAAGAGTTCTTGAGCTTTCCATCATCTGTGGTACTTTGAGTCCCACATCCCTTCGATCTCGACGTAGAGTTGCATGAATCAGACTGCTATCAAGTCTCTGGGGAGGAGGAAGTGTAGCAGTTACTTGATTGGTTGGATCAGGATAAGGAGGAGGGTCTCCACTAGGTATTGAGTATCGAGGGACTGAAAGACGACTCAAGGTTGCTGAGCTGTAGGGAAGCTGAATTTTCTTACTATCAGATGAAGTGACTTTGAGTGTGGCTGAGCCTCCAATCCCATGGACAGTGTATGCATTTTGGTTGCGAATGAGGCGCCTACGTGGTCGACAAACTTCCTCCACATTGCCACTGCTGTCAAAGGTTGTGATCCTTTCATACCCCAGAGGCGTTGGGTACTGTAAGGTCACAGGGTGAAGCAAGAACTCATCTTTTTTCAGGCAGGGGTCAGGTGCCAGAACACTTGGGCTGTCACAGTTTGTGACAAGTGTTTGAGGTGTAGCTGCTGCTGTAGCTGCTGCAGCAGCTGCCGCAGCAGACACAACAGTGCCTGGATACGGAGGAGGAGGATTTACCTTTCTCATTTGGATCTCCACAGACCCATCTCTGTCACTGAAGGAGGGTGGTAAAGTCCGGGGCAGACTTGGCTTCAGAATGTGTCCATGCTCTCTGTCGAGTCCAGGTTCTGTGTTTGAAGGAGGCATTTGAGGAAGAAGGTGAATCTGTTGCAAGGAAATGGTCGGATAGCCAGATGGAGGAGGGGGTAGCGACATCTGCATCTTCAGTTGCTGCTGCATTTGTTGGTGCTGCCGCTGCATCTGTTGATGTTGCTGCTGAATCTGCTGATGTTGCTGCTGGAGCTGCTGCTGCTGCTGCCTCATCTCCTGGATCTGTTGACGGATTTGTTGCTGCTGCTGTTGCATTTGCTGCTGCTGTTGCTGCATTTGTTCATGCTGCAGCTGCATTTGTTGCTGTTGCTGCTGGATTTGCTGTTGCTGCTGTAGTTGTTGGCTTGTAACCTGCGGCTGATTTGCTTGTGCTTGTTGGTGTTGCTGAACCTGGTGCTGTTGAAGTTGCTGCTGCTGTTGTTGATGTTGTTGCTGCTGGTGGTGCAGTTGCTGAAGCTGTTGCTGTTGCTGCTGCAATTGCTGCTGCAATTGCTGCTGCAATTGCTGTTGCAATTGCTGTTGCATTTGCTGCTGCATTTGCTGTTGTTGTTGCTGTTGTGACTGTGACTGGTGGTGATGCTGTTGTTGTTGTTGCTGTTGTGACTGTGACTGGTGGTGATGCTGTTGTTGTTGTTGTTGTTGTTGTTGTTGTTGTTGTTGTTGTTGTTGTTGTTGCAGCTGCTGTTGTTGATGGTGATGAATTTTCTGCTGCTGCTGCACCTGCATCTGCTGTGACTGCTTGGACTGTTGTTGACGAGGCTGTTGCGAGTGTGACCGTTGCTGGTGTGGCTGCGGTGGGAGATGGTGAGGAGGAGGTGGGGGCGGGAGAGTGCCAGGCAGAAGAGGACCCATCTCCAGCCCATTGAATATCACCTGACCAGGGTTCGAGTATCTAGCTGGAACTGGGTATGGCTGGGTAGCAACAGCATCCTGGCTGTGATCTGAAACAGGGACAGAAGCAGCTGCTGCTGCAGCTGCTGCTGCTGCATTGGCTGTGGGGTTGGTGAGGACATCAAGCTGAATATTCTGATTGGCAAGGAGGGACTGAACCAAGCCAATACTCTGAGTTGGGGACATAGCCTGAGCAGGGCTGTGGATAGGTGCAATGGGAATGTTGACTGTGCAGGGAGGATTGTCTCCTGCCACTCCAGATGACCCCATCACTTTATGAAAACACAGAGGAGAACCATGTCACATAAAAATTTGAAGAACATAAGAAATAAAATGGTAAATGAACCCAGTTGGCCTCAACCATAATGAGACTTTGATATTTAGTTAAGTGTAGATTGTGATGACAAGTGACCTAAATTCAATGTCAGCACATCATATGACGGCAAATATATGGAAAAGCTGACTGTCTACACAGCTGTCTCTCTTCATTTGAAACTAAAATTTTAAGTTTATCTAACACTGGATTTCAACATCTTTCTGATGTTAAATGACATACGGTGCCAGCTTGGTAATCATTAATCGTCTTTAGCAGACGAATAAAAAAACCACCTGGTAAGTCATCCTCATCTTCACTAAATACATTCGGGTTGAACACAGGCAGGCTCATGAAGTCTTGTGAAATCTTTCGGACTTCTGGAAGATAGATTGTCATCTGCCTCGGTTGCAAATGAAGCAAACTGGTCTTGTAGATGACTGAAAAAGAGAAATGAAGAATATTGACTTTTAACTTTATCATATAGGGTATTGTAATGCATACAAAGAGTGTGGCTTATTCTTGATATTTACCTGCGCCGAGATTGGCAGGGAGGAATGCGGCAAGTCCAACAATTTTAAACTTCGTTCCCCAGATATTGGATGTGACCTGAGCCAGGTAATTATGCTGTGAAGAACAGAAACAGAAAATATAGCAAAGAAATTGCTCAGCACTAATAGTCAAACTTTTCTTTGAGTATCAGGTAGTAACAGACAACATCAGTGTAAGATTTTTGTTTTGAACTTTTTGGCAAGACATTTTCAACAGTCCCCCGAAAGCTTTTTGATTACTGATGATTTTTCCACAGTACTATCAAATTTAATTACTCGTATCTTTCAAATTAAAACTCTAATAAATCTGCTTGACAGCATCATTAACAGATAATATAGATTTATATAACAGTTTAGCTTTTGTAGTATATTTGGTTTTTGTACTTTAGTGTGTCACACCTCTGTGATTCCATCCATAGAAAACTCTCGACGTGTCAGACTTGGGGATCGAACAGGTGGTTTTTTTGTTGGTAACCGTGGAGAACGCTGACCTTCCTGATTAGCACGAGAAAGTTTGGGGGATTTTCGTGATTCCATGTTCATTCTTTGAGACAAAGAAATAAATCTGAAATTATCTTTTCATTGAAAATGTGACAATTTGAATTAATATTACAGTTGATAATACACTCTATACAATAATAATAACAACAACAATAATCATAATAATCATAATAATCATAATAATCATAATAATCATAATAATAATTAGTTAGTACAGAACACTGTATTTTTTCAATGGCTTTCTGACTCAAGCCCCCATGATTGCTGACAAGCTCTTTTATATAACACTGTCATGTACTGGAAAGCTTAGGTGACCTGTTTCCTCGGGATAACTTGGGTGACTTCTTTCCAACCCACTCATCACTTAGCTCAATGTCACTGGAGTCAGAGCAGTTACAGCTGTCAGTGTATGAGATCATTGGATTCACACACACTTCCTCTGCAACAAAAAAACAAAACAGTAGAGCAGGAGCTTGCATAGAAAAATAGGTCATGGCAAGGACTTGAAATTTTAAAATGGAGCCAAAGTATAAAGAGATAGCTGAGTCATAGATTTCATTCCAGATTACAATAAATAATATCTCTGACAGTGAGTATGTTAAAATTCTAAATGAGGTTCATTATACAGTATAATGCATTTTCTAGTAAAGGGGTGCTCAAAGCACATTTTTCTAGATAGGGAATTCAACCAGTTACTATAAAATCACCATACAGTCACTCCGAAGGCTCTACTGGCAAAATATGTTTCGCTTTAGCTGGATGGCTATTTTAAAATGCTCACAATCCATTTGTCTCTTTCAAGGAATAATTTACCATTTTTTTGTAAAAGCCCTAATTTGCTATCTTGCAACAAATTCCATGAGAGAATTCATTTAGAAAGTCTTTACAGAGCAAGAGTTAACAGGCGTTTAGCGTAGCATTCAGACAGGAAGTAAGGGTAACAAAGTAATTGGCGCAGCTTCGCATATAACTGATCTGAGCGTGATATTCTTATCCAGTTCCTGGAAGAAAAATCTGTCATCACATTTACCAAAATGTTAAATTATCCCTTTAAAGTGCCTATGCCATCCCCCAAAATCATACAGCAGCCTTTATGAATCTGTAGTCTAACTTGGTTGTAGAGATTAACCTGCTTTGTTGTCTGTTTTTGGATCCATGATGACAAACTCGGGTCGAAGTTTACTGATGCGCCTTCCTTTGAGTATAGGCACCAGTCCTCCTAAATATTCTAGATAGAGAGTATAGCAGGGTCCACCAGCCTCAGGGCTGTCCTCCGCTCTCTTCATGGTGCAGTGTAGCCTCTCATTCCCAGCTGTAGGATAGCTGACAAAGTCACGGATGTTGTTGGGGTCGGGAATCGGGGGCTAGACCAAAAAAGACAAGAAGTCAATGAGGTTACTGGACACTCAAAAATTAGACAGTCAGAAGTTTTGACAGTGCTACAAAGTTGGTAAGAAGTGAAGCTGTGATGAGTGCACCTTGATGGTGGGAATGAAAGCAGTGGTCACATATGAGCAGAGCAGAGAGGGCATGTTCAGTTTCCCCACATCTTTCTCCTCTCGTAGGGCACTGGCAATACCCTGCTGGCATAGAAGTTGGAGGCTGGCCACCCTGTGCTCCACCCGCACCACATACAGCGCTGGTCCACATGCGAGGAACAGACGAGAATCTCTGTGACCCCAACAGATGGTGGTGATTGGTCTCTGAAAAATCATCATAGTAAAATTATTCTTTCAATTTCAGTCACATGCTCTTTTCAAGTCTCTTGGTAACTGACAAAAAAGCTAAATTTTCCATGATGTCACTCTTTGTCTGAAAAGATGAAACACATGAAAACTGATTAGCTATACTTCCATATGACATATTTCTACCAAACTGCTTGAGGTTAACACAGATACTGACTTCATAACCACAAGTGCATTTTAAATAGGGACTCAGTTTCTACCACTGACTGGAGTACTAAAAGATGATACAAATCATTTTCTTGTGGTGGTTTTTTCAAATCATATCACAATCTACAACTCAATTGTCTGCACAATAGTCACTTTACACAAATAAAATGAAATAAAAAAATACCAGATTTGATTTCCCATAACCAATAGAAAATCAACTACAGAAATATAAAGAAAGGCATCTGCAACATTTCAGTTACCAGTACCAAGGAAACACCAAATGTGGGGTTTGCCTATCTGTTTAGGAGTCAACAGGATTGCAAGGTGTGTATGGAAGAATTAATTACATTTTGCAACAGATAAGTCACAGTGCCACCTGGTGGCAACAGGAAATTACATGAATTTTTACTTCAATGTACTTGCTCGTGGGTTAACCGAATCCAGCGATGTCTGAACAGCTTGTTGTCTGGTTACAGTGACGTATTAGTCTGTTCATTCATGCAAAATCCAAATGCTATCAGGTTTCACCATCTTCTCACTCTATGGAATGGTTAGATAACGCATGCCCTGCTCATTGTTACTTGCAGATATACTTTGGATCTCACCACAAAAGTTGCCGCAGCAAGTGCTTTCTAGATTAAATGAAATTATCTATATTATTGATATAAAAATGAGCTGACCTGTGCTGGTGTTTCCAAAGTGTAGATATGTTCTCCCTGGACATTATAGAACTTTACAAGAGCATTCCTCATCATGGATGCACAGGCAGAGTCGGTCGGTAGGCCGTGTCGCTCCATGCCAGCCACAGCCAGGAGGTCTCCCTGGGAGCACCACTGGGCCTCCACATCTGAGGAATGAAGAAGCCCAGAATCTTATTTGACACTTATCATTATAATACTTGTAAATATTTATCAAGATTATTCTCATTTATGCTATTATTCTTGGTTTGAAATCACACCTTTTAGGCCTGAGCGGATGATAGCAGGAGAGAGGTCATCATAGTTGTTCATTAAACTAATATCTCCTGATAAGAAGGTGACTGTCAACAAAGGCTTGACTCGCCGTACTTGAAGGAATACATAAAAGTACATATTAGCTTTCCCCATCCCACACATTCAACTAAATTGCATGAGTAAAGAGGACATGAGTTTGTACCTAAAGGCAGAAAATTTTCATCAGAGTCTGTGTCACTCTCTGTACTGTCCTCAACCAGGAAGTCAGGGCAGTTCCAGGACATACTGACAATTCCATCAGATTCATGTAGCAGAACATGTGCAAGCATCCGTCCGTGACAGTCCATCACTATCACCTGACCATCCGCAGTACCAAACAAGACCTGAGGAGGCATCGTGCATTTAACTTTGCAACAATTATTATCTAGACTGAAGTGATACAAATTTAGAATCAAATTTATTTATGATGTTCGATCTTTTGTTTCAAGAACAGCTCTACTTTGGATGTATTTTGGACAGGTATTTTCTCCTAATTTGGACTATTATAATGATTTTCATCATAACTGACTTTAATATTACAAAATGTGCATGAGGCTGAGGTCAGGAGCAAGAAATTACTAAATACCATTAGGCTTTGCTTCCTGTCTAATGATGGAATAGCCTCTATAATGACTGAGAACAAGCTTATGCATGACAACATTTCATGAATGTGAACAATTCTGAGTATAATAAATACAATCCAGCAAGACAAGTAGTCAAACGCCTACAAAAACAAAAAAGAAATATTTAGAATACAGAATATCATGAATAAACTAACATAATCAATATGAAAAACTATAATAACGTAAATGCTGAATTGATTGATTGCACATGGCTGTCTATGGTTGTACCTGCTGATCATCAGGTGTCCAGATTCCACAGGTGATTTGACTCTCTAGGTTTATCTCAGAGGACCAGTGTCTTTGTCCACTGACTGAGCCCACGAGCACAAAACCATCCCTGTATGCGATGAGAGCTTGAGTGCCGTCATGTGACCAAGTAAAGTCACTGACCTAGAGGAGACAGAGCAGAGCAAGGATTAACAATATTGCTGTCTGTTTATGTTGTGCTTTTGGCAGTTTTCAAGTAACTTGGATCGAATGTCTACCTGGGCTCCCCTGTCGTTCACTAACTCCACAGACCATCTTCCTTCATACTGAATCCACACAAAAATACCTCCTTCCATGTCACATGTGGCCAACTTCTGAAAAGGTTCATTCCAACGAACCAAGACAACCTGCAACACAGCAAGACACTTAATTTTTTCTTACAAACACAGATGCCTCTCTGCACAAAGGGAGCATTCATGATTGATTTATCAGTCTACAGCACAATGCTATAAAAGGCTGCATGTGATTTAAATCCCATGAGACAAACCCATGATTTGGGAAATAAATGTATTTGTCATCCTTCTCAAGGCAAGACACAAAGACACTGTACATATTTTCTCTCTTCTGTGTGTGCATTAGGGAAGTTGACTGTGAATGTGCTAGTTAGCTTAGCACAATGAATGGTATGGATGGGACGTGTTAGCAAACCTCTGTAAAAAGTTTTCAAATATAATTTTCTCCAAAACATTTTTTTTTAACATTTGCAATGGAACAATTTAAAGTTAGAGCATAAAGTAATTTTCTAATCAGATACATAGCTGGAACTACTTTCCCGGCTGGGTGCAGAGATTTGATGCAGCACATCAGTAGTTTCGTAAAAGAGGATTCTGAACTTTATTTTTTTTATTCTATTTTTTTGATAATTTTGACAGATAAATGCTACCACTTCCCTTCCACTACCATTCATTGTGTTAGGCTAACCAGCATTTCGCCAGTCTCTGGGATCTCAGCTCCCTAATGTAGCACATAGAGGAGAGGAGGGTGTCTATCATCTTGTCTGGTTTTGAACAATTGGCTTATTTCACAAGACCTGGAGTTCCTTTAAGTAGGACAAAAAAGAGAGAATGATGACCTACATTTGTATGTATTTACATTTATTTTTCAGTAAAACTTTATTGAAATGATGTGAAGTCTGTCTTTGTATAAATCAAGCCCCCACCTCACTGTTATGTCCACGTAGGTTAAAATTTATTCTCTGAGGTGTGCTTCTGTCCCTCCTGCAGTGACTAGATGTAAACGTCACCCCAACAACTCCTCTCCCGTTCCCCGTGGCGAGCCAGCCCTCCTCATAGTACCGTCTTCGGCACACAGGCTTGTCCTTCTCACTCTTGGGGACCCGGCCTTTCCATGAGAGGCAAAGGATGTTGGAGTCACTGCAGAGGATGGGACCATGTTCCACGGCAGCCAACATCCCTACTGAGTGACCAGGCTGTTAAAAAGATCAAAGGCAAAAGGATACACCTTTAGTTTGTGTCCATCTGTGAGCATGCACTTACTTAGAGGAGAGCAGGTGTTGTGGATTCACAAGGTCCATTTAGTAGCTTTTCTGGAGCTTTTGAATTGTATCCCACAATCTGTCTCAGGAGATTATTCCCCATACCGTAGACATTAAAAGTTATTATTTATTTAACAATTTGAATTTCACCCTCTTGCAACTGTAATCTGATTGAAACCACCAAAACAACAAACGTGACCTAGTGATGATATTGCCGCATCTAATAGCCTTTTTTAAGGTAAAAAATTAAGCTTTCCTTTGTGTGACATTCTCTGCACAAATTAGTTTTGATATGAATGCACAGACCTCATAACAGTGAATCACTGCCCTTACACCAGTAGAATCTCCATGTCTGCCGTCATAGTGTTGAGGCACTTTTTTTTATTATTCACTGTATGTGGAGCAGCTCCAGGGTTTATCTCTAGATGACGTCATTGCTACAGTCTGTTTTATTTTTTTGGATTCACAAACTTCAACTGACAGGTTTATGCAGTAGATAAATAATTTGAATTGTAGTAAAGGCAAGATGTCCCTTAAAGGATAAATTGTGTGTTCTGCAGCATTTTAGTGTCTGCTGAAATACTATTAACCCAGGTTTTACTGGTTTTACTAGGTTCATTCATATTTTAGATTGTGTTTTTTTCATTTTCAGCTTTCTATTACCTATTGACACTGACTGAAAAGATGAATGTGTGAAAAATACTGTAAACTCATAGTTCACGTGATTTTTACGAAGAGAATACAAAATTTTCCAATAAATTGTATTAAGTGCAAGCCATTTGACACATAACTGGAGATTGACTGATGTATAAGTAAGTCATATTTCTGTTGTATCAGCAAAGTAACATGGCCATTTGCTGATATCAGTATCGGATTATGTACTGGCTGAAGTGTGTAGCATATATATGTATATCTATATATCTATATCTATATCTATATCTATCTATATATATATATATATATATATATGTGTGTATATATATATATATATACACACATATATACAACACTGCTCTAACTGGAGAAAACAGTGTGTCGTTTCCATGGCAACAACTTTCTTCACTCCTGCTGCATGACTAACAACATGGTTTGTGAACCACTTGCTACTGTTCAAGTACTGATGAACTGGCAAAAACAAAAAAAAATAGAAGAGGGTCAAGAGGGTCAAGCCCAACCTTGGATTTATATTTACAGTGTGAATAGAGACAGGAAATTGCCTCTCTCATAATTTTTCCATCTATCCCACAGCTCTTCTATCATTTAGCATTTACTTATGTTTTACAGTTTATTTTATGGTGACGGATGCAAAATACATTACAAACTGAGAACAGCTCTGACATGCATGTATCACAGTGTTTACCGTGAATTCTAATTTGCAACACTATTCCCTAGAGGTGCTCTTGGGATTTAAACCTTAAGAGGAGCTGGTGTCACGTCTAATAACCAGAGAACCATAGGCACAGCCTTCTACCAGGGGAATGGTTGTTGCTTCTCCACCACAGCACACCCTGAAAAAAATATAGATTATATACTGTATACTCCAATTATTAGAGTATACGGTATATATTCAGCCATACACCGCCATATTCATATATATTCAGCTAAAGCCAGAGACTGTTATTAGAGTCTAATAACAGTCTCTGGCTATAGCTGAATTGCCGATGACACACCTCGCTGGTACAAGTCAAGCTTAGATTAACCAGTTTAGTCTTGTTATCAATCTTTTGGCCTTAGCTTTCTGCCATGTAGATGTACATAGGGAAATAAATATAAATGATACACATAAAATTTAAAATAGTAAATATTTTATAAGTAGTACTTTTAATTTAGTCATTTACTATACTAAGTACCCTGTACAGGGTGTGTGCCACTGGAATAGGCTTCAGCCCCCCCGCGACCCTGAACAGGATAAGCATAACAAAATGGATGGATGGATGGATGGACAATACTAAGAACATTATGTTTACAGTTCTTTTGTTTATCCACTAAGATATTGGCTGATAAATCTATATCGGAATTTTTTACTCCAAACTTTTTCATTAGTTTTAACAAAAAAATGGAGAATATCTTACCATGATACTACATTATACTGAGGTATACCTTGGTTGTCAGCAGTGACAATACCATATTAGGTTATATCGTTCTAAAAAAAAAAAAATTCATACGGAGAACCTCACCATTTGCATCCATCTCTCCTGTCTTCCTCTGCCTTGATTCTAAAATGGGAGGATTTTCATACATGCTGCTTTTGCAAAAATGTTTTTAAAAATGTCATTATAATGAAGCATTTCTTCAACCCCCGAAAAACAGTTTGATATGTAATACCATATTCCATAGAATTACAAAATTTTCTGATGCAATTATTGTCAAAGATGCATTTGGAAATCTCCTACAATTGCAACGCTACTAGCTGGTGTTTAATTCTATGATATGTGCTAATAAATCTTAAAATTGACAACTAACCTGAAAATTACTTTAAAAATCATTGTCTTCAATCAAATAAACATACCTCATGGTTCCTGGACATGATGTGTTAAAATTCCTCCATTGAAGGTGTCCATATTTCCACCGAAGGTTAATGGCTGCTCTGATCTTTCTATTTAAAATATAATCTAAGTGGGCGTTAAATGCATCCTACACCGAGATTTATCCAGCTCTCTGGTCATTTAAAAGAGCAGCTCCGTTCCTCTGAGTTTACTGTGAAATGATGCGAAGCTTCTCTGGCCCATCCCATGTTTTGCTGATGTGGCTCTTGAGAGTTGTGTAAATCTGTTGCAATGAAATAAAAACCAACAACAACAACAACAACAACAAAAAAACACCATTATTCAACAGCCAACCAAAGAGAAGGAGATGGTCCCTTCCCTAAAATAGCCACGTTGTCATTCAGTGCATCAACCTTGAAATTCACAGTTTTTTCTCGGTCTCTATGCAACAGCATCACTGCATTGGAGATGAGGACTCGCAGTCTCCATGGGTACTGATACTGTCCGCTCTTCCTATTTTACGTCAAACAGCAGGGCAGCCAAACAGGGATGTGAACTCAAATATATCAATAAAGCAATTATAATGTAATAAAATCAGCCATTAAACTATGCGCTTGCTTTTATTATCATTAACAACAAGTGCAGACCCTCATCAGCTGCTCTATGAGGGTTTTTCTCTATTACACCTTATACATCAAATAAAGGTGATCTGACCGCATGCAGCAGACTGAGCCCATGCTGACAAGACACTGCGGCGGAAAATAAACACGCACATCCATCAGAAAGGCTTTATAGACAAACATTGTGAAGGTGTACATACCTGACAGAGATCTAATAGGGTTAATCCGGAGGCATCGGTGAACAGCGCGGTGGTGTTGCCAGGCGCTTCTCCGCTGGCGCACTTTTGGGTTGTGGCTTTAAAACGGGTTGCCATGAGGCAAATAGCACGGAAAATAGACGCCGAATTATAAATTCATGTATAAAACAAATACATACACGAAAGATGACCCCATCAGTAATTACGTAATGTAATATTTATTATTTTACTATATTTCGATACACTTTGATGACGGAATTTAGTCTTAATACTGATGCAATCAGTAATACCATTTATTTCTGCACCTATATAGGGGGGTTTTCCTGCAGTGGCAACGTGCACACGATGCACCCCAATTTTGTAATGATATTGACTCAAAAGACCCTTGAGTGGCCATGGAGACACTTTTATTTATTTATTTTCATTTCATTTTATTTATGTATTTATATATTTATTTTGTGCATAGAGAGGAAACTGACCCTGATACGTATCTTGTTCCCTCAATTTAGTTATTGTGAGGCCACAAAATATAAATTTTGACTTGATTTCTGTGTGTAATGCATGAGACATAACTTTGTCCTGAAATCTAGTTATTCAACGTTTTTCAACAATGCATATCCTGTGTCCAAAAAGGAATTAAATTGAGACCAAAAGTCATATCTTGTGGCTTCAAAATAATTCAGTTGTGGGAACATGTTATATCACGTAGCCGCAAAATATATAGAGATGTACATTTTTTTCTCTATTCCTATAGATTTATTTTAACCCACTTCTTATAATTTTGGATGGGATAATGATTCAGAGTCAGAGATGGCAACATGGGGGGGGGGGGAGCATAATTAGGAGACTGTGAAAAAGCCTCCAAGTGTCTGCACTATGACAGCAACAATGGTATATAACACACTGATCTGACCATGTCTACAGTATGGACGTGTACCATTCGTGAGATGTACAGAGAAGCAGGTACAGCTCCAGGAAAAGGCTGTCAAAGTAATGACAGTGTTCAAAGATATCCTTTTGCATTCTCCTGATCTAGAGACGTGCAACCATTAGGACACACATCAGCTTCATTATTCTCCCTTCTGCAAGGAAAAAAAGACTGGCTGGCAACCTCACCAAAATGAAAAACAGAGAAACGCCACTATCTCATGCAGCATTGGGCTTTTAATACCGGTAATTTAAGTAACTATTATATGTATTCATGCTAGGATTGTTTGTTTATTTTAGACATAGAGAGAGTATATATATATATATATATATATATATATATATATATATATATATATATATACATATATATATACATATATATATGTATATATATAAAACATTTATCTGCTTTTAATAAATCTCAAGGTCTACATACAGTACAGCATAATTCAGTTTTTTATTGCAAGTAAGAATGAATAAAATAAAATCTAAAAATAACTTGAAAGCATGCCATTGCTCTTGTTTTGAAGCTAATCACAGCTGATCTGAATAATATTTCACTTGTGCACAAATATCATCATAAACTCATCATTTACTCTTTATTGTGATTTTAGATAATGTCACTATCAACCACAGTTCCCTGACTGTCACATCATTACAGCCACACTGACCCCCGGCCTCACCTCATTGTCTCCCAGCTGATGGTCATCAGATAGTCAGTACTTTTTTCTGTTTGATTTATACTGAGCTGGCATTTCATGGCAGCAAAATAAGTTGTGTACTAACTGAAACCTGACAGGAAAGGTCCGATCCCCCAACTTTTAATGTAAAATGTTCAATTCTTCTTGTATCTATGGTGACAGCTTCAAGTGCAAGTCTCTTGAAAGGCATGGATAACGCTGTTGTATGCAGGAGGGGGGGTCTGCGAGGGGAGGAATCCCTTAAGTCCATTGCTGCCCAACCAGAAAGAATGTCTTTTGTTTGGTACCAGGGATGCTGAATCTGATGAGGTTGAAGCCGCTGTATCATCAGGCATGTCCACCTGGGTGTCGTCTCCCATCTCAAGGCCAGCCCTGCTTCCCTTTGGCAGTGGGCGAAAGGTGGAGGTCTCAGCCCCAGGTTTACTCCCAAGAGGGCCCACTGGCTCCAGTGAGGGCTGTCTGTAGACACTTAGAAAGGTGCTTCGGTAAAGACCGACCTGGCTGCTCATTGGATTGCGTGTTTGTGAGCGGCGAGATTTCTTTTTAGAGCGTCTGGTGATCATGGCAGTTGCGGTGCGCCTGGATGCCCAGGTTAGCAGAACGTAGATTAAAGCCCCTAACAGCAAGCCCACCAGCACAGACAAACAGAACGCTAGAATCATATCACCTGGAAAGAAACAGATTAATGCAAAGCATCAGAAAAGAAAAATTACTAAGGAAACAAGAAATAATAATGGTTGGAAAGACTGGGGGGGGGGGGTATATGCAATCTATTGATCTTAATATGGAGAATATGGGGATATTACCTCCACACATGTTTCAACTCCTCTTTAAATTAGAGCCCAACTGATATATCGGTTAAGCCAATAATAGAGGCCCTAAGACTTGGGTAAATTAAAAGAACAAAATCCCAGTGAAGGTTATTATTTGAGTGTGGCGGTGTCATTCAAACAAATACTACTTCAAGGGATAAGTCGAGTAAAGACTGCTATATTATTTTAGATGATTTTATGAACTGATATTTGTTTTCAAAAGATTTCTTGATATTTTCTTACATGACAGTCAGTTTTCAAACAAATAATTATAATAAAAAAAGATGTTTAGTGTAATTTAGTACTGGCGTCAAATGCTTAGACTCTGAGATGGTTGTGCCTTCACCTTAAATTACCAACAAGTTATTGAAATAGTTGAAGACTGAGTCTGTGAATCGGTGTTACTTTTCAAAGTTCATGAGATTTCATCCTGGAAAGTAATTAATAATGCCCTCATGTTTAAATGACGAGTGTATGTCACTCCCTTGTCATTTCCATTTACTAACCTTGAAGATATTTTCATTACTGGTCTGTTGATTGGAAACTTATGTGTTAGCATCTTTGGCTATTCTGCCTTCATGTTGTAATAAAGTTTGAACCAAACACTTAGAATTTTAGACATGAATTACATTTGTAACTGTTTTAAATAGCTAAAAATGACATGATTTCAATGTTATTGTTTGTTTTGTTTTGTTTTTTTAAATACAGTAGATTCATTTAATGGTTGGGAGCTGTGGCATGAACTCTTAGCTAGCTAAATGGAGTTTAGTAGCAAAGAGGACACTTATTATCATTATTGTTATTAATTTTAACGTTTATGATATTAACATCATTTCTAAAAGTCTGATAACTGTCAGGCTCTAAAGTTAAGATAATAAAGTAGCTCTCATATGTTGCAGATTATTTCCAGGAAGTTTTGCTTATTGATTTACTGAACCAGGGCAATGCTATACTGGGCTTGTTACATAAAAGCTTACATCATACCTTCTGTGTGGGTTCACTCAGTGTTATGTGACGGTACAACTCATTGTACTGAAGCTCAAACTTGACCACAACTGGTCTGACTTTACAAAACTCAAGTTTTCACCAGTTAATTTGCATGCACATCCTAAAATTATGAAGCACTTACAGTAGGTGCTTTCTTTTAGTAGAAAGTAGAAATACTTTAAATAGAAATATATAGAGAAATAAATTATTACAGTAGGGTTGCAGAAAAGTGATAGATAGAAAACTATGACCACTGAAAAATACTTCAGCTCAAAATTTTAATTTAGCATAGTAGAAACCAGGAGAAATGCTGTATGTTCTATTTTTAAAGACAGAAGCGCTGCATGCTACAGTACTTCTCTGTATCTACTTTGGGCTCATGGAGGCAGAAAGAACAAGTGAGTTTACTGGATAATTTTTAACAGTTGAAGAAGATCAAAAAATACTGTGTAATCCAGGAGTAATTAGATTTTTTTCTAAAAGCCTACATATCAGTCTGATAATAATGCATTTGTCAGTAATAGAAAGTAACTTAATCTCTTTAATCAAGTAATGTATTTAAGTCCATGTTTTCGAGAGCAGAACTTTACTTAAGTAGTTCATTCAATGCCACTTTATGCTTCGACCGCACTAAGGATATATTGTACTTTCAACTTCACTAAATGGACTGGACTTTTAAAATGGAGATTTCACACAAGAGACAATATAACACATTTTGAAAATACGAAACACTTAATTTTTTGCTTTTCGGGTCTTATTACATCTCCATTAAGGCTTCAATCAATGTTTAAATGATGCAATATTTTATTGATGTGAGCTGTCCAAAAGGCAGATTTGTGGATCAGAACTGTATGTTTTCTTCTTTCCTCTCCCATGAATCATCTCACACCCCCTCAGATTGATCTGCTATTGATGTATATATAGTTTAAACATGACACACCGATGCTACAATAGTGATAATCATATTATTTCATATATCATATTTCTCAGATAGACCAAACCAGTTCCTTCACAGCAATAGTTAAACCACATTTATCTACAAATACATATGGATTTTCACAGATTTAAAAGTATTGCTTTTCATGCAACAAATTCACTTGTAATGTGTTTTACATTGCTGTTTTGGTACTTTCATTTAAGATGTGAAAACTTTAATCTCTGGTGTTTCTGTAGTCTCTGTTTCTATCAATGATTCAATCAAACTTTATTTATATTTCATACATAATAATGACTTACAACTAAAATATGCTTAAAGCTACAAATGATTGACAAAAAGGCAGGATGTTAAAAACGGAAAGAGGCTAATGCAATCCAAAAACTACAAAGCAACTACACCATCTCAACAAAAAGATCTATATATGTACTTAGGAACTTATTTATTTACAATACAAAATAAGAATCTTATTGCTGCAGCTGTAAGAAATTGCCTTTCAATTTTCTCTCAGAGTCACGACAAGAGACATACAGATACACTCACCAAGATTAAATGATTTTAGTATTTCCAACAAGGGATGTGTATCATTATGCGCCATTACTCCAAAAGGCTTGTGTTCGATTCCACCCTTACTGCAAGCAGACAGGAGAACAGTTAGCTTTTTCCAAGACAGGCTTCTTGTGGTTTTTTTTGTACCCCTGAACAGTATAGCGGAAATTTTGTTGTCATGCTTCCTTCCTTTTCTGGCTTCAAAATTAGCAAGTGTATTGCTTATCTGTGTGGGACATAACACTGGGAAGCAGGGTAGTTTCCTTTTGCATCATTTCCTTGGGATCAATACATTTTCACAATGGCCTTATTGGCTGCATTTCATTTTTGAGTACTGTTTTTTCAATCAAGGCATGTTATCTGTGTTACTCTGAAACTACTACGATCACAACAATTATTTAATATATATTAATATTCTAATAAAACTACTGGATTGAATAGAAGGACAGTAGATTAAGTAAATGAACAACCTTCCCTGTGACGTAAAAAGAACTTGTCTAAGTGTCATGACAAGGGTCTGGATAAGGTAAACCAATGAAAATCTAACCATTCACTGGTCTGTAGGCTATCAAGCTCCTGGTCTCTGTGGGGATTTCCTTCTATTGTTGCTTTGTTCCCAATTCACTGCGACCCTGACAGTTCGCAGGTCGACAAGCTCGAACCAGCTTTCTGAAGCTGGTATTCTATTCATGTAAATACATGGTTTAAACAATACATTTAAACTTGAGCTACATTGTAGTGAGACACTCTCCCAAAACTAAATAGTTGTTTTAAGTGAATCTATTCACCTATTTTTAATCACTTCCTTAGACTATTTCTATCAGTAAGAAGCCATTGAGGACGTAAGGCAACCGTTATGACACAGATGTCCAGCAGGTGGCACAATTGCACCAGTAAACGGCTTCGCTGCACAAGTATGAAACACTGGCAGACTGTTAGAAATGCCTCTCGCCGCCGCCGCAACGTGGCTCTGTTCGTCCTTGCATCAAATACATTCGCGGACATGGTGACAGGACTTACGCTGGTAAGTGGGGCAAGTTTTATACATCTGAAGCTTTAGAGAGACAGCAAGTATGTAGTAGCATTGTTTCCACTATCACGTGTGTTTTATGTCCTTTTGCCATTTCTACACCTGCATTTTGTTAATGAAAGTTGATAGCGGAGCCTTGGCTACCAGCTTCCGTCTGGTTCCCCTAGTTGACCAATCCTGTTTTAGAATCATGTCAGCCGCGCCCACTTTATTAGCATACATTGCAATAAATGTAGAAATTTAGAAAATTATAAACCAATAAATGTCAGAAATAGCTATTTTCCAATCTTTGTTTGTTTTTCATGTGTTAATCTATTTCTATTGATGTCTGCCAATGTAATTGATTGTTCTCCGCATACACAATCCCTTACTATAAACTCACAATGCAGCGCCACAGGGCAGACAGATACCCGGGATTCCTCTGTGTTTTCCCAAAGAAAAGAAAAAAGCCTTCTTTGCCTCTTATGAAGATGAACAAGAGGAATGTGACCAGAGAGCACACTTCTGCCACTCCTCCTCCTGCAGGTTTTACAGCATGTGGTGGCGGTGCCTCAGCCACTAGGTTCACGAGCGCCGGGTCTTCTCGCCTCCATGTTTCAATGTCGGCGTTGCCAATAGTAACCAGGCAACACCTCGATAGACACTTCCTCTGTAAAGTTTCCTTGAGCTGAAATGACGAAAGTGGTAAGTAGAGGTAACGTACCGCACAACTTTGTGTCACCGTGTTTTGCTTGTGTGTTCATCGCTAGGGTTGTGTTTACGTTAGCTTGCTACTGTTTGTGATGCTTTCAAGCTGTTTTGTTGTATTTCAAACGTTTGTGACCAAGTATCATCTCCCTATTGGAGCTATCACACTGAAACTGCTAACTCAGTTATCGAACTTTTTTTTTTTAAGCAGATAACGTTTGTCTGGTGAAGTTAATTTTATTACATCTATGTAAAATAACTTGATTGATTGATTGATTGATTGATTGATAATTCTGTTTGGGCGTAAATAGGTCTAAAAAAAGATGTTTGCACTTCCTTAACATGGATCAAAAGTTTGAAAAGCTTTTTCTTATGAGTGTCTGTTAACTTAATACCAACATATTTTTAGCTGCTTTTAGACAATTATAATCCTGTCATTTAGGAATTCAATTATTTGACCAAAACCTGGATTTATACAGAAGTTTTATTATTAATAATATTTTTTTGTTGGAATATTGTTTGTTGTTGGAGATGTGCCCTCTATCACCTTTTCATACCATGATTATGACTCCAAAAAATTCCAAAGGCAATCATTTTACTTTGATAATTATCAAATGTTCCTAACATATTGGTTGTAGTGTCGTAAAAGCTAGTGATCATTTCATGAATGAAATGAGCATGAAATGATCTATCTATCTATCTATCTATCTATCTATCTATCTATCTATCTATCTATCTATCTATCTACCTACCTATCTATCTATCTATCTATCTATCTATCTATCTAGCTATCTTTCTATCTATCTATCTATCTATCTATCTATCTATCTATCTATCTATCTATCTCTAACAGTATCGGCCTCAAAAGTCCTGTATTGTTCGGGCCCTAAAAACTACTTTTATTTCAACATGAACAATTTGAAGCAAAGCTGATTGAAGTAAAAGTAGGGCTAAATACTATGAACATCAAGGAGTGGTGAATAAAGAATAGTCTTTAAAGGTAATTGGTTGACATTGAAACCCTTCTCACATACTTTTTTTGCAGTTACTGAATGAAAGGAGTGCTACCATTGGACAGTGAACCTGCGGATGTAACCTGAGATTCAATTGGAGGCTGTCCTGCAGTGAATTTAGAGAGAGAGGGAGGGGCAGAGGGGATGTCCCACTCAGGACAGTTGTGAAGGATCCTCAGCATCATTGACACACCTTGTCATTGAGCCCTGCGGGATAACATGGCCTCTCCGAGGCAGTTCAGGCGAGGGTCCTTGGACATCACTAACGTAATGCAGAAGCTGCAGGGTAAGTGTCACTGTTTGTGCCACTTGTTTACAGGCAAAAGTCTCTCCTTCTCCGTTGCTGTACTGTAAGATTGTGCTGATTCAAGGGCTGGGCTTCATGCCAATTTGAAGTTTGCCAGCATTTGCAGAATGCAAACCCACACATGCTTTCACACACATATGAGCATGACACACAGTTGGAAAATGTACCGTTAAATGGAAACTGACTGCCTCTTTATGTCATAGGATTGCCCGCTAGTTGGTCACTGTAAATAGCTGTCATAAGTCCTGCTATACAAATGTGTAGCGTGCACACACACACACACACACACACACACACACACACACACACACACACACACACACACACACACACTGTTGTTGGTTAAAAGTTCAAATAGAATCACAAAATTTGATTTCACATTCAAATGGTCTCTATTTTTTGCTTTTTGAATTAGTCGATAATCTCATTTGGATTAATAAGAAATTTTATGTGCATTCTTGTTAGATCTTGTGACACAACAAATGGCATGCGTATTGTTTGTTGTCTGACCAAGTAACACATAACACAATGTTTTTCACTGTGGCTACATGATGAATATTACATGTGAAACTGATTTGATCATGTTATCTTTTTTATTTTGACGCATTGCTAAAACAAGTTTAGTTGTTAAGAGGAATGTATTTTGATATCGCTTCATGATAGCTGATAAATGGTACATACATCCTCTTTTTGTTGCATCGCTTCTAAGAAAAATGGAATCTAATTATGCATGTCTTGACTTTGCCTCTTTAGTTTTGGTTTGAGCTAAGGGATCATCAGAATGTTTTGCCTGCCATGATATGAGATACTGAGTCACATCAACTGTGGCTTCATGAATGCACAGACAAAGCTCTGAGTAAACCTGACACCCTCTTTGCCCTTGGTGAAAGAATAGATCAATAGTAGGAGCCTCTTTTTGTTGATGTCTCCCACTTTTTACAAGCCCATTAGGTGACTTCCGTCACTACACACCTGATTTGGTTCAGTTACTTTTGAATGCACAGTATACCAGGAAACTAATGTTATAGCTTGTTACCATAGCTACTGCATTTGTCTGTGGTTGTGCCAGTGCTGCCCAGTTCCTGCTCTAGAGACACCGTTTCCTGTGCTCGTCACAGCTACAGTATTTCCATCTAATATATTTGAAGTACATGGCAGTCAAAATCATGAAGGACACCTGTTCTCTGAGTGTGTTTTAATTGTTTTTTCACATTTTTATAACCCTAAACCTGCTCAGACGTGCATTAATATAGAGAAACTACATACAGTACACATCAAATTATTCTCGCTTTTTAAAGCAAGTGACAAACACACATTTAACTCTTTTTAGATAGTTCTCCCCCAAGTAGGTAAGGGTCCTGACTAAGAATGATTCATATACCCAAGTGGCTGCTCATGTTGGGAGTTCAGAACCTCACCCAGAGGAGGGAGACCTGAGCACCCTCATGTATCAAATGGACTAAATTAGTTACCTTACAGGGTGGCTGGGCTTAGTATTAGTGAGATATTGTTGGAGGCCCTGTGGTAGACCCAGAACAGGCTGGAGGGAATATAACCCCCAGAGGAGCTGAAGAATTTTGTTAGGGAAAAGAAGTGAATGGATGCGGGATAATAAAGGAAATACTTCATCATTTTCATTCCTTTTTTTTTAGGTTTTCTGTCTGAAAAATGACCTAAATATTAATTTATATTCAAAATAGTTTGTATTAAATCAACTGATCTATTAGCCTCTTCATCTTCTTGACCTGAAATGCAAAATGAAATAAATGCAAAGGTTCCTGTTTTTGCTGCATGTGGAAATTTTCATTGAACTGTCCATGTCTGAAAGATGACCTTTTTTTTCTTTTTCATTTTTACAAGCAGTTTTAGTTTAGTTACTGACTTCCTGCCATTAAAGATACCCAGCAGACAAGTCTCCTGCAGACTCACTCTGACTTGAGCAATAGTCCATCTGGGTGAATGAATTATTGACATCAGTAATCAGTAAATACTGTCCGTTGTCAATTATGTAGTCTTCTGCACATTGAAAAAATTCTGAACTAATCTCTTTAAATATTCCTTACTGATCATGTATTCCTTTTTGGTATTTTATGGAACTTGTTGCTGTTGCATGCTATATTAATTGATAGTAGGTTTTGATTTCAGTATCACATGACCCTACTGTGGCAACAATTTGTGGCCTCAGATGCCCTCAGGTTACTCTTGATGTCTTTCAGTTGCCTCGAGTGTACGCAACGAGAATGTTCTGCCTTTTCTGTATGACGAGGCTCTTGTGGGTTTGACTTTAGTTGAGGCTGTGTGTCAGACACGATGTGAAGAAATGCAGCTGCTGAAGGGCATTGAAATCTCACAGCGTGATGAATTCCCTCAATGGAGATATTAATAAACTTGAGGGCACAAACCATGAGCAACACCTGAGCAGGCCCTCAAACACATTGGAGTGTGTGACTGTTCCATAGAGGGGGAAGGAAATCAAAACTGATAAAATTAGATTCAGCATAAAGAGGCAGACTAATGCGTTAACTGTTGTAAAAATACCACTTCCTGTGTCCACAAGATGGCACTGTAGAACACACGCTTGCAATATATTATGTGGCTGTACATAACATGAAGACAACACAGTTTAATTTGCTGTAGCTCAAACAATGATTTTTACATCAGTTTTACTTCCTGTATTCACTTTGTGGTGTTATAACTATGAATTAATTTCATTTCATAGATGTCTTTAGGCGAGGACTCTTCTCACAGGAAATTTGGATAAGATCTGACCATGTGGTGTCTAGTAACAACAGCTTCCTGTCCTATTGTGATATATAGAAATTGAGCACTTCACCACGGTTGCACTGTTTAACTCATATGCTTCACAGTAACCCATCTGTTACGGTACCATAACCACAATGGTTAATTGAGTTGTGGACACTTAGTTTTGGACTCTTAAGTTGGTATAATCAAGAACTCTCTAGTTTTAGTTATTGTCTTCATGTTTCTTATGTTTCCTTGTTCCTTGGTTTTGAATAGTCTAGTCAGTTCCTGATTTATTTTGATAGCACTTCCCCCTGGGTCCTCATGTCTGTCCTGTCTGTTTCGCACTTTTTGGAGTTTAGTTATGGCATCTGAGTCATTTTTTGTCAGACCGTCTTTAAACCCTACCTGTGTTTGCACCACCATGTCCCTTGTTTGCTGAAATCTGCAGGTGTATTTTAGTTTGTTTTAATCGTTGAAATCCTTACGATCTTCATGTCCTGCCCTCCTTAATCTCATTTGCATTTGGGTCCACCTGCCTCCCTCCTCAAACCTGACAAGTTCCAAGGGTGTAACGGCCTAAATTTGAGATTGATCTGGTCAACCCACCAAGAGGAGTACATCAAAGTATAAATAACATGTGATTTCCTTTTGCCATAAGGTGGTGCTGTGACTAATCTCTTCTAAATATAATGGATTCTTCCTCAGTGCATTCAAAATCAGACTTCATATTTTTTGTGTAAAACTGCTGGCACACAATGCCACCAAAAATAGGACCTTGGTGGACGTAACTCTGATGTCAACAATGTTGACATGTAAAAGCCTAATAATGCTTTCCATGTTAGATTTTTTAGTGGTTAATTTCTAATCATTTCCTTAAATTCTTTGTAGTTTTGGGGCGGATAGTGGGTCCAGTGCTGCCTCTTTTGCTAACTGCACCAACGCAGGCCTGGGGGCCTGACCGGTGCTCTTGGGAGGGGTGGTCTTCCTCCCAGCATGGTGGTTGGGCTGGGGTTGGTCGCGGGCCTTGCCGTTATGCGGTGGATTGCTTGCTGGCGGTTTTACTAGGTCTGAGGTGCCCTGGACCGTATCCGCATCTATGGAGTACTCAGCCCCTGTATGGACGAAGATGAGGGTATGATTGTTTTGTCCGGGGGTGGTGGTCCCGGACGCAGGTGCCTTTGGCTCAACCCAGCAGGCTGGCTGGGCCTCTCGGGTGAGTGGGGGGTCCCGGCTGGCTGGCTGGTGGTGCCTTATGGCCTGAAGCCCGCCTGCTCTGGGGGGAGGGGGAGAACAGGGAATGGGTGGAGGGGATGGAGGTGGAGGGATGGGGGGGTAGCGCTGTACGGGGGCGGTGGGCCTGGTCGTTGTGGTGGGCTGTGGTTGCCCCGCCTGGGCGTGGGGTGTGGGCGGGTGACGGCCTCGCCGCTGGTGGGCTCCTTAGGGGGCTCTGGCTGGATCTCGGGCCAGAGGGGCCCTATGCCCCTGGGCTCTGCTTGTGCTGTGGGGGGGGGGGGGGGGGTGCCCGGCGGGCCCGGGCTCCTCTATCTGCCCCGTCTCTCTGTGGGTTGCTTCCGGGCGGGGGTTGCTGCTCCTATGCTTTCCTGTGGGTCTTGGCATGGGCTGGGCCTGTGGCTGTTTCCTGGGGGGGGGGGGGGGGGGGGCTTGCTGGGGCTCCCCGTGTTCTGGGGGTTTCTGGGTGCCCTGGTGGCCTGGTCCTGACCTGCCTGCTATCCTGGACTGGGGGCGTGATGCGGTGTACAACTGATCCATAATCACATACTCAGACATTTATTTGAAAAATTAAATTAAACCCAATGGTAAGCCTGCACTGGAAATTCTGCAACCAATGGTTTTTCTTTCTCTTTTTTTCTCTGTTGTTATTGTTGTTACTGTTTTTTTGTTTGTTTGTTTTTATGCTATTGTTGTTGTTTTTGTCCCCCCCCCCCCCCCCCTTGTCTTCCCTATCCTGTCCCTATTCTCTCTTCCTTTCCACTCCTGAGCCTCAGTCCGGTAGCTTTATCAGTGAACCAATACCATTCCAAATAAAATTAAGCACAAATGGCGATAGGAGGAGTTCCTAGATTCCTCCTTTGCAGAGTAAAACTGCTTCAGTACAGCTAGGCACCAGGAACATCGATACTGCTTGCCCCAGCTGCTGAACAGGACAGGTTTTTAAAAAAAAACAATTCTTTGTAGTTTTTAGCCTTTTCACATCCCTGGTAATGAAGTAGCACATGGACATGGATAAATGTATTATTTGTTGTTAATGTATGTGAAAATCATATAGATTTGCTTGAGCTTTAAATGAGTAAAAACAAATCAAACACTGTATTTTATCAAGCATCCACTCAGAAGAGTCAATTAAAGTGCTGGGGGCAGATGGCCATCCGACTGACATGATTTGAACAGAGAGCCTCTTAACCTCTGAACCTTTAATTTAAAAAGTTAAATTACAGTGTTGTCATTTTCAGGTGTAGACCATCCTGTGTGTCCTCAGTGTCAAACATCTGAGAATAGACTGGTTTGAGTCCGGCAGCCACAGAATCCTTCCTTGTCCGGTTTGATTGTTGCTGGGCTGTCAGAACTAAACTGGGGCTGCTCTTGGCTAAATGACTAAATGGAACAACAACAGTGTGAGTGGGCTTTTACAGAACTCCCAGGTGACCCTCACAAGCCAGTGAAGGAGCGCACCTACATAGTCATCTGTCCTAAGATCACCTCAAGTGCTCCATTACTTTTGAGAGATGCCTTAGTGGTTTGTTGCTCTTCTTGGTGTTTGTTGCAGGTGCTATCCACTTTTAACTGCCACTTAGCTTGTAGTACTACATCAGGCTTAATTAAATGAGCTGACATAATGATTCAGTGATGGAAACTGTTTTACATATTTCACATTTGACAGTCAGTATATTCAGACACACTTATGTACAACTTACTGTATTACACATAGAGTTCAGGACTCTGGACAGCTCCGTAAAAGATGATGGAGCAGTTAGAACATTTAACCAAAAACCCGTTAAAAAAATCCCACTGGCTTTGAGATGAGGAATGCTAACATCTCTTGGTTTTAGAACCTGTAGCAACTCCTATTGTAGTAACGGCTCATAATGTAATAACTTAAATGTAATAAAAGTTCACAATGTAACAATTGGCTCACAATGTAATAAAATCATGAGCGCATAATGTAATAACATCTTTGTACATAATGTAATAACAATTTATTAAGGAACAGGAAGGGGAACTGTAGTTCATGTAGTTTAAGAGCACAGCAAGAAGGTTCCAAGTTTGAGTCCTGGCTCGGGCACGGGATCTTTCTGTGTGGAGTCTGCATGTTCTCCCTGTTCCTGCATGGGTTCTCTCTGGGTCCTCCAGCTTGGTTCAGAAAATGTAGGGCTGGATGGAAAATTCTCTTAAACTACATGAACTATAGTCCCCCTCCCTGTTCCCTAATCCACCCTGTTACTGTAGTGCCAGCTATGTACAGATCATAGTCAAACACAGGCTTCTGCCTGTCAGTGAATGTTAAGTATTCAATGTGCAGGTGTAGTCGTTATGGACTTAATGCTCCACCACATTTTGCAGAAATTTTGTGATTCTGTTTACATACAGACAGACAATCACAGAGGTGAAAGCATGACCTTTCACCCTGCAGGAATGGCAAAGGTAAAAAATGGTGACAATGCAACACGTTCCTCACAGTATAAGCCATTGTTACATTATGAGCCGTTATTACATTATGAGTTGCTACAACTCATTCCTTTGTCACTCCAGTGGGAGTTTCACACACTTGTCGTTGAATAAGATTTGATTTGATTTGAATAGATAGACAAGAATCTATTCTTATGTTTTATGTTTTTGGACACTGTGTTGGTTTTGAAAAAAATATGTTTTGTCTGAAAGATAATACAATTTCACAGCCAGTATACATATTAAAACTGAATTATATTAGAGTCAAAACTAAGTGAAATACAGAAAGCAACAGCACACAAGAAAAGAGTGGAATATCTGACCTTTCTGTTGTTTAGAGATTAGCTTGCCTCAAATGACTGCAGATGTGGCTGATTGTTCTCCACATGTGCAGCTGCCAACATCCTTTCAGTGGGGCTACTTCAAACATTTTGCTGCTTTGATGTAAAAAAGGGGAAAATACACCCAAATAGCTTATCTGGGCCAGTTCCACAAACTGTCCATAGAGCAAGTAATGATTGCATTGCCAGCTCAGTGTTATTTCTAGTGTATCAGAAAAGCTTTTAGCATGCTGGTGGTCTTGAAAAAATAAAGGGATTGTTCAGTAGGACATGATAAGCTATCAAAAACCATACTCATTCTCTATTCCGCGCTAAATTCAGAGTGTAGTAATCCAGGAGAAGAACAGGTTAAAAGTTTGAGTGTTTCCTTTAGGTCTTTGAAGGTTTGACACAATCTGCTTTAGGGCTGTAGTGTTTATGCAATGGGAATCCCCTGCTGGGTGGGCCTACTTTGCCCCCACAATAGCATTTACGCTGACAGAGAGCAGGTGGTAGATGTCCTTCCCCAGCTTTGGCATGAATAATTAATAGTATGTTCTACTCTTTTAATTAGGATTTTTCATCAATAGACCTCTGGAGACTTCATTCAGTATTAAAGCTTATCATGTAAAAATTAAAAAAGTATATATATATATTTTTAGGAATTTTTCGTACACTTTATTCATTGTCTGGTGGTGTTTTTTTTCAAATGTGTCAAGATAGAGGATTAGATTAATCTTACTGGCAATTACACCCTCATAGACATGTATACAAACCAATCTGAAATCTGGATAATGCAGCCACAGCTGTGACATCACCTCTTCCCCCATACTGATTGGTTGAGCCATGCTCAGAGCTGATCTCTTCCCAGCCTCAGACAGTGCAATGATACAGCGAGGCAGTGCAGCGGGGGCTGTGCGCATCCACACAGGCATGGCTCCTCTGAATGGGAAAAACACAGGAAGAAGGAAGGATGGGATTGTAAATCACCTGTTTTCTTAGAGGTCTCTGCTGTGTTCTGTGTGTGTGTGTGTGTGTGTGTGTGTGTGTGTGTGTGTGTGTGTGTGTGTGTGTGTGTGTGTGTGTGCGCGTGCGTGCGTGCATGTCTGTATGAGTGAGAGTGTCAGGGAGGAGGGGACATTTTCAGCCTCCAGCAGCTCTTTTTCTTTCACTGGGGAAACCAGGCAGCCTGATCTGTTTTGCTTCCTGTTGGAAAAAAAGGGAAAGGACAGCTGTGTGTGTGTTTTTTGCCAGCTTTTTTCCTGTGGATCTTATTTTCACACATACATATATGCACCCTGGAACTCATGAAAGGCAAAGGGAGAGAGCTGGACAGTGGGTTGTAGGATGGCTCACTATAAGGATGTCTCTGTTAGGAAGACTTCTTTAAATCTAGTTACTGGATTTTTCCAATATCTCAGAGGTAAGTAGGACAACAGTGCCCATCATCTCTCATCTGAGTGGACCTACATGCCTAATCTAGGATAGAACCGGAAAAATAACATATGCTAATTATTTGTAGGTGAATCCCTGCTATGTGAACTAATCCCCTTCCTGCACACAAGCACAGCTGCATGTGTGCTTATTTCTACACTTTGTGTGCAACTTTGTATATGTGTTATGCTTCATTGGGCATCCCTGCATGTGCATCAGTGATGAAGCATTTGCCTGTGGGTGAACGTGACGTCTTTGCTTGCTGTATAGTTGCTTCCGTAAACACGTGACTGCTTTCTATATCTCTAAGGATGAATGTTTAAAAATGGCCACTCTGTGTGCAGGGTGCAGCACTGTTCTACCGGCATGGGTGACAAAGTGTTAGGAACCCGTCCTCGTCATGACAACAGCATCACTAAAGCAAAGACATCTCTTTTTTTGTTATACATGCTGCATAATGCATGAGGCATTGTGGCTGAATATATTAATAGACCACAAAAGAGGATGGGGGTGACCTAAAGAATCACGCATGTGAACACAGGGGTTAATGAGACATGTTGGCAGAAATCCCCCCTCCCCTCATTCTCTAATCTCCTGGTGTGACCTCTTTTTGAAAACATATTTAATACTAGCTCTTGATATTTGTTCGCACATTTCTAGTCATTGCAGATGAGGGCTGTATGGCTGCTGCAGGACTGCTGCAATGCTACTTGAATTTCAGAGGCAGTTATTATATTTTGTGTGGGGTTGTCCTTCAAGCTGCTACGGTGGACACTACTATTAGAATTAGGGATTAATATTTCATATGTTTAATGTTTTTGTGGTTGCTATATCCACATTTAGAATCAAGTCAAAACCACTTCTCTGTGCAAAAATAGTTCTGTTATCACCATCACCATCAGAGTCTGTCAATGCAGGGTTTCACAGGAATTCCTTGAAAATGCTTTAATTGCGATGTGTTATTTATTTTCAAGGTTGTATGAGTAAAGTGATTAAAGTATCTTTATTTGTACCTGTCATAGTGGATCTCTCGGTTGGAGACACATTTTTAAACTTTGTTGTAATTTGCTTTAGGGTCACACTAATTTAATAGTGGTATCAGATACTGTATACTGACACAAATATCTGAATCAGATATCAGGGAAAATAGTGCCAGTCTTTGCAGTTAAATTTAACTTATCAAACTACATCAAGTAATGGAGGGAGCTAAAAGGAAAGCACGGTTGCTCTTAATTATTTATTATTCCTATTTTTGTAAAAAAAATCATTTTGTTACATTTTGTTTTTCAATTTTATGAAAGCAGTGCTTAACTGTAGTACCAGTCTCTTCCACCCAGTGAGCCATACTGTACAGTTCATCGGCTCAGTACCTGGTATAGACATTTTTTCCAAGCCCATATCTGTATCAATTGACAAATTTTGATTATTTTATCCCTAGTTTTCTTTTAACCCTGAGAGACCTACTACAGACCTATTTTTGTGTTTACTGAGGGGACACGAAGGCTATACAACATAAGAAAGCTGATACTGTTTGAGATGCAGCTCAGCACTGTGTCAAGTCATACATTTTCTTTAAACATGTTTTGGTTAGGAGACTAATCAAGTTTTAGAAGTTTAGAGGGTATAAGTGTCCACATTATGATAGAATATATGATGATATATGATTGCCATTCCCATGGATTATTTTGTCTCAAAGTGTTGCTGCATTTTTTGCTTTCATATTATTTGTTACATAGATTTGGTGCAAGGTGTATCAATTTTTCACAACTTGAGAATGGAAAAAAATGGTCAAATTTCCCTCAAAGCACCACATAAACACACCAAGGCCTTGAGGAACCCTATTGAAAACATCCATGCTTTGGTTTGGTAACAAAATATTGTTGTTTTTTGTAGACCACACACTGGAATTACCTGAAAATTGTTCAAAAGCGCTTGAATTTCACTTAAGGAAAAGAACTCTGGAACAGCACCAGTCGTTTAGTGTCATGTTCAACATTGAAGGCCTGTGTTGTCCATCATTCACTGAAATATGTTTTTTGATTTTCATTTTTAGATGAGCAAGAGGCAGTGCAGAAGAGAACTTTCACAAAATGGATCAATTCTCATTTAGCAAAGGTAAGTGTGAATTTCCATCCTGGCTCTCTGCATCTTATTCACGATAGGTACTTCCTGTCAAGGGTGTGAGATTATAGGACTTCAAAGCCAGGCTCTTGTAAAACCAGTTGTCAATGCAATTACATCACAAGTAGGTTTGCAGTTTAATGGTAATATGTTTCATAAGAGAGATGAGTGGCGTTTTATAGCGCCACATGATTATGTCGCATCTCTTTGCTCACTGGTATTTCAGGCTAATAACCTGTCAGTGCAGAGAGCTGACTGCAAGAGAAGCTTTGTCATGCAATAGTAATGCCCTCTAATAATGGTGCTGCACAGCTGTGTGTCCATATAAGTGTTAATAATTACCTTGTTTGTTGGATGCCATACCTGTGTATCAGAGGAGAACTTTTAGAAAGGTCATAGCAGATACTGCTGCTTGTTGCTTTCTGGAAAGATGACAGTGGTTGACTCCATGGTTCATGGTAAGGGATTCTTGCTGTTCAGCTTTAAAGCTTTTTACTTTGATGATTAATACTTGCATCAGAGTCACAATCACTGTTGGAGCATGTGTGTGGTTTATGGAATTATGGGGAAACTGGTTTGTGTATTGGCTGTGTGCTGGAGAAGTGAATCAATTAATTGGGCAAATATTTGACATGTCTTATTAATTGTCATTGGCCATGCCTAAGATCATGGTTAACAAGCAGGCATATCTGCGGGCAGCCATATTTCAAGTCATTCTACTTGCAGACTCACTCTTTATCTGAAACCATCCATCCATCCATTCTATACAGCTTATCCGTTAAGGATCGCAGGGGGGCTGGAGCCTATCCCAGGTGACATTGGGTGAGAGGTGGGTTTACCCTGGATAGGTCGCCAGTCCGTTGCAGGGTCATTGAAAGCAATTAGGGGTTCAGTATCTTGCTCAAGGATCTTTGACATGGTCACCGGGGGAAGTGAGGATCAAACGAGCAACCCTTTGTTTGCTGGACGGCCTCTATATTTGAAACCAGTCACTAAAAATTTATCACACATTTTACACACAGTTTATCACACAAATTACACATTTTTGTCAGAAACAAGGGGACGCAAGTTTTCTTTTATTGTTCTTTTTCAAAGTTTGGATTTGACAACATGCTGAAATTTATTTATTGATTTATTGTAAGCGCACTGCAATATAAGTTCAGCAATTTTGTGTTACTATTATAGTTTTGTGGATTTTTTTTTTATCGGACACCAAAAAAAGAAAAAGAGAAAATCAGCCAGAGCTGACTGCATCATTTATTAGTCATTTGCTACCTGCACTGAACTCTAAATAACAGCATAGGCCATAAAAAATCAGTCAACCTATTGTTGTATGTGTCCACCTGTGTGTGAGTGTGCTGGTGAGTGTGTGATTCTTTTGTTTTTTAAGTACTTCATGTATGTGTGTCTGTGTGTGGGTGTGTATGTGTGTGCAGCTTTGGCAGGGACAGTGATGTGGTATACAGATGGAGAACAAGAGGGTGAGGACAGTTCCCCGCAGACAGTCGTCTGCCTCTAGGGATCATGTATGTAAATGACACAGAGTGTATAAAAATAGCTCATGCTCAGATGCTGTGTGGCATCACACATGATGATACTCAAATAACAGAACCTGTATTAGATTATCCATGTAGATTTATTCTGAAAGAAAAATACAAATTTTAGAAAGAGTAACAGAGTAGCGAAAGAGTAATCTTTGTGTGCGTGATCATCCCAGGTTGCAGCTAATACAGGCGAATTAAGATTAAGTGGGCTTGCTTTATAATACCTGAAGATGATTCATCCAGTGGTTTCTTCAGAACGTGGTCAGTAGTATTAAAGAATTCACTTGATAGCGAAATTTCTTCAAGTATTTGCAAATAAGTTGATTTCACGCTCCTTGGACATGGTGGACAGATGACACAGCAGAATGGGCAACTTACCAGACTCGGGCACAATGGCTACAACTGGCACTTTTCAAAGAGTTTTGCCTCTGAAAGGTGTTTTGGTGTTTAGTTTATTCTGCTGGCTTAAAACTTTGGAAGAATCTCATTATGTGGTCGTTCAATGCAGAGGTTCTCTTTAGGGAAATTCTTTATTATTCATGCACTGTTCCTGACTCACTCCCTGTGCATACTAATAGTACTATTAGAATTATGCCACATCATGAAAGGGCTCATGCAGTCATAATTATGCTGCAGCTACTTCTCTACGAGAGGGACTGGCTTATTTTTTAGCTTTATGACACTGAGCATTGGAGCTTATGGGGTAGCTGAAGGCTGCTCTGGTACTTCTGGGGTCATCACAGAGAGAGATGAACAAATTTGTCTACCTTCAGAAAGAGCACGTGAAGAGTTAAAGAGAAAAATATGTAGTGTATTGTCCACAGGATTGGAATCCACACCTATTCGACTATTAGACAACCTACAACCTCCTGGAAAGTTTCATGAAATTGTGTAATCCTCAAAAATTCAGATAGACGGATTGACAACCTGCAGAAATAATGGTTTCAATGGAATCCATTTGGTATGGGTGGGGTTGGTGCTATCAAAGTTTGAACTTCCCCAGCTGTCACACTTCCCCTCGTGCCTTTGTGTCCATTTCCCCTAACAGTGTATTACTTAGCACTTTTCCACTGATTTATTTTCACAGTTTCTCCGCTGTCAGGCCTTTGTTCTTATGTGATTCTGTTGATCAATCAATTTTTTTTCTAGGGTAGGTTGAGTTTTCTAACTGCAGAGGCTATTTTTGTGTGAATATAGCAGAGTCATTGAAGAAGTAAAAGCTTCTTGTTGATTCTTTAAATCTGACATGTAAACTTAATATTTTAAATTCTTATAGTCGAATAGAATATTACTTTGATTAAGTTTCTCCCGACGTCCCGGAGCTGTAAAAAGCTGAACTTGAACTGTCAGAGTTGTCATTTGGGACTGATGTGGGATGATCAATGACACACATTTTAATTTTTTTTTTTTCATTCTAGATTTCAGGTATCTGCATTCCAAAGAGTTTCATATTAAAAATCAGAGGAAAAAAATTAAGGACTATAGCATGGCTGATTGCAACTTGTAAACAATCTTTCAAATTTGGCCCCTCTGTCCAGCCTCAACAGCACTAGGAGCACATTCCCCCTCACCCCTGACAACATGAAAACCCCCATCCAGCCCTGCTATCACCTATCACCCATCAGCTACCATATGCTAACTGCTGACTAGCACACTCCAAACACTCAGTAGTAAACCCCAGCTAGGACAAGCTAAACCCCAGCTTGAACAAGCTAGACCCAGGCTTGGACAAGCTCAACCCTGAATAGGAAAAGCTAAATGCCTGCTAGGACAGGCTGAAAACTGGCTAGCACAAGCAAGCAGCCGGTGTTTGTCACCTACCTGCTTAGCAGAAAGGGGACATACACACCCACAGCCACCCCAGAAACATCCTGACAAAAACAAAAACATTGAAATACAGGCAGAGGGGAATGGCTACTGAAATAATCACCACTACCTGTCTTAAGGTCCATAAATGATGATAAGTGATTTTGTTTTTTAGCGGAAAATGCTGTAGACTATGCCTTTAATAAAGTATAATTCTGGTAATTGAACAGTATTTTATTCGTATTAATGGAATCAGTGGTAAAGCACTGACTGATACTCTTTATTATCACATCTTTAATAGTAATTATGTGACAAGAAGAAGAAATGTGTGTATGTAGAGATCAACAGGGCAGATACTTGGTTCTCCACACGCCTTTGCCCCAAATAGCCAGCCAACTGCATCCTGTTATGGAGTATGTTGAGTTGTGAACTGGCCTGTATACGGTGCCAAATAAAGAATTCCCATGGGGAGCTGTCCTTTTAATTAAAGCTCCATTCTGCTGAATAAATACGCATCTGTTTAATTCCTCTTTACCGTGCTGCCTGTTTCATACAGTAGGTTACAGCACAGTCATCTTTGAGTTTACACAACTGGGGAAATGTGTTGCTATGAGAGAATGGAGTTAGGGTTAAAGGAGTACCATCGCCTCAGGGCTGGGCATCAAGCCATCACTGAGGAAGAGGCACCATCTTTTCAGCTGCAGGGAGGCTCTGTGGTTGTCACTAACAAGCCTGTTTCCCACAAACAGCACTTGCTCTCTCATTTTTCCTGGTAATGGTTTTGAATACCAATATCCTTTCACACTTTGAAATTAATATTGAAAATTGTTGGTAGAGACATTTTTCTGATGATGGCTAATTTTCATGATGAAATTAAAGGTTTGCTTTCTCTATTCCAGCATAAACCACCTCTAGAGATTAATGACCTTTTTGAGGACATCAAAGATGGGGTGAAGCTCTTGGCTCTTTTGGAAGTGCTGTCTGGCCAAAGACTAGTAAGTTGGGCTTCTGATTTTAAACTGCATGGATATGTTTGGCCTGATTTATACGTTTACCTTTTAATGGTACATATGACAGTGTAAAAGCCATTTTTTTATGGTGCCAGTTATTTATTTCAAAGTACAGTCAAAGATTGCAGACCTCTATCAAGGTCCATGTAATATTTTCTGAAATTAAATGAATAATTTCCAGTGACAAGAGTTAGGACATTATTTTATGAAAATATAAATATCATTCCCAATGTTTGATTGGCACATCCATATTGTAGTATATCATGTAATATATTAGACCAGAATGGTTCCCAAACTCTACCCTTGAAACATTCCACCCCCTGCTGTGTACCTCCACAGACAGCTAACACTCATGATATGTTCTGTTTTTTTGTAACGTTTGCTCCATGTTTGTAAGCTCGCTACAAAAGAGTATAAGTATAAGAAAAAAAAAGTATAAGAAACATGTATATGAGGCCTTGCATATGAATACATGCCAGTGTTACTCACCGTTTTTGCTCTTTATTCAGCCTCATAAGCATCTAATTTAATCAAAAACGACTGACGTGAAGCACGTCAGTTCAGGCACAATATGAATGGCTTCTCACGACTGTGGATTCATCTGCACTGTTGGATTTCACACAAGCTGCGCTAGCACCACCAGTGGCTAGGCTAGCACCCCTAACCTTACTGCTAGTTCAGTCAGACACTGGAAGCCCCACAGCAGATGGTCTCCACGGTTGAGACTTTGTCTTTAGCTGTTGTAGTGCATCCTCTGACTGACACTAGGAGAGGTTGTTTCAAACATTCATCCATATTTGAAGTAAGGTAAAATATTGGATGTAAAACCCCTTAATTCTTCCTGACCCTGGAGGAAATGGATGTACTGGGGTGCATCACTAGAGAACCTGCCCACAACCCTACCCTGACTCTGGTATTTTTTGCTGAGTTTAGGCATGGGGAGTGAGATCATATCAGGGGAGGAGTAGAAACTCCCACTCCTCCCCTGATTGGATCTCAGAATGCAGGTGGGAATAAATAAACTACTGATTTATTTTTGATGGATGGTTGTGACAGGATGTCACTGATTGATTTACTTCTCTACCCTCTGATGTAACACATGGTCCCCAATTTTGGAATCACGGATTTAGACTACACCATCAATGGCTTTATACATAGGGTAGACCTTTCAACCCATGCATCCAGCCATCGTCTATACAACTTATCCTGTTAAGGGTTGCAGGGAGCTTAAGCCTGTCCCGGCTTCCATTGGACAAAGGTTAAAATAGAAGTTAAACTGAAGACATGTCAGTCAAATATTTGATAAGCACCACAGACATCAGAGAAGCAGTCCAAAATCTGAACCAGTTGGGATGCCTCAACTGCAGTTAGAGGCTAACATGCTAATTTCTCTGTTTATATAAAGATGTGGCTGAGAGACATATCTGGCTTAATACTCAAACACAGCCTTTATATCGTGGCAGACAGGAGACTCTACTGAATGCAGTGATGTAAATTCCTTGTTTGTGGTGGCCAAAATACTGCAAGTTTAAAAGTCCCCTTTTTAATTTCTGAAATTCCTGTTCTCTTGACCTGCAGGATCCTTATATACTACATTTAGAAGATCCCCAAATTCCAAGTTTGGGACATCATTATTGCTCATATTCAATGTCGGTTCACAGCACGGTCATGGAGATTTTCCAATCTGAGAAACTCACCAGCATCTGTTTTTCTGATTCTTTTCTAATTGACACTCATACAGAGGCTCAGACACTGGCAGGGATTTAGTAATCAGACCTGTCTTGATTCTAACTACCATGTCGACTAAAAGGCTGTTATCTGCTAATCTTTTGTTTTTTTCAAAATGAGTCTTTGCTGCTTAATATCAGCCTCTGTATCAGACTGTTTAAAAGAACAAGATTATATAGTTTTCATTACAGCATTAATCTTGTTCAAATATGAAATAAGAGCTATGCTAGTCCTAGCAGCAAACATGTTTTTTCAGCTACAAAATTGTTTAGTAAGGACAATGGTGAATTATGCTGTATATCTAAAGGGATAGTTTGGATTTTTTGAAGTGGGTTGTATGAAGTAATCATTCATCGTATGGGTAGATGTGGATCAACATGTCTTCTGTGCTGAGAGCACCAGTGGCATTGTAGCTTGGCATTGTACTGCTGAGGACAGCAAATGTAGAAATTTCCAAATAAACACCTGTTGAAAAAAATCAATAATCATTCACATATACACTGTATTTGTAACATTTTCTCCTTTCTTTACTTTCAAAGTCAAAAAATCCCCATTTTTACTGTCGTAGAACTTCCTTGTATCCTTACGCTTGTCCTGCACTGTTTTACTCTGTAGCAGTGCAGTTCTGCTATTTGATTTGACGTAACAGAGTGTGTAGCATTTGCAGAAATTCAAGGAAAATATTCAGTTGAAAAATGTAGAGCCAGAAGGAAGGGTTGTTTAATAGGAAAGGAAAAGGGGTAAAGATGTGGCAAATACAGCATACATGTAAATAAAGAAAGAGGTGGGCATAAATTTGGTGGATGAAATGTTTTTTCTGCAGTCTCATGTCCTCATCAGTTTCAGAGCTGCCACAGCTCTCAGCTTTCTGCACGGGACACATGTTGACCCACATCTGCTGAACATAAGACTCTTACTATGACTACCTCATACAACCCATTTCAATCTGAACCATCCCTTTAATTTCTCACTATGTATGTCAGAATTGTATGGTATTACATCCTTGACTGGCTAGATTTTCACCCCCTCTGTATTTACCATCTGCAGCCCTCAGAGCAAGGCCGTCAGCTGAAGAGGATCCACTGGGTTTCTAACATCGGCACAGCACTCAAATTCCTCGAAGGCAGGAAGGTAAGTGATGGCATGTCCCTGTAAGAGGTCGGGGTATGATTAAGACCACATGAGAAATTCCTATTCATCAGATGTTTGCTAGTGTATACAAGGTGCCTCTGTGTTTGTAATGTACGACATAGACAGTACTTGGTAGCCAGAAACAGGACCTCTTGGTTACATAACCCGTCTCTAAATCCCTCGGCTCCATGAAGCCTGTGTCCCACTTTTCTCTGGGTTCCCTGAGGACTGAGTCTTACATTGTTGTGATCTCTCTCCCATCATGTGCACCTTCAGTCTGTGTATCGAGGATCTCCGGTTAGTCTCTGCAATCATAGTCTCTGATCATATTCTGTATGCATTCTTTTTATTTGACGCGTGCTATGCGGTGCTTGGATACAGCCACCTTTCTATTCATGCAGTCATTTGCTCTACTACTGACATGCATTTTGATGCATTTTGACTACAATGCTGTCTAATGTTCCAAATATGACACATTTTGTAATTTCTCCACTGCAGGGTTTGCAGTGCTGTGGTACATCTGCTTTTCCTGATATGGCTAATTGAATACAATACAATCTTCTTTTTTTTTTTCATTTCCAGGTCACTTCACTGTGGCTGTTTCTGTTTTTTTTTCCCTTGTTTGGCTATACAGATGTTCCATAATTACAATATTCGCCTGCATCAAAGACCTGGCTTTGATGGCAATGTGCGAAAAAAGGGCTTGCAATGTTATAAGCTATGAAAAACAGTGATCTTCTCTGGGTGACTATGCAGGAAATCCCCCTAACTTCTATGCTATGTGTCAAAATAATTTACATTTGTCTTTTGTTTCAGATCAAGCTGGTTAACATTCATGCCACTGACATTGCAGATGGAAGACCATCAATAGTCCTTGGGTTGATATGGACCATTATCCTCTACTTCCAGGTAATAATTCATTTCATTTAATAAGAGCTCATTCTAAGTGGAACATCACAAAACTCCCTGACCAGTTGTTTTTGTTCAACATTTTGTTCCAGTTCGTATTTGATGTCTTTTTTAAACTCTTGTGCTCTGAATGTTGATGTGTGCACGATTAATCTGGAGACCTTGAAGTTTAATGCAAATAAATCATAGGACTAAGTTTGACTTATGATTCCTTGCTAATGGGCATGAGGAGCACACACACACAGCTGAGCATCCCTCCTACATGAACAGTGGCGCTTTAGCAAAGTGCTGTAAAATAGTCAAATGTTTCAAACCAAGTCCTGCAAACACAGGTGAAAGTTCATCTAGCCTCACACAGACGAGCAGAAGAGTCACTCATCCAGGACAAACCCACACACGCTGGGACTCAACAGTCAAAATGACAAAGTGGATCAAGCAAGTAGAAAGGGCAAGATTTCCCTAAATTTATTACTTAGCAAATTAAGATATCTTTTGTAGAAATCATCTAAGCTGAGATTTTATTGATGAAGGTTCAAAAAACGGATTCTTCAAAGCCATTGTCACGTATTTGTCTATTCCAAGACCACATATACATTTATTACAATTCATCCTGTACACACAACTGAATACACATATTTTATTTGTGCAATAAATCATGATTAATTGGACAATTGCATTAATGAGATTAACTTGACTAAATTTGTATCGACAGCACTTCTAAACACTTGATATGTAATGTATGATTAATGCAGTTCTCATTAGATATGCTGTACAATGTGAAAAATAGTGCAGTTTGCAAAGATTGATATTACCATAAATGTTGATATTTCCCCAGTTGCATGCTCTAGCCATATTCTTGTCTTCATCTAGATTGAGGAGTTGACCAGCAACCTGCCAGCACTTCAGGCTCTATCCAACAGCAACTCTTCTGTGGAGAGTATAGCCAGCTCAGAAACAGGAAGCCCTCCCATGAAGAGAAAGGTGGTGAAGTTTCAGGGCAATGCCAAGAAGGCCCTGCTCAGATGGGTGCAGTGTACTGCTGCCAAGTATGTTGTCACTTGTTGTCATCTGTAATTTTTTTGGTTAGGTCTTGTAATAGATGTGATATAGATGTATAGATATGTGTATACTAGGGCCTGTAAGGCAACTCTCATTTGCCACAGATTTATATGGGGTCTTTATTTATACACAAGAACACAAATGAAAATCTTTCCATATATGTTTCTCAGGTATCATGGAATTGAGGTGAAGGACTTTGGTCCCAGTTGGCGTGATGGCATCGCATTTCAGTCGGTGGTGCACGCCATCAGGCCAGACCTGGTGGACATGAACCTAGTCCACAGAAGGAGCAACAGGGAGAACTTGGAAGAGGCCTTTGCACTTGCAGAAAATGAGCTGGGCATTCCTCGTCTGCTGGATCCAGAAGGTGCCACTGACCTGAATTAAGGATTCTGTCGTTTTCAGACTGATTAAGAATGAGTCTGTGTAATTAAATCAGTCTGTCTTATTCTTAATTTGCATGATAATCCAAAAGAGTTTCAAGGTCGGAAAACATTAGCAAATGTACACTCATAATTCCATGCTACTGGGCTTTCTACAAGAGTAAATCGTATTCCTCCTTCAATCCATTTTTCATGTTTGTGGCCAAGCAAATATATGAGACCCTCCAGTGCTTTAACTTGTGCCTCACTATGTGGAAGTCAAGCAGTCTGCAGTGGGTCCGCGGTTCTGTCTTGATGAACAGCGTCATGATGCTTTATTGCACAAAAAACTGCACTGAAACATCTCTGCTTTCAAGGGAGTTTGACCCTAATTTCTTGTAACAGCAGGTTGAGGATGGAATGATGAAATTAAGTGTGTATAATTAGCTGTCAGGCCTGGGGAGATGTGTGCTCTTGATGACACATTTTTTATGCCAAATGCAATGTCTAGGTTGTGTCTGTCTTTCATTAATTCAACTATTACATCATTTTTACTTTTACTTTAGAGGTCATGTGTAGATCAGCTTATTGTTTATTGGTTAGTGTGTGGTTCATTGATTGTTGTTTGTTTTGCTCTGTAGATGTGGATGTGGACAAGCCAGATGAGAAATCCATCATGACATATGTGGCTCAGTTCCTCAAGCACTACCCAAACCCTCACCACTCTGAGACTGACGAGCAGCATGATGAGGTACCTTGTTTCAAATACAAGACAGGGATAGATACTTTAGTCATTATACCAGGGGAGTGTCAAATTTTTCCAATAAAGTACTGTGTGAGAAGTCACATTCATGTGCTTCAGTCGTGCATTGTTGCTATTCACGTTCATCAAAAATGTCTCGTGGATCATTCTTGGTAGAATACAATGCCCCCTAAGAGTCAAAACAACAATTTGTATTTTTTTGCATTTCCTCACAATATATTTGGTTCCCTTGCAATAGGTCAGGTTTTTTTGTCCCTTCTTACAGAATTGTGCCATGTATCCATTTCTGCTCAGCTGCTCCCAAAATAACATATTAGTATGAATCAGCAGCACATCGAATTTTACATTGACCTGGCCTTTCAATATGCAGACAAAGTACTACAATTCAGTAGGTGTGGTTATGTAATTAATGAATAAGGAGTTCTCTCCAAAGGAAAGCCAAACATAATCTACAGGATGGTGCTGATTTTATTTGTGAGCAGCTACGTGTATGCAAGAAAATAAGATGTACGCTTGGTTATTAAAAATGTGGTCCACTGAAAGGTCTCAGAGTTGTTATTTTTTTCAATATTCTTTGTTTATTTTTGATTTCTTATTATAATGAATTAATTAAAGACATAAAGACCAAGGAAACAAAAAACAAAGATCAAAGCAAGTTTACATCAATTAGTGTGTATCCACTGCCCCATCTCAACATTGGGGGTAAAAAGTGCCAACAACAGAAGGATACATAAGTTTGTGATTCTCCAATCTCTTTGCCCCACAACAAAGAAGGCAGGGTTTGGACGAAAAAGAGATAAGATAAAACTTGTGATGTGATGTAAAAACAGTATCAAATGATAGATCATGATGGGAATGAAAAAAATAATCGTGCTGCCAGCTCTTTCTGTTTTTCATTTCCTTACATTACATTATATAAATAATCGTAGCAATTTACACATCAATATTTTGCTTTTCATCATCACGCACTCATTTTAATTTCTATCATCTATTTACTTTTTGTACAAATTAAGCTTCGTCTTGGCTCAATTCCAACTTTTGCACTGTCAGTGCCAGTACTTCAGGTGAGAGTTCAGGTTGTTGAGCTGCATGCTTTTTCTTCTGAGTGTACTCCCTCCTCCCCTGTTCAGTTTCCCATTCATTTTGTTCCTTGCTACTCTAATGCATTTTTTCGGTGTGTCTGCATCTCTCTGTGTGCTTTGCTGCTTTCCGGGATAGTTTGCTCCCCAAGATATTGAGCAAATGCTTGAGGTATGTTCAATTAAATTAACATCAGAGGTTTGAGGAAGATACTAATGCCCCTTTCAGCCTCCCATAACAGGTTTACAGCTCTATACTTCCAATGTCATTTTTTCCCTCTCTAACCACAATTGTTTAGGTCTTTCTGGAATGTCAGTTTCTCATCATGTTGGCATGCTGATTAGGAAAAAAAGAAACAGAACAATGCTTTTGTTTCTGTGTCTCTAATCTGACTGTTTACTGATTGTGACAGAGGGAGGAGCGGAAGCTGCTGAGAGAGCTAAAGGTCTTTTTAGACCAGCTGGAGAGAGATGTGCTGAGAGCTCAAGGAGCAGAGGGAAACCTCACAGACAAATACCAGGTAAAATCAGGCCTGAAAACACAAAGAACACAGTTACATCAAAGTTATTTATCAACCCTTACTACCCGTGTTTATCTGTCTTTTGCAGGCATTTAAGACCTTCCGTGTGCAGTATGAGATGAAAAAAAAGCAGACAGATCCACTACTGCAACCAGTCCACAGGGATGGCAAGCTGTCTGTGGACCAAGCTTTGGTCAAGCAAGCCTGGGACCGTGTGTCTGCCAGGGTGATTTTGAATATCTCTGCATGACATGAATAATTTACCACCCAGCCACAAATAATTGCTTATGTTTCTAGAATTAACTTGACCTGAGTATAAAGCTTTTTTTTATTATTATTTTAACTTTTCTTTGTTCATTGCTAACACAATGAGGTAAATCAAAGCTTCGCTTGCTGTCACTGAAAGTTCCCTGACATGCAGGCCTTTGAATAGAGTTTGTTCAGAGGGGAGGAGACGGATACAGAGAAGGTTTTGTTCTCCTCTGGACAGCTCGTCTAGACCTTTTTGTAGCCTGGTTGCTTGTGAGCATGTGGACAGGTTTTGATCAGCATAGCTTCCAAGGATCTTGTGTTTACCAGTTTTTTTTTTTTTAAATGGATGTCAATTGCAGCTGCTGGACTGGCATATCCATCTGGACAAGTCCCTGCCCGGTCCTCTGGGAGTGATTGGAGCCTGGCTTCACAGGGCAGAGATGGCTCTAAGGGAAGATATTCCCATCCAGCATGCTCACGAGGAGACAGCCAATATTCTTCACAGGAAACTAGAACAGCATAAGGTAATAGCGCTTTGAAATTCAGCATATCATTATATAATTGATACGAGTACAATGTAGACATAATTTAATGTGTTTCATTTTTGCAGGAAGTATTGAAAAACTTGGAATCACATAGGCAACCATTTCAGCAGATCCATAGGGACAGATCAGTGAATGGGGTACCTGTCCCACCCGAACAGCTCCAAGATATGGCTGAACGGTAAGACTTTCATCAGTTTCGTATAATCACATCAAATTCATGTTTGCCAATCCTATTGCGATGCCATGGTGGGTTTTGTCATGTAGTCAGTCCCACCCACACCAAGACTGCTTTATTTTCAAGAAAGACAACCCAAAATCACCCACCCTGCACAATGTGGGCTGACATCACAACAATCCTCTTTAACCAAGTAAAAGTTTTGCTGTTTGTATCCTTTCTTTTTAATTTGCAGGTTCAACTTTGTGTCTACATCATCACATGCCCACTTGATCAAACTGGAATTCTGGGAAATGAAGTACCGACTAATGGCATTTCTCATCTCTGCTGAGTCAAAGCTCAAGTCCTGGATCATTAAATATGGCCGACGAGACTCTGTTGAACTCTTGTTGCAGAGTTACCTGGTGAGTTTAATTTGTCGTTCTGCAGAAGTATTTATAGTCTGTGTCTTGCAGACTATTTCATCTTGACTTTGATGTTTCCATCCCAGACTTTCATTGAAGGCCACAGGTTCTTTGAGCAGTATGAGATCATTTTCACGGCCCTCAAGCAGGCAGCAGAGGTGTACATAAAGTCTGACAGCTCAAGTAAGCCTCATTCTTTTCAATGGACTCTATGATTATATCACTCGTATTGATGGGCTCTCAGTAAACAGTTGTATCACTGACTTCATGTTACAGGGTCTAAGACCTGTAACAAAGGTAAGTCCAAAAAAGCCTGACAATATTTAATACTTGTAACTTTGCTTGTCTTCTGAGCCATTTCCTTGTGTAATCTGGGGCTGCACTTTTCTTTTCCAAACTATTTTTAACATCCTAGAATTCAACAATTATAAATATGCATTGTGCATGGTAAGATAATAATTTTGCATTAATTGGAATGCTTTTTAGCATGACCTTTCACAGCTAACAGGATGAATCAAAAATCTAATCAAAAGAAATAATTAAATGCAGTTTTTATATATCACAAGTTTCAATATATTGACCTGTTGGTATATTCTCATCTTCTAGTTGATGAAGCAGAAGGGGTGAGTAAATTCCTCAGTGATGCCACCGCTCAATGGAAGCACCTGGCCTTGGAGCTGCGGAGTGTTCGCAGTATGCTTGAGGAGGTGATTGCTAACTGGGAAAAGTATAGTAGCACAGTTGCAGCTCTACAAGCGTGGCTGGAAGACGCAGAGCAGATGCTCAACCAGTCAGAGAATGCCAAACGTGTAAGTAAAGTAGAAAATAAAGTGAGTAAGTTTGTTTAGAGGGCTTGCAATTTATATGAGACAATATGTGTACAATCAATTACAAGTTGTTGGATATGTAAAGCTGCTGTGCTGTGGTAATTTCAAAAGTACACCTGAGAAGATGGATCCTAATATGAATCAGTATTTTGAGTTTGCATTGATTACTTTATATTTTTGATTCATTAAATCATTGATGTACACCCAATACCATCGCTATATGTTTTTGTTTTCTTTTTGTTACAGGATTTTTTCCGAAACCTCTCTCACTGGATCCAGCAGCATATGGACATGAATGACGCTGGGAACTTCCTTATTGAGACCTGTGATGATATAGTCTCACGGGATCTGAAGCAACAGCTACTTCTGCTGAACGGCAGATGGAGGGAACTGTTTGTCAAAGTCAAATATGTAAATGAATCACACTTTTCAACATGTGATAGACTAGCTTTCACTCCAGTGGCTTGCAAATGTACTTTTATGGTCTTCTTTTGTTTCATCGGCAGTATGCAAGAGCCGACGAAGTTGATAAGTTGAGGCAAGATTACCAAGATGGTATTAATACTTTGAAAATGTTCATGGATGCAACTAATGAGAAGCTGAACGCTCCCATCCAAGTCTCTTTTTTGAATGTCAGGGCATTTGTTCAAGATGTTGAGGTAAACAGAACACACTCATCCTCCTCCTTAAGTTAGGTTCATTTCTGTCATTAACAATGAAAAATCATCAACTTCCTGTAGGAAACCAAGCACAAAGTACCAGCAATGGAAGCAGCATGTAAGGCAGCGAGCCGCACTGCTCAGCTGTTGACCAAAGATACCGCACCGGAGGAAGTGTCCCAGATGATGGCTGTGATGGCCTCCATCAAAGAGCAGCTTAGCAAAGTGCGTCCATATCTATATGCAGTTTCTCATCCAGCTGTTTCACTTGGTTTGTCTTTTTGGGGCTTTGTGCAGTGTGTTATCATATGTGTTCATTATAGATCAGTACAATTTATAGTAAATGTCTTGCCTTAACCGAACTTGAATATTCGCTAAAACAAGTTAACCTACCAAGCATTGATGCAAGAATTTAAGTCACAATTCATTTCTTGTCGAAAATTCTTATTTACTGTATGGTCCCATTCTTGTTACCACAATATTTCTGGAATGCCTCAAGGGGAATTTAAGACAAAAATCCACTCAGGAAAGATGAAATGGTCAGAGGTCAAGGTTGCTGTGACAGGAGCGAGTAGTGGAGGCATGGTTGGCGTTAACTGCAGTAAAGCTTTGTTTCATACACTCACCATGGCTTTCACTAAATTGTTGAATTATTTGAAATTTTTATTTTGACAAGTGAAACTCACAACAATGTGCTATTTCTGAGCAGTTAACTTTTGGATTTATTCTGATTAAACAGAGCTTCACATTAGAATCAATGAGGTGAAATGAATACAGCAGTATCTGCAAATACAGTGTTGAGTTATGGACATCAGAGTGTGGTTCTGTGCAGTTGATGCAGGGAACACACTGGATACACTCAACAAACTAAACCCGTGTGTATAAGCAGGTTCGGGAACGATGTGTGCCTCTGCTGAGGGAGTCTCAGTCCCTTTTACCTCCACTTGAAGAAATGGAAAAGAACATCACTGGGTTCTACCAAGCTCTGGAGAAGGCCAGTCATATCACCAGCACCCCTGAGACAGAGGGACCTGTAGACTTCAAACAGAAATGCCAGGTGACTCTTCAGCACATTGCAATATGGCACTATCACTGTTTGATTAAAATATCAATAAATGACTAATCAGATCCTGACCTTGAATACTACAGGAGCTGGCGACTTTCACGCACAGCTGCAAGAAATGTCTGACAGTGATCGAGAGAAATCACCAGACCATCCAGAAAATAATGAACAGCAGTAAAACTCTGGAGCACATGGACATGAGTCTCCTGCAGAAAAGAGTCGGCGACCTCCAGGCCTCCTCACAGGTAAACCATGAGGCTTCTTCCAGTCAGCATTTAAGCTTTTACAACACTTACGGCATTAATGTATTTTTGTCTAGGCAATGTTTAGAGAATCAACAGAGTGGCGGAAGCGAGTGGAGGCAAACAGCAGCCTTATGAAGAGGTTTGATGAGTCACAAGTAGAGCTGGAGAAAGCTCTAAAAATGGCAGAGAACTGTTTGACAGAAAGAGGGAACCCAGAGGAGCTTCTCAAAAAACACACGGTAAAAAAAGCCCTCTTACACCACACCTGCGCTACTTTGTCGTCATATTTTGACTTCCATGCCTTTTCGTAGAAGATTTGTATAATCATTGTCATTGTACTGTGTACTGTGTCATGGCAGAAACATAATCTATGCTATTTCTTTTCATGTATGTTGAATCTTTTTATTCATCAGCCTTTAGTTATTCCAGTGATATAGAAGTGATTCTGACTTGACCTTCATTGCACAATTTACAGTGCATACTTATAAATTACTAAAGGGATTTGATACAATAGAACTTCCTATTGTGACTTCTGAAAGTAGTTTTTATAGAGTCCTAACAAATTATTTGCATGATGTTATTAACCTTGTACATGAAAGCTACTGTCTAAGTAAATGAGCAAATGAATTCTGTGGTTGCAGAAAGAGCTTCAATAATAAGCTGCTGCAGATGGTTGATACTATTCTTCGATGCCTTAGCAGGACCAGAAAATGTATTTTAAATGTTATAGAGACGTGCCCTCCCTGCCCTGCACTGTCAAGTATGTGAAACTTGTGGTGTTTTGGCAGGAATTCTTTGGTCAGTTGGACCAGCGTGTGCTGAATACTTTCCTCAAGGCTTGTGATGAACTGACAGACATTTTGCCAGAGCAGGAGCAGCAGTCACTGCAAGAAACAGTCCGCAAACTGCACAAACAATGGAAGGTGAGTTCCATGACTACAGTTAAAGCAACTCTAGTACACATGTTATAGCTTATATTTGTTATGGATTTTTCAACTTCATGGTGCAACCTCCAAATCATGAGGGAAAACCATGAATCTAAAAAAAAACCCAAACTGTTATATAATCTACCTGTTTCTTTATATCTCCTAGGATACCCAGACAGACGCACCCTTTCACCTCCTTCACCTAAAAGTGGAAGTAGAGAAGAACAAGTTGATGGCGTCGCTGCAGGAGTGTCAGGCTGAGGTGACCAGGGAGAACCGCCACCTGGCAAGCATTGGGAGTGAAAGGCTCATCAAGGAGCACAGAGTGAGCACTGAGTGGCTGGCTTCTTGGCTCAGTTTCTGGTTATGACTAACTGTGTGAAAAAATTCTCTCAGTGACCTAAATCCCATAAATTTGTCCCCATTCAGCTGTATCTTGCCCCTTTTTCTTGTTCTAAATGCTTTTAGGTCTAATAATTTATCACCCTATAATCCAGTTGTGTCACCTCAAGACCAATTACACACTGTATATACTATATAAAGCAGTAGCACACTTACTTGTTCATCTACACCATATGCACTTGGTGTGCACTTCCAACCCAAAATGTATAATTCTGTTCCACTTCAGGCCTTCTTTCGGGAAAAAGGTCCTCTATCCATCTGTGAGAAGAGGCTGCATCTTATGGAGGAACTTTGTCAGAAACTTCCTGAGGGTGACCCTGCCCACCAAACCCTAGAGACAGCGAGAAAGGATGTATTTGAGGTCCGCGAGGAAATTGAAAACACTCATCAAAAGCTAATGCAGCACCAAGATAAATGGAAGGACTACAGTGCAAGGTACAATAATCGTAAAACTTCCACTCAGGTCAAACCAATGGACAAGAAGCTCAAAACCCTTTGCTCCTCTGTACTGAATTAGAGACCGGAGACCCACAGAGACCAGCTGACTGCTACTTAGCTTAGATATTTTAGATTCGAATGGTACTGGGTGGGAAATGTTTGCATACCTCTGTCAAAAGTCATCAAATAAAAAAAACTCCTAATCTTGGTTCGTCCAGATATAATCCTCCTCATCCTCTTTCCAAAGTCCTCCATGATTAGTAGTAGCAATGGCTCATCTAGTCACATTGAGGCTTTTTAGGTGCTGCTTCAAATTACTGCACACCATCAGGAGAGTAGTACCAGTGAAGTAGGATTATTTTGAATTATTACTTCATAATGAATGCTATGCCAAGCGTATTATATTAATGCAGACAAAAAATGTTTTTTTGATCTTTTGTCTTTATTTCTTTTAACTGAGGTATGCTAACATCCCTGCTACTACTATACATTGCACTAAGCAATTGCGCTAGTCTTTGTGGGTCTCAGCTCCCTAAAGCAGTGCAAAGAAGAGATGGGTATCTTTCTTTGTGTTGGGCATCAGGGAGGATGGGTAATAAACATATTTCCTCATACAGTAGGTGTTTTTTTAAGGCCTGACAAATGTCTTGACAAAAGCTGTGGTAGACTCAGTGATGGCGGAATTTGAAAATGTAACATTTAATGTGACAAAAGTAATTGTAAATTGTAAATTCCTGATGTCTTTTTGAGTTTGAAATTCAAATTTTCCTTTTGTCATTATGTGATCAGGTATGCCGAACTCTCCTGCTGGCTTATATCTAAAGAAAGCCAGCTGAGGCTGCTGCGAAATCGGGCCAATGACCCCAGAAAATACAGCCAGGTGAAGGCTACCATTATGGTAAGTTAGTGGCACTTACACAATCCAGAGTCCAACTACCCACTGACATTCCCTTCCTTCTATCTCCTGCATGTTCCCCCTTGTGATGTGCTGCTGGTATATTGTGTCACCATGGAGGACAGGGGACATGAAAAATGCTTTACATCAGATGAATCTTGTGACCGCATGAGCTGCATCACTTTGTGTTGTTGTGTGCAGGAGCTGAGGAATGATGCAGAGCTACAGGAGGGGAATCTTGGCTGGTTGAGGGCCCGTATGGCCACACTTATTGAAATCTGTGCTGACAGCGATGCCCAAAGGCAAGAAAGCACACTGAGCAAACTCTCTTCGGATTTTAAAGGTCTTCTTGCCTCTCTGTTAGAGGTAGGTGAAGTTTTTGCTTGTTGTATTAAAGTTCTTCACTCAACCCAGACATTATATCACCTCTGGGAAATTCAGAAAACAAGCATTTTAACACATATTTGTTCATCTATTGTATGTTTTCTACTTTGTGTATCTCCTAGGCTGAGAAGATGATCCTGGCTGTTGGCGACTGTGTGCAATTTAGGGAAGAAGTACAAGCTACTTTGAATGATCTTGTTCAGGGACAGAAAGAAGCTCAAGCTGAGGTTTCCAAAATACTGGACTGTCCCACTGTTAGAGAAGCTCAACAGCTATTGCTGGTTCACCGGGTACTTCTTATGGAAAATATAATCAAAGTCATTGGCGTTTTATTTATATTAATTCCATTTAGTTGCTTAGCTATTTGATTGGTGCTCTCTTCTCTCAGCAACTACTGAAACGACTGAAGCTAAAGAGAAAAGATGTCCAGCAGCTGATTACTAGAGGCCAGCAGCTCCAGGCTGAGGAGGGTCTGGGAGAAATTCTGCAGCAGGACCTGCAGAGTTTGGAGAACACACTCACCAAAATGGAACAGAATATGGATTCACAGGAGCAAAGTCTGGAGGTGGGCAATGGCAATCATTCAGGAAAGCTTTCAGACACTGTCTGTGAACAACATTACATCATTTTTTAAATCAATATCATTATCCTGAAGAATAGTGTGTTGTAACAGCAAAGTTGGAGTGAAGTGGAGGGAGGCATTTTGTGCAGTATTGGCTTGTTATGAACTGGAATTCTCTTATGAAATGACTCTGGTTTGGTCTGATGTAATCCATTCACTGCAACATGCTGCTCCCAGTATAATATTCACTGATAAATGGGACATGATGTAATCAAGCAATCAATATCAGTTGTTGAGGTTACGCCTAACTTTCATGATCAATTCACGTCATTGATGACGCCACTAACTGTTGCCTCATTCAATAATTATTTGGCTGTTGTCGCCCCTCTCTTGTGAAGATTAATGTCATAATTTATATAGTTTGAGAATTTTTGTGAACTTTTATTCACACTTCTGCTGTAATATACAAGGAAAGGAAAAGACAGGACTCATTGTGCTTTTCCAGAAAAGATGCAATATGGGTACAAGTAAAAGAAGGTACACCTAATAATCCAAAGTTCTGAACCCTTTACACTTATATACAGTGAGGTGTACATTTACTATCCAAATTTGTCAGTGAACTGACTTGATATGATACACCTTTGATCATCAGATATGGTTTGACCTGGTTTGGCGATGTAGCCACATCCCAGATTGATAGGAATCCAGAGATTAGGGATTTCTGTATTCTGAAGTTCTATATTAAGATAAAACACTACTATTGTCTTGGAGGAGCTCAGACCAGTGACACAGCAGTTTTGGAATGTGGCAGAGAAAATTTTTGCTGTGTGAACTGATAGTTGAATCTCAAAAGATGTCAAATCTTGTTAAATAAAGAAAAATGTAAGGACAAAACAGCGTTGACTGTTTATTCAGACCCAAATTCTCTGTAATTATGGTAATTGGGTCCTTTGGGGAGGGGGTCCTCCAACTACCACAACGACGGACCATGCACATTCCTGCTTCGGCCCCCCTACCCCACCCCCCCAAAAGCGAAAAAGCTAGGGGAAACACTGATCTGAATACAGCCTTTGATAGACTTTCTTAGGTGCTACGATGTATCCATTAAGTTAATGCTGTGTTCTATATCATTGTTAGGTCACATTAGGAGCTTGGCAAGAGTTTGACAGCCAACAGGAAGCAGTCCAGGATTTTGTCAACAAGGCACGTTCAACAATGGAGAGAGACCTGAACTTCAGTAGTCCAGAGAGCCTTTCTGTTGAACTGGACCAAGCCAGGGTACGCAAAGTTTTTCTTTGAGTTTACTTCTGGGAAATATTCTGTGTTTTTCTTCTCCAATCCACAAATACTTTCCAAAGAGAGACTGGTACTAATATTTTGTGAACATAGGTGATGCTGAAGCAGTGTGAAGCGGAAGCTTCTCATATGAATGTTCTGCTGAAGAGAGCAACAGAAATCCAGCTTGGACCAAAGAACAAGACTCTGCTCTTACAGCAGGCTCGTTTCCTCAGCGAGCAAGTGGACAAAGTAGAAGCAGGGCTCAAAAAAGAGTAAGATCACTCATAAACAGTGAATAGGAATACAATATCATCAAAATTTAGTGTTGGTTATCTGGTAACCATTTGTGGGTTTTGCATAGCTCATTTATATTGTCATCTCTTGATCCAGTGTTGAGACTGTGGAGGGGATGAAAGTTCAGTGGGATCAGTTTGGAGCTCGGTTTGAAGCCTTTTCCCTTTGGATATCTGAGAAGGAAAAGCAACTAGATGTCCTGAAGAGTTCTACTTTGCCTCTTGAGCAGCAGATCAACACAGTGAAGGTACTGAATTTTACAAAGCTTCAACACCATTTCTGAGTGTAGGAACAGTCAACCATGAATCTTGAAGTCTCCTACTACACAAACATCCATCTGCACTGCCCAGAAAAAGCTGTTTATCTCAAACTCTATTGGACAGTGATTTCTTTTGCTCGTTTGGTTTTTGCAGTTTTACTTAATTATTTGTACAACCTCCTTTCTATGTCCAGACTGTTGGTGCAGAGCTTCAGGAACGGGCTCAAGTTCTTTCCTGGCTAGAGGCCGACTCCCAGGATGTTGCCCAGTTTGTTTCTTCAGGGGAGGCAGCTCGCATCAAGGCCCGTCTAACCCAGATCGGCAGGTACTGGGACGAGTTAAAGGAGAGTGTACAGCAGCTTGAAGGGCAACTGGAGGAAAGTTCTTCTCACCAGCAGAGGTTCAACATGAGCCTGCAGGAGGTATGAGAATGTTGCTGGTATGGTATTATGACAAAATTCATATTGATTTGACAATGAGGACATAATGTTAATTTTCATCATTTTCATCTAGGTGCAAGCATCTCTCAGTGAGCTTTATACAAAATCGGAGCATCCAGTTAAATCTTGCACCTCCTCATCAGAAACCTACAAAGCTCTTCAAAACCACATGGTATTAATTTTTTTCTTCTATTGTAAAATACACTGTACATCTAAGTTAACAATTGTTGCATGCTAGTCAAGTCAAGTCAAGTCAATTTTATTTGTATAGCGCCAAATCACAACAAAAGTTATCTCATGACACTTTACAGGTAGAGCAGGTCTAGTACCACACTCCCTCAATGAATTTACACCCAACAATTCTCCATCAGCAAGCACATCCTGCAACAGCGGCGACAAAAAACTTCCTTTTAACAGGCAGGAATGTCGAGCAGACACAGGCTCAATGGGGACGGCCTTCTGCTTTGACCGGTTGGGGGGAAAGAGAGCAGGACAGAGACAAAGACAGATAATGGAGGAAACAGATATGCAGAAAGAAAGAGTGGGACAGAGATAAAGAGAGAGAGAAAGGGGAGAGACTGATGAACAGATGGGGACGTGAGCAGGTGGAGCTACGAGTGGCAGCTTGAGCCTCTTCAGGTCTGCAGCCTCCTCTAGCAGCACCCGGGATCTGGGATGAGGGGAACCCGAAGGCTCCAGAGAAGAAGACGAGTTAGTAATACGTATGAGTATGATTTATGTATGACACATATAGGAGGACAGAGAAGAAAGAGAGGTGTAGAGAGAAGCCCAGTGCACCATGGGAGATCCCACAGCAGCCTAAGCCTATAGCAGCATATCTAAGGGCTACCCTAAGCAGCCCTAACTATAAGCCTGATCAAAAAGGAAGGTCTTTAGTCTGCTCTTAAAGGTCGAGAGGGTGTCTTCATCCCGGACCGAAACTGGGAGATGGTTCCACAGGAGGGGAGCCTGATAGCTGAAGGCTCTGGCTCCCATTCTACTTTTAGAAACTCTAGGAACCACAAGTAACTCTGCATCCTGAGAGCGAAGGGTTCTAGCTGGGTAATAGGGGACTATGAGCTCTGTCAGGTATGAAGGAGCCTGACTGTTGAGGACTTTGTATGTTAGAAGGAGAATTTTGAATTCTATTCTGAATTTGACAGGGAGCCAATGCAGAGAAGCCAGTACAGGACAGACATGGTCTCTTCTACTAGTTCTCGTCAACACGCAGGCAGCAGCATTTTGGACTAGCTGGAGAGTCTTTAGGGACTTACTGGTGCAGCCTGATAGGAGGGAATTGCAGTAATCCAGCCTGGAAGTGACAAAAGCATGAACTAGTTTTTCTGCATCTTTTTGAAACAGGATGTGTCTGATCCTAGCAATGTTTCGTAAATGAAAGAAAGCAGTCCTAGAAATTTGCTCAATGTGGGCATTAAAGGACAGATCCTGATCAAAGAGAACTCCTAGGTTCCTTATGGTCGTGCTGGGGGCCAAGGTAATACCTTCCAGGGTACCTATCTCATTAGATAGGGTGTCTCTAAGATTTTTGGACTGGACAGGACAATGACTTCAGTTTTATCAGAGTTTGATAGAAGGAAATTATGGGTCATCCAAGTTTTTATGTCCTTTAGACAGGCGTCCAGTTTAGTCAGCTGATTTATTTCATTGGATGCATTGATAAGTACAGCTGTGTGTCGTCAGCATAGCAGTGAAAATTAATTGAGTGTTTCCTAATAATGTGACCGAGAGGAAGCAGATAAAGGGTGAAGAGGATTGGTCCAAGCACAGAGCCTTGTGGAGCACCATAAGTGACTTCAGTGGTTTCAGAGGGGTTATCACTAGTTAGTACGAACTGAGATCGACCTAGTAAATATGACCTGAACCAGTGCAGTGCAGTTCCTTTAATGCCAATGACATGTTCCAGTCACTACACAGTATATCCCTTCATCTGAGCTGGTAAGTGTCTGTGGCAGGCCTCTAGCTCTTTTTTCATCTCTGTCTTGTATTGTTGTTGCACAGGATGTCTGTCAGTGTCTGGAGAGATTGAAGGGAACCTTGCTGTCCCTGTCAGCTGGTGCCAGAAGACTCAGTGACAGAGAGCAGGCTGAGAGGACTCTGATGGAGCTAAACACCAGCTATGAGCAAAACCTGCAGGAGGCAAAGGATAAGCAGAGCGTGTTGGAGAACCTGCTTTCTCTTTGGCAAAAGTAAGCGCTGTTGAAAATATAATAAATTTACTGACTTTGTGAAAGATACCACATTTGTAAATTATCTGTTTTACCTAGGAAAATGAGTATTGATAATGAAAACCGTGCTATGAATATATTTTCTATATATTCTGTTGTTTTTTGTGTTTGACACATTAGTGTGTTTTGATGTGCTTCAGGTTTGAGAAGCAGCGTTCAAACTTTGTTTCCTGTTTGGAGAGGATTGAATCTTCATCTAAGTCAGACAGTCAGTGTCTTTCAGCTGACAAAGCCAAGCTCCGCAGTGAGCTGCAGGATTTTCAGGTACAACTCAGTCACCTGAACTTGAAATAGTTTCATTCACACAGAAGCACAATATTATTCTCAATATTATACATTTCATTGTTCTCTTTAACTTTTTAAATATACCAGTCAAGACTATGCCTGACCTAAACACTTTACTTAACCTGCAGTTAGCAGTGTATCACAGATACAGAATATTGCATCAGTTTGTTAGCCAAAATGTTATGCCAACAGAGAGAATTGCGTAGTTTTTCAATTTGAAATGTCAGTTCATCTACCTTAGGGGAACATCATAAAAATGATTTTGTGTTTATTTTAAATTCGTAAATATTAGTTTTAGCACTGCCTTCAAAAATCCAGCGTCTGTTCCAATATAATGCATAGCCCTTTTGAAAACATTTAAAAACTGTACATAACTTTCCTGGAGGTCCAAGTCTGACAATGAACCCTTACAATGATAGAAGCTCACACATACAAACACACACACACACACACACACACACACACTCTCACTCTCTCTCTCTCTCTCTCTCTCTCTCTCTCTCTCTCTCTCTCAAAAATACACTTACAAATAAATGGTTCTCTTAACAGGCCTTGCACTCAGAAGTCCAGTCCCTCGGGACCTTCCATGCGGAATTGGTTTCTCTTGGGACATCATTTCAGACCACTGCCCCAGAAGAGAGAGTAAGACAGCTGAAGGATGACCTTGAGACCCTGTTGAGGAGATTGCGTCTTCAAAATGAAATTCTCCCTCAAAGGTAAGTGGTCTAAATGGAAATAATTATTTCAATTTCCTAAGTTGATCAAACAAATTAAGTTAATTTGTAATGTGTTGGTCCAGGGACCTATCTGATAGGTTAGGACTGTCTGTGGAGGTGTCTATAAGATGATTATTGATAAACAGTCCATTTTTTCTTTATTGCTTTCTTACCCACAGTTTAATGAGAAGATTGATACCACTCTGATATTTTTCCATTAATTATGAGGCTACAGCCAAGAGACTGTTAGCTTTGCATAAAGACTGGAAATACATCTCCTGCCTTTGCTTGATGCCAACAATATCTGATGTGACAGCACCTCTAAAACTCAACTATTATTAGCATGATGTCCTTTCCACTTCTATGCTCATATTAGATGTGCTAGGTGTGAAGGAGTGACAGAAAACAAGGGGATCGAAAGATATGGGAATGAAATTTAACAGTGGTTCCTAGCTAGATGTGAATTACAGTGTTGCAGTTTCATGCTGTAACCTCAACGCTACCAGTTTACCCCATAATATTATATGAATTTGTTAAAAAAAAAATCCTTGTAAGAAGTAGGGCAGCACGATAAATTACAAAAAAACTGCGCTTGATTTTCAACCAGCAGTCAGAAGCAGACAGTCTACTCGAAAATTGAAGACAGAGGTTGTGAAGCAAAAGAGAAAAACTTAGCATCATTGATGAAAATCTTGGTGGTAAGGGCAAAATTGATGTGCTTGTACTGAAAAGAGGAATTTGTTTGGATTAGTGGTCATAATAGCAGTCCATGCTTTGGCATCACTGCAGCACTGCAACATTTATCACAGAAGACAATATGAGTTAGTGATGAAGGATACACATCAGTACAAAACATCTCAAATCCTTGCCAGATGACACAAGCATTAATAACAGCAACTCTGCTGCGCCATCGCCGTCAAAAGGCATAAGGTAATGTATTAAAAGGCTTCGGCAATAAAACTGTAGAAATATGTATCAGCAATATAAACTTCATAAATAGGAATATTAAAATTGTTTGTTTGAATATTGATCATTAGATATGATTTATATGAAACAGATAAAGGGTGGCACTGTGGTGCAGTGGTGAGCACTCTCATCTCACAACAAGAAGGTTTCAGGTTTGAGCCCTGGCTCGAGCACGAGTTCTTTCTGTGTAGAGTTTACATGTGCTCCCTGTGCCTGCATGGGTTCTCTCCAGGTACTCCGGCTTCCTCCCACAGTCCAAAGACATGCAAGAGTGAACTAGGTTAATCAGATACTCTAGACTGACCCTACATGTGGGTATGAGTGTGAATGGTTGTTTGTCTATATGTGTTGGCCCTGCGATGGACTGGCAATGCGTCCAGGGTGAACCCCACCTCTTGCCAAAGGCAGCTGGGAGAGGCTCCAGCCCCCCGCGACCCTTAACAGGATAAGCGGACGAAAATGCATGGATGGATGGATAGAAACAGATAAAAATGCAAGCTGCCTTGAAAGTACTTAACCAAAATTGTACAGTTATGTTAATACGTTACATTTATGTCAAGCATTTAATGTCATCTGTTTAAACCCCAGTCTAAACAGTAAGGTGTGCAATAAATGTTTATTATAAGAATCATGATCTCAATTCCTACAAAAAAATCCATCCATCCATCCAATTTCAACCACTTATCATATTTAGGGTTGGGCTTGAGTCAATCCTGGCTGCCTTGGGGCGAGAGAAGGGGTACACTCTGGACGGGTCGACAGTCCATCGCAGGGCCAACTCATATAAACAGACAACCATTTACTCTCACAGCCACATCTACGGTCAATTTAGTAGTCAGTGTTAATAGCGAGCTTTACCCTGTATTTTTTCAAATTCCGAATGCTAAAAGATAATCAAATGTTTGCAAAAAAGAAAAAAGTCTCATTTGACTTTCTATTGTACTCTGTTGTGGCCCAGAACCCAGGCAATTCAGAACCACCTCTTCCTAGTGGAGCAGTTTGACCAGGCTCTTCTTAAATTCACCCAGTGGAGTGAGACCATGCTATCACAGCTACACTCAGCTCCTCAAATCAACATTAGCAGCCTGCAAACTGCAACCACACGAGTAAAGGTAACAACTGCGCATAATCATTGCACATCCTTTTTTTGCATGAAATATACTTCTTTTTTCCAGGCTGGTGCGATGACAGATGAATAAAAAAACAAATGCTCAATCCGCTTCCTTTGACAGGAGATCCAGGTGGCCTTACAGAAGCAGTCTGGTGTAAGACAGAGCTTAGAGCAGCAGGCTGAGAAGCTCTGTCAGTTCTGTGAACCTGGTGATGCACAGCTCTTACGAGGCAGAGCAGACAGCAGTCTCCAGCCCTTTATGGAGGCACAGCACATAGCTGTGCTCCAGTTAGAGTGTCTGGAGAGACTTGAGGCTTTTCTGCAGACCTATGGTGTGGCTGCGGGGGTGTTACGGGGTCTGAGACAAACTGTGGAGAGTGCTGGGAGCTGGGATCGTGGGAGAGTAGAGGAGCTACAGCAAGAACTGGCTGGCATTGTCCCAGACATTTCCCAGCTTGAGACTCTAGCTGTCAATTTGGACAGTAGTCTCTGTAAAAGCCATCTTCATATCGGTGCTGAAGAAGGGTCCCGTAAGTCGTGTCGGATGCTGGCCGATTCACTCAGTGCTGAGCTGGATGCAGTGAGGAACTTGCTTGGTACTAAGCAGAGTGAAGCAGAGGCCTTGGGGGCTCTGTGGACTTCATTTAGACAGCGGAAAGAACAGCTTCTAAAAGCCGTGGAGGACATTGAAGAAAAAGCTGACCATCAGAGTTTCAAAGAGCCCAGTCTTCTTTCCCTACAGCAGAGGTAAAATATTGCAACAGTATATTCACATCTGTTTTCGGAAAGTGATTTGGTCTATAGTTGACACACGATTACATGCAACACATTATCCATCTGTTTTTCAGGTTACGGTTCTTTAATCAGCTGGAGGATGAGCTCCAGTCACACCAGCATGAGGAGCAGTGGCTGAGGGACAAGGGCAACCAGTTGGCCTTGAGAGATGCAGAGTTAGCTGGGGAGGTACTGAGGGAAATTGGTCTGCTGGAGGCCACATGGGAGGACACCAAGAAGCTTATTACAGAGAGGTATATTGTCAACACAGACAGGTTTGTCGTGCTTGAAAATTAGGTTGGCAAATGGTGACAGGTAAATGATGAACACAATAGTACAAAGAAACACTCACTGCCTGAACTTACTGAAATTACACTGTCTTTCTGTTCAGTTCTATATTCTCAGTAATTGTTAGTATACAGGATCATCAGACAAATTTTAAAATAATTTCACTCATTTACAATACTGACTCAGTGGGTCCTTCTATGAAAAGATCCAGGACCCGACACAGATCCTTATGCAGAGGTATAGCAATGTTAATGATTTGTCAGAGATGCTAACATTGTGTATTTTAAGTTAGGCATCCTAATATTACAGAGCCGGAACTTCTAAATTGCACTGGACAAAGAGCCACCTGTATAGTTTTCTTTGTCTATCACACATTTGTTGGATTTCCGAGTAATCTGATGCATCACATACCCATTCATACTGTAGTCTGCATAGTTTTTATCTATCACTCTATTAGGCGAACTATGATTAAACTAAATGATTAAACTAAAGAAAAACATTGTGAGTCTTTATCATGAAATTACATGAACTGGTGAACACTTCTCTCTTTGTTCCACAGACAGGAACAGTGCAATACTCTTGTAGAGTTGATGAGAGAATACCAAATCCTGAAAACCTCCATCAGCAGTGTTATAGAGAACACAGAGTTTTTGGTTGATATAAGCTCCGTTCTGAAGGACTATGAAGAAACCAAGAGATCACTAACCAAGGTCAGAAAAATGGTTACTCATTCTTTAGCCTGCAGCATCTTCTTCAGCATCAGATGATAACAAATTCACCTCCTGTTTTTGATTTGCAGCATGAAGCAGTGAAGACAGAAATGTCCAGCAAGCAGCGTGAACTGGATCAGTTCTCCAGCAAAGGCAAACAATTGGTGATTGAACTGAAAAAGATCCCAGAATCTGACTCCCAAATGATGAAAAAGGATATGGAGACTCTTGTGGATCAGTGGCTGGATGTAAGTTTGACTTCAAAAGTAACTGTTTGTCAAGATGTTTACGTGTCATGTGTGAAATGATTTTGCTGGTTTTGGAAGAGAAGTCACCATCCTAATCTTTAAAGATGAATTCTTGAGCAAATGGAACTTGCCAAGTAAAATTAAGTTGACATAGTTTACATACACACACACACACACATAACTGTAATGTAGACTTTGCAGTCTTTTGGGTAACGGCAGTGCATGCGATACAAATGTAGAGGCTCAGTGAAAGATATACAGCAGATAATACATTTGAATTAATCCTCTCCTCAGGTGTCTGAGAGGGTAGATGACAACATTGATCACCTTAAACAGACTTTACTTTTGTGGGATGATGTACGGAAAATAAGCGAGGACATTGAGAGTTGGACAAGCAGTAGCGTGATTGAACTGAATGAAAGTCTGAACAACCTCAATGACAGTCAGAAGGTGTCTGCAAGACTCTCAACCTTACAGGTAAGATTTCTGATAACATAGTAAAACTGGGTAATGATTTTTTTTTTTAATAAAAATCTCCTACCATCATTCTGTAGAGACTTGCTTGTTCTCTTCCTCAAATTGGCTATTGGAGTGGAGGTAGAGGGGATATACAGCAGGCAGATGAATCGTTCAGACTTCAAAAATTAGGGAACCACTGCTCTTTTGTCATAATATAAAGAGTCAACTAGTGGAACAAATTGACATTAAGAAATGTTCAATTACATAGAAACTGTGTAGCAACAGAATAATAACATCTCACATCTAAGTAAATTAGAAAAAGCAAGTAAGATGAAAGGAGTGTTATATATGATTTTTTCCATTTGATACATCAACAGGCAGAAATGGGTGAGAAGGAACAGAAACTTGAAACCCTACAGAGTAAAGTCTCTGAGATGAAGAAGGGCATTCAGGAGGCTCCCTCTAAATTACAGGTGCTAAAGATGATTCTAATGTAATGTTTCATTAATCGTAGTGTGTTTTAACTCATTGTCTCATAGTCCTAGGCCCTTCCTACTGTTTGTATATACAGTATGTTGCTACAGCTAGGAACTTCTATTCATATTGCCGTAGCTGCTGGAGAATGACCTGCGGAAGAAGATCAGCTCTGTACAGAAGCTGCATGAGCAGGCCAGGGTAAACCTCATGGACTTCAGTTCCCAGAAGAAACAGCTTGAAGATTACATCTCACAGATGTCTGCTTGGCTAAAAAGTATGGAGGAGTCCTTGGTTTCTTCCCCCACTGGTTCAGAGCCAGAGGACATCTGCAGAGTAAAGGTGCAGCTTTAATGACTGAAAAGGGAATTTTAGTTTAACTTTGAGGGTTCTTTTACTGGTTTTGTGAGTTGTTAGCATTATATACGTCTTGTCTTCAGTAACATGCTAAGGATGCTAATATTTCTCCTTGTTCAACCTGCTTTGAAGGACCTTCAGAAAGAGTTGCAAAATCAGCAAGGAAGTATTGACTCTACGAGGGAGAGCCTTAACACTCTGTGTCGAAAATATCCCTCGGAGGAGCTGTCTAGTTTGGGTTCAGCCCTTACTGACCTGATCAAGACTTATGAGTCTGTGAACCAGCTCTCTGCCAGGACACTGGCATCACTGCAGAACTGTCTACAGCAGCAGTTCAACGGTGAGAAATATGATAACCAACTACATTCTGAATAAAAATGTCACTTTAGCTGAGAAACCACAAGGAAAGCCTGATTTGAATTTCTATCACACACAATTTTTCTTTCCCTTCTCTGCAGATCTAGTTCAGCAATTCCATCGCTGGCTTTTAGAACAGAGGGAGATTGTGAAAGAATGCTCGGACCGATCTGGTGACACTCACATTGTGGAGCGCAAATTACAGAAACTAAAGGTAAAACTCTTGTAGCTGATGTAGTTCCTCTTATTTATTAGAATAAGTAGAAGTGGGAATGTTTTTTTCAGATTGAATATTCAACGATGACTTGTGTAATTATAGAAGTCAAAAGTAAAGGTTGAGAACCATATTTATGATATAAAACAGGCAGAGGCTCAGTGGATTTTGTTTTTCAGGGTGCGATGGAACGTGTTGAGGAAGGTGAGGTGCGTCTCACTCAGGTCTGCGAAGAAGGAGAGAAACTCCTCCTTCATCTTCCCAAAGCCAGTGCTGGACAAGTCCAGCAGCACCTTTCCTCCATCCAGCAGGACTGGGACAGCTTTGTGGAGCAGTGCAGACAGAACCAACAGATCCTGGAGGACAGTGCATCGCTCATGAAAGGGTAAGAGATGACCATGAACTGCAATTGTCAAAGCATCAGCCATTTTAAAAAGCATGGCATTTTTAATTCCTTGTAGGTTTGAGGGTCGGCTTAAGAAGCTCCAGCGATGGTTGGAGCATATGGAGAAGAGGATGACCACAGATTTGCTTGAAGCACAATGTGGTCCTGAAAAGGCTGTGCTGGAGCAAGTTGAGGAATATCAGCAAGAAGTGCTCAAAGAAAGGTGAACCAACCCTAAACAAGACCCCCAGTAATGGTCTTAAACCAAACATGTAGACACTCCATGCTTATGTAAAGGTAATATGTTTGTCTCTGCAGGGATTCCTTTGAGCGCCTATGTCAAGAGGGCCAGGCACTGAATGAGGGTGGACGAGGTGATGGTAGCGAGACAAGAGTATCAGCTCAGCTGCAGTCACAGCATCAGGCTCTGCTGAGACGTGTGAGAGAGAGGCTGCGCAGTTGCCAACTGACTTTACAGGAGCAACAAGCCTTTGAAGAGACACTACAGACTACATGGACCTGGCTGCATGGCGTCCAGGAACGTCTGGCTTCACTCAACAGCACAGTTGGCAATAAAGAGACCCTGGAGAAACGGCTTGGTCTTGTGCAGGTCAGCAACTATTGCTCTGATCAAAGAAAAATGCCTGCGTTGCAGTGTTAACTGGATACAGGAAGAGAAAGCACTGAAGATTTTTTTAATGGCTTTGTAGGATATCCTGCTAATGAAGGGTGAAGGTGAGGTGAAGCTCAACATGACAGTTGGAAAAGGAGAACAGGTCCTGAAGCACAACCGAATGGAAGAGCAGGAGGCCATTTGTTCACAGCTGCAGAGCCTGAAGGATGCCTGGGCCAACATGCTGATAACCTCTATGAGCTGCCACAGGTAGGAAAGAGGCTGTCCTCTTGCAGAATTGTCTAAAATGACAGCATTATTAATAATCAAATATAACTTGCACTTATTGCAGGTCTCAACATTAATTGATATTTACATATGTATTTTTTGTGTGTCTGGTGGTGAAAATGCATGTGTTTTCTGTTCACCTGATAACCAATCCCTGTGCCCCTGAAATGCCTTAATGTCAAGCCTTGTACTACATTACACTCTGTTGCTTTTACAAAATTTTTTTATCGTCCATAGTCGACTGGAATGGACAGTGGCCCAGTGGACAAGCTTTCTTGAAAGTAAGAGCCAGCTGCAGCAGTGGATGGAGTCGGTAGAGCAGGAGGTGGGGATGACCCTGCCTCAGCAGCCAGGCCTCAAAGAGAAGTCAACATTGCTTGAGCGCCTCAGAGCCATCCAAGCAGATGTGGACGCTCATGCAGCAGCACTGTCACGCCTTACAGACAAAGCTGTGGAGCTGTATGAAAAAACTGGTGACCAAACCCTTGGACCTGAATCAAGGGCAGAACTCAATGCGCATTTTGCTGATATCTCAGCTGTTGTCAAGGTGATCCAGATGCAGGCTCAGATAAAATAGTGTTTGCAAATAATTTTGCAGGACTCTTGGACTGATCCTGGAAAGATAGGCTTGCCAAACATGAGGACATACATTGTTTCAAGGTGGTTCGAATATTCACAATGGCCACACTGGACTAAATATACTAAAATTTCAGACAGCCAGTAAACTTTTTAGGTCTCTGGCAACTTTAGCAATTCTTATTACAAAACAATAAATACAAAAATTATTTGCTAACACTGTTTAAGACAATTACTTTTATCTAGTACATTATTCCTATCAAGAAGGTGATATTTAAATTTTTTCTTTTTTTTTTCCAAAAAGGGTAAAGTGCAGTCCATGCAAACCATCGTGTCTGAGCATGAGCAGTATCTTGATGCTGTGAGAGACTTCAATGACTGGCTGATCTCAGCAAAAGAGGAACTCCAGCGCTGGTCTGACCTGTCAGGAGACTCGCTTGCAATTAAAAGAAAACTCTCCAAGGTGCAGGTGAGGATCATGAAAATACTTCATTGAAAAACATCAGTTTGTGGCATAAAGATACCTTCCTGTGTATTATGTAAGTACTCAATTTAAAATTGAATGCCCTCCCCCAAAAGAGGGAGCGTGTGTGTCATTCTTCGGAATTTTTTAAACCACTTAAATTTCTTAGACTCCTAGTTCCTCCTGTGCCGTTCTGAAAATGTAACGAAGATTGACCAACATATCTATGCCACTTGTGGCTTCTGGATCTGTGGGTCTCAACGAAGCGCTCAGAGACAAATGTCAGCATATCATTGACACAGAGTATCCGACATAACTTTAAATGGGCAACTACTGGTTGTCAAATACAGTGAGAGGGCTTGTCAAAGTTAACAAGCTTTCTCGTCCTATATTTGGACTGTATTAGTTAAGTTAATTTCTTGGTAGAGCTCATATTACAAAGGAAAGACTAGATTTCAAAAATTCAAAACAAATACTATGTACTAAATGCTAAATTAATCACTTTATTAAGCAGGGAAGTAAAGCACAGAGGAGGAATTGCTAATTGCTTTTGACAGTTACCAATGGGGCTTCTTTTGCCCTCTCCAGGAGTTACTGGACTCCAAGCAGCGTGGTAGAGAGAGACTTAGCCGGGTCCAAAGATGTGGAGCTGTGGCAAGAGATCATACTGGTTCAGGGGGCTATGAGGCTATTGAGAGGGAGGAAGCAGCCCTGTTGTCATCGTGGGAACAGTGGGAACGTGGGGCGTTACAGACACGGGTTAGTCTGGAGACTGCCCTGTGTCAGATGGCCAGTTCTGAACAGGAGTTCAGCAGCTTGTCTGCACAGCTAGAGCAGGACATGAAGGACTTCAGCTGTAGGCTGCAGGACTGGCGTATACGATTGACCCAAGCAGAGGGAAAAAATGATGGTGAGGAGGCTGTTAAAGGCTGGCAGATAGCAAAGGTAGGTCCTCATTTAACTTTCCTCCAATTATAAACTGATATTCATGAACTTGTTTTTTTAATGATTGGAGTCTATATTTTTCTCTAGGACACTTTGGAGGAACTGGTCAAAGCGGAGCCCATGTCTGATAGTCTGAAGACTCAACTCAATGATCTGTGCCGTTTCTCAAGAGACATGGGTAAACAGTCCGAGAGAGTGTCGGCTCTCATTAAGGAATACAACAGGTATTTGGGCGTTGCCATCTTGTTTCAATGATCTCATTTTGAGCCACCTATATTCTGAACATTCTGAATCTAAAATGGTATTGTCAGATGGACACTTCAGTAGAAAATTAACTTTGATGTGACCTATCTTTTAAAGGAAATTGTGGGTCTCTAAATTATTTATCAACAATACATTTTTAAATCATGCTCTTTTTTAATTTGTTCTTAGTTTGAGTCTCCAAGCCTCAAGACAGTGCCAGAGTAAAGAGAAGCTCCAGGAACAAGGGTTCCGATCAGCCTTCAGAGAGTTCCAGCAGTGGTTGGTCAATGCTAAGATCAACACAGCCAAATGCTTTGACACACCTCAAAATCTCAGTGAGGCTGCATCTTGCTTGCAGAAGATTCAGGTATGACTATGAAAATGGGATTTTTCAGGCACTTTGCCACCAGAGCAATGATGAAATGTCCACAGAAGGAACCAGGTGCGCTTATTTTCAAGAGCTTTTCTCTGTGGTACTATCCCTGTGCTTCTTTCCCCAGGAGTTCCTAGGTGACAGAGAACAGGGTCAGTCAAAGCTCAATGCTGTGGTCGTCAGTGGTGAGCTAGTCTCTACTATAATATCAAAGGACAAAGTTGATACAGTTCGGACTAAAATGAACACTGCTAGAGAGGACTGGAAAAATATCATGTCTAATCTGCACAACAGAGAGATAAGTCTCCAAGTAAGTATCTAAGTAATATACACTATCACTAATTATGTTCATTTTTCATCACATCCCAGTGTAAAAACCTGTATAATAGCACTTGTAGTCACCAAAATGTCGACTGTTTTGTTTCAGAACCTTCTGTCTCAGATGAAGGACTTTGATGCAAGCGCTGAGCCTCTTCAGGAATGTTTGAACACAACAGAGCTGGCCGTACAGGAGAGCAGCACAAGACTTCATGATCTCACAGCCAAAAAGTTAGAGCTTCACAAGCTACAGGTGCCAGTGTTCAAAATGTCTTCTCATCCCACATCATGCTCAGAACCACTCATGTTCAAATGCAACCACCCTGTAAGCTCTTAAGTTTCCAGCTTGATTTACAAAACCATTTGCTGAAGCTCAGCATTCCAGCAAAGTTATAGTATCTTCTGTTTGGTTAGGAGGCATTACCACAAGCTCATGCTAACTGCCACTTGCTAACTTTATGATTCCGCTGCCATCCCACCTGCTTCTTTTTGCTTCTCTAACATGTTGCCATAACGCAGTGTCTATGATACAGATTAGTATTTGCCTTTCAAAGTTATTTTGGCACAGGAATGAGTCCTAAAAGAACAAAGTTAGCATTGTGTAATACAGTGTTGTAGTACTCAAGTCCAGGACATGGACTTGGAGTCCAACTTGTGCTGTCATTTTGCTGACTCGCAACTTATCTTGGACCTTCAATGTTGAGACTTAGACTCTGGCTTGGACTCAAACTTGGACTTAAGCGCCTGAGAGACTTGAGTGAGCTTGCAGACTCACATCAAGAAATTACGTACTGATGCACGTAAGTGACAAACTGTATGTACTAGAAACATGTAAAGAATGTTTACTGTAACCAGGCAAGACTTGGGTGATCTTTAGTGAAAAGTAATTTTGCTGCAGGTGAATTCACTGCCACTAGGCTCGCGACTAGAGGAGCAGGAAATCAGAGGTGTGAAAAGTGTTTGCAGTGGTTGTAGATTCTGATGAAATAGATGCTATGTATGAGAGAAAAAAAACATGTGAGTGGAGGTGGGGTTGGGCTGCGGGACAGGTTCGGGCTGATAATTCATGTTGATGTGGCGGGCTCTCTGTCTACTCACAGTGAGAAGGTGACGTGGATTTTGACTCAACTAAGTTGAGCTCAGGTAATATGGACTGGACTCCAACTCACCTTGGAATTTTCTTTGGTGACCTGGAGTTCATCTCTGAGGACTGACTTGAGCATTGATGACTTAACTACAACACTTATAGAACATTTGATCCCTTTTCTCAAAATCACTGGGATGTCTAGGATTCGTAAATGCTTGAAACAAGCTCCGTGGTTCACAAAAGCCATTGATATTTTGATGTTTGCTTTGTGGCATGGAGCATGATGCTAAATGCCACAATTTTGCTTTTTATGGGTTTTTAAAACAGAGGTTATTACTAGAGCCTTACAGTCGATAAAAGCTGTCATTGTGATAAAGCGTAGGCACAAAACCAGTTGCGGTGTGTCATACATCCCTGGTGTATTTTCATGCATAGCTTAACATTATCTTTGTACCTGTAACATTCGTGCCAAAGCTTTAAAAATCAGGAGCACATCAGTTTCATAATTTATTTTTTTTTTTTTTGCCACAGAGCTTTTTTTCTGCAATAATCCAAAAGCTAATGGGATTTTTACATTGGATTTTGGATTACGAAAGGACTCATGGTGATGCTAACTTCTGGTTTGGCCAACAAAAAAACATCATTCTTCTGTGAATTCTGTCTTTAGAGGCTTGATCACCATCATGATTGCATGTCATGACCAACAACAATAACACTGAACAGCTTTCGTATTCTCTTCCCTGTTTACCATGCTGCCATCTTTAACCCACAGGTCTGTCTGAATTCAGCTGTCTTATTCCTGTGTCTGCTTGCATGCCTCTTTGATAACTTGCTTGTGCTCTTCCAGTCTGTGCTTGAGGAGTTAGCCTCTCATGAGGTTCAGCTGAACAGGCTGAAAGAGAAGGCCCAGCTGCTGTGGGATGAACACGCGGCCGGCAAGGGTTTTGTGCACCGTGTCTCGCAGCTCTCTGCTCAGTACCTAGCTTTAACCAACCTGACCAAGGTACAGTCATGCCTATCAATCTGTGTGCACTTGGGCTTCACTTTGGGTGGGGCTGAAAAGGAGAGAGTGGCACGAGACTGGACGCAGCTCTTAATTAACATTATGTTTTCATGTTAAACCATGGTACTAACTCAATCTCTGTTAGATAAATGCACAATTTAAAAAAAAAAAGGTTTTTTACTTTATTTGCTGTAATGAAATACATTTGTGATTGTTTAGCATACTGTGCATTGTTTCACCTAAATCAATATTTGTCTGGATGTTTGTCCTGTTCTCCGTGGATTTGCAGGAGAAAGCGTCACGTATTGACCGCATCGTTACTGAGCACCAGCTGTTCTCCCAAGGATTAAAGGAGCTGCAGAACTGGGTGGCTGATACAAGCCACATGCTACAGACATATTGTTCCCCCACTGCTGACAAAAATCTTCTTGATAGCAGGTTGATCAAGCTGGAGGTATAGAAAGTCAAATAGTGTGAACAGTTTGTGTGCCAGATTAAACATGATTTTTTTTGATAAATGCAAATGTTGTTATTGATGCACCAGGCCTTGCTGACCGCTCGTCAAGAGAAGGAGATACAGCTAAAGATGCTGATCACAAGAGGAGAATCTGTCCAGAGAAACACATCCGCTGATGGAGTGCTTGTAGTCCAAAAACAAATACAGGACCTTAAAGACTCCTGGGATGCTCTGCTCTCTGCTTCTATCCAATGCAAAAGGTTATTCTATAGCACTATACAGCAAGAATCAGCAGCTTAGGCTATGCCATGTCATTGTTTAATTTTAATATATTTTAAAATCAACAGTCAGCTGGAGGGTTCTCTGTCTCAGTGGACCAGCTACCAAGAGGATGTTCGCCAGTTTGTGACTTGGGTGGAGCGTGTTGAGGCAAATCTTGACCCCACTGATAAACAGTGCCCAGAGATGAGAGACAAAACTGCAAATCTGAGCAGGGCAAAGGTACCACAGTCTTCTCAGTGATTCAGTTTTTTTCCTCCACCAGGGAGGTCATGTTTTCAGTGGAGTTTGTTTGTCGGTAGGCTTTTACAGAAACTACTGTGCCAATTTTTGACTAACTTGGTGAATGGGTGTATTATGGGTCAAGAAAGAATACATTACATTGAAGCAGATTAGTTACAGAGGCACGTGGTTGCAACAGGAAATGATGTATTTTATTTTTTAACAACTTAATGTACTCATAGTAGGGTGACAATGTCTACCTCAAATTTGGTCAGACAGTGCAAAGAAATTGAACTTTGTTGGAGCTTTTCCAAACCTTTACACTTTTAATGAGAGTCCTGGCCTGAAAACATCCAGAAGTGGAATTAAGACATAAAATCATGTAGTGTTTTTAAGAAGTAAGCCTAATGTAATAATTATTTAATTTACATCAAAATTACACTTTGTTTTCTTAAGTGAATGTACAGTAACATAATATATAATAAGTGTAGGTTATCTAGTGACACCTAGTGGATGCAGGAAATGATATCGAAACTGCAGTGCATTAATTTGTGTGCTCCTAAATGCAAAATCCTGCCAGGGGCCAGCAGTTTACCTTGGAGCATGTGTACTCTCTGTCTAATTTTATACATGATGCTGTGCATTGCCACCCAAATGGACTTGGGTTGAAGCTTGTGACTAGATTCCAATGTCACATGCTAAATTTAATAAGGTATTACATATGGCCTCAAAATCACCACAGCCATTGAAATAACATACAAAAATAAATGTTAAATTTGCACTTTTGTCACATTTCTTTTTTATTTTCAGTTGCTGCACGAGGAGGTGCTCAGCCACAGCTCCCTGCTGGACACCATCACTGCAAAGAGTGCGAGTATAGCTGAGAACTATGTCACTCAGCTGGAGCTGCAGGAGCTGCAAGAGTGCTATAACACTATCAAGGACAATGCAATGGTAACAAGCAGTAGAACGACCTACAAATGAAGTCTAGTATAAAATATACTTTCTTGGATTAAGATATGATCTGCTGTTTGAAGTTCTTTTAAATGTGTTGGACATAGATAGGTAGGTAGATAGATAGACAGACAGACAGACACACAGATACTTTATTGATCCCAGAAGGAAATATGGTATGACACAGTTCATATGATACATTATAAAACAACTGAGAATTTGTCAACAGACAAAGAAGTATAAAACAACAGTATAAAACAACTGATAATGTGTACGCAGACAAAGAAAAGCACAACACAGTGGCTACATAGGGACATAAAAATCTGTTCATAAAAAGTACAAAACGGGCGGCATGGTGGTGCAGTAGTTTGCACTGTCGCCTCACAGCAAGAAGGTTCCGAGTTCGAGTCCCGGCTCGGGCATGGGATCTTTCTGTGTGGAGTCTGCATGTTCTCCCTGTGCCTGCGTGGCTTCTCTCTAGGTACTCCAGCTTCTTCCCACAGTCCAAAGACATGCAATTGCGGACGAGGCTGATTGATACTCTAAATTGACCGTAGGTGTGGCTGTGTGTGTGAATGGTTGTCTGTCTATATATGTTGGCCCTGCGATGGACTGGTGACCTGTCCAGGGTGTACCCCGCCTCACACCTGTAGCTGCTGGGATAGGCTGCACACCCCCCTCAACCCTGAATAGGAATAAGCGGAAGAAAATGGATGGATGGAAAATTACAAAACGCTTGACTTCCATGTTTTAACTGTGAATCAATTCTGTTTTGTGTCCTCAGAGGGCAGTAGGCAAAGCAGAGGAACTGGTCAAAGCCCATCAAGATTATCAACGGGGCGTCCAGGCATTTGAGGATTGGCTGGAACAGGAACAGGAGAAGCTAAGCTGCTACACTCAGCTGGAGGGGGATGTTGACATGTTGGAGGAGACCCTCCAGAAGCTGCAGGTCTGTAAATTAGTGTGCCAGTGTTGCTGACAATAAAAGTAACTTGGAACTATTACCGTACTCCTACTAAGCTTTATAGCCTGAAATGCTGTTTCACACATTTAATATACTTCTGTTAGACAAAGATAGAGAGCTGACCATGCTCAGCCTCGTCTTTATGACCACAGGAACTGCAGTTGTACTGCACAGAGGGCCAGGCTTTGCTCAACACCCTACTGGTCAGTCGAGAACTGGTGATTCCCTGGGGATTGCCTCAGATAGAAGACAGAGCGCTGGAGACACTGCAGCAGGAGTGGAGGCTATACCAAGCCAGGTTGACTGATACCAGGGCACAGCTCAATAGTGCTCTGGCCAAACTCAGACAGATGGAGCAGAAGTTCCAGTGTCTCGACAGCTGGCTAAAGGGCATGGAAACCAAAGCACAGCTGCGTAGTCATCGCCGGTCTGATCGAGCCACTAAAGATGCTCAGCTCCAGTTGATAAAGGTTAGGCTGACATGCCGTTGTTATTTGAAATCATTTTTGTACCCATTAAAAACTCCAGTCTGACATAAAAAAATGACCCTTCATCCAGAGCTGGCAAGAGGAGGTGATAGTTTATCAAGAAGAGATGGAGGGCCTCAGTCTCTTGGCTCAGCAGGTTCTGGATGAAACCCATATTAGTAGTCGGATCAGTACCAGAGCTACCCAGATTACAGCACGCTACCACGCCCTGCTTCTGCACTTATTGGTAATTCACTCTTGAACATATTACACACACAAACACATGCACGCAAATATATATATATATTTATATATATTTATATATATTATATATATATATATATATATATATATATATATATATATATATATATATATATACACACACACACACACACACACATACTGTGTGTATATATATATATATATATATATATATATATATATATATATATATATATATATATATATATATATATATATATATATAAAATATGTAATAGATTTATTGCCTGAAAGTATTGAAATTATCCATTTAAATAGCAGATTAACTAGCAGATTTCTTCTTGCCTTTTGTTGCAGGAGACAATCAAACAGCTCCAGGAAGAAGTTTCTTGCATTGAAGAAGCACATTGTGTCTTCAGCAGCTTCTCAGACTGGCTCAGCACAGCTCAGAATAGCCTCAGGACAGTGGCTATTCGTGTTGATGTAGTGGATCGCTTTGCAATGGAGAAAAAGATGAAGAAACTAGAGGTGGATGGCCAACCAAACAGAATACTTAAAGGATTATAACAAACTTTTAGCTCTATTGATCTGTCACTATAGACTAGCATTACTGACAAATTCAATCGAGTATCTGTTAATGAAATATAAATACTTTTATGCTTTTCAGGCTCTACAGGCAGACATGGAGCAGAGTCACACTTACCTGAAGACCATGAGAGAGAAGACAGAGCAAGCCATGGTTTTCCTGGAGGAGCCTGAAGCAGAGCAGATGAAAATGGACGTTGACTGCCAACTGTCCCAACTGGAGGAGTTGACGGCAGCTCTCCGTACAGAGCAAAGCTCACTGGAAAAATGTATCTCTCTCTCGAAAGACTTTATGGACAAATACAAGGCTCAGACTCAATGGGCAATGGAGACCAAGAACCTATTAGCCTCAAGTGTGGAGCCTAAAGCTGAGCTCTACCAGAAGAAGGCTCAACTTGCAAAATACAAGGTAATTAAATTCACATTTTACTCAAACAGAGAAAAAACTATTTTATCTGCAGTGTCTTGTTCCTTTTGTAGACTATCCAACAGACAGTACAGTCCCATGAGTCAGCGGTGAAATGTGTTATTGAGAAAGGAGAAGCCCTGCTTGACACAATTCATGACCCAACAATAAGTGAAAACATGAAAAAACTGCAGGCTGACTACCAAGACCTCTTCTCAATGGCTAAGGTATGGAGCCAGCTGGTCGTGGTTAATGAGTCATATATTAAAGCTGACTTAAATCAAAAACTAAAGCCTTTAGAATGGGTGTATGTTCTGTTTCAGACACAGGTCCAGAACCTTGTGGAGTGGGTCAAGGAGCATGAAGATTACAACTGTGAATTACAGGAGGTTGAAAAATGGCTTTTACAGATGTCCAGTAGGCTCGTCACCTCAGACTCTATGCAGACCAGCAGTATGGAGATGGCCACTCAGCAACTTGCCCGACACAAGGTGATCAAACACACACGAATGAATATGTATTATTTATGTGCATCTGCAGCGTCAACACCTGTGACTAGACACATGTTTGTGTGCCTGTCTGTCTCATTCTCAGAAATGCCAGGGAATTTCTCTAAATTTGCCACAAACTTCCCCTTTGATTCACTGATAAATTGATTCCTTTTTGGGGTTGTGGGTAATGGTCATTGATCTCACAAAACACAAACACTGCACAAAACTTTGCTCAATCCTATGAGGATTGCAACTGAGGGGGTGTTTCTAGTTGGTTGTCTTGCAGTTTAATATTACAGTTTATAAAAATATTTTGGTTAAAGTGATTACTTTCATTGGCAGCACAGTGGTGCAGTGGTTAGCACTGTCGCCTCACAGCAAAAAGGTTCTTGGTTAGAGTCCCAGCTTGGGCACGGGATCTTTCTGTGTGGAGTCTGCATGTTCTCCCTGTGCCTGCGTGGGTTCTCTCTGGGTACTCTTGCTTCCTCCCACAGTCCAAAGACATGCAAATGGGGACTAGGCTACTTTAAATTGACTGTAGGTGTGACTGTGAGTGTGAATGTTTGTCTGTCTATATGTGTTGGCCCTGTGATGGATTGGCGACCCGTCCAGGGTGAACCCCGCCCTTGCCCGAAAGCCGCTGGGATAGGCTCCAGCCCCCTCATGAACCTTAACAGGATAAGCAGAAGAAAATTACTTTCACTGAATGTTACTCTTCCCAGTCTGTATTTATAATTTGGCCTTTATTTCCTCCAGGCAATTATGGAGGAGATTGCCAGTTTTGAGGAACGTCTCACAAGTTTGAAGCAGAAAGGTGAAGATCTTGTTGCCAGTTGTACAGACCAAGTCCAAGCTAAGATCAGTCAGCAAGTCCAAGCTCATCAGCAGGGAGCTAGAGACAGCTACTCTGCCATCTGCAGTACTACTCAACGTGTAAGTGATATAAGATTTTAAACAAATTTTTATTGAGCTTGTCAAAAGCTGTGCTGTGGCATTTGTTGACGAAAATACAACATACATTCCAAACAGCTCTGCAGGAGAGTGGATTTTTGCTATCAGATAATTTTCAGGAAACATGATTGTTTATTTCATTTCAGTCAGAAGGGACCACTCTCTTACCAGACATTGCAATGAACTCCAGTAGAATGGCTTAGTTCGGTGCGCTGCTTTAACCAACCAGCAGTGTGATCATAATGAACAGGAGACTTAACCACCAATCAAGCCAGCAGCAGAAATGATTTTGAGAGCATTATGTTAAAATGAATAGACTAGGAGTATACAAATAAAACTATAAAAAAATAGTGCAAACTAAGGCACCCTAGGTGCGATAACTGCACATACTACATGCAGTGTGGGTTTCTGGAGCGAAATTATCTGAAAGCAAAATGAAGAGCGGTTATACTAATTAAATATTTTAGTATGAAACAGTGCTTTATAACTGTGGATTGGAGGTGATTAGCTGATGCCAGGGGACTACTATACCTTGTCTAAACAAACTTTTACACTTGATATAGTTACATTGTTTAAGGCATTTGTGCTTTTTGTTCCACAGGTTTACCAAAGTCTGGACCGGGAGCTGCAGAAACATGTTAGCCACCAGGACACACTCCAGCAGTGTCAAACCTGGCTCTCCACAGTTCAGGAGGAGCTGCAACTCAATGACCAAGGACCATCTGGTCTGCAAGAGGCACTGAAACAGGTAACTGAATCACTAGTTATCAATGACCTATTAATCTGTCTTATTTTCTGTATACTGATCATTTCATAATTCATTACTTAACACAGGTGAAGCACTACAGGGCCCTTCAGGAGCAGGCCAGCACTTACCTGGACCTGGTTTGTTCTGTATGTGACCTTTCGGATGATGCTGTAAGAGTGACAGCTGCTGAGGTCCAGCGGTTGAAACTCACGGTTAGTAATTTATTACCATCTTTTCCATTGAAAGACATGAAATTTAAAGGAAAATTGAATTTACTGAATCATTCCGCAAATGTTTACATTAGAGAGCAAAAATGTGTTTTTATAGATAGAGGAAAGGATGTCAAGTGCTCAGGGGCTTTCAGAGGGATGGAGGGAGATCAAGGAACAGAAGCAAGACCTGGCCAGCTTGTTCCAGGATATGGAACAGCAGCTCCTGAGTCTTACCCGAAGACCTGCTGAGTTAGAGACCAAGATAGCTCAAAACATGCTTACACAAGCGGAGGTAGGTAACACCTTCACAGAGAAGCACATACATTGCGAATCAAATTTTTAAAAAATTAAAAACAATGAATTATTTATTTATTTGTGCTCTTTATTAAAACCATTCAGGAAAGTCTTCCAAAGCATAATTCTAATGGAAACTTGTTATTTTTATGTATAATTTAACACTTTGATCAAAATATATGAGTAATGTTTTCCATTAAGAGAGATATGTTTTGTGTTTGGATGTATTCACAGTTGTCATGCAGTATATTGCTTGTCATACAGGAATGCTGCCAGCAACTGCAGTCAAAACAGAGTATCCTTACAAAGATGACAGAGAAAGTGAGCAGATTGACTCAGGGCCAGGACTCTCCGGAGCATGCAGAGCTTGACCAGCTGAGCCATTCCTGGCTTGAGCTCTGTCACCATGCCAGCAAGCTGCAGAGCCAGAGGGCAGATGATCTGCAGAGGTCTAGAGAGTACCATGATTGTATCACTGCAGTGGAAGCACTGTTCGAACAGGTGTCCAAAGAGTGGGACACTCTGGCCAGGTGTGTTTTATATCAAGTAACATTACGTCTAGCCACTTTTATATTCTAGTAGTCTCCCTAAACTGCAAAATACCAAAAATATGTCAGTTTCACAACATAACATATAAACTGTTCTGAATAGATCATTTTAATTATTTGAAATTTATATGTCTGTGTAAAGTGTAAATTTCTGTGAATGACTGTTTTACTGTATAAATTAGATAAATTGTTTAATTTGTATTTGTGTTCTTTTCCCTTATTATTTATTTTTGTGACACAGAACTGATGCTGAAAGTTCATCTCAGCATTTGGAGGCATTACGGAAACTTGCAGTAACACTAGACGAACAAAAAGGTGCACTTGAGGAACTAAAGGACCAGAAGCAGAAAGTCATCCAGCACTTGAACTTGGATGACAAGGAGCTGGTTAAAGAGCAAATAAGTCACTTTGAGCAACGATGGTCTCAGATGCAGAATCTAATTGAGAGGAAGATCCAGGACTCAGTGGTGACCCTGGAAGATATGAGCCAAGTGGAGGCCCGTCTTAGAGAGGCACGGGATTGGGCAGAGGAGCAGCAGCCCGCCCTCTCTGAAGCCATGAAAATGAGTCCTCCTCCAGAGCTGGCACAGAGCTTCCTGTTTGACCACTTGAGCATCTGCAGTGAGTTGGAGGCTAAGCAGCTACTGCTGGCCCAGGCCATGGCTGATGCTGACAGGGTTCTGGCCCGCCTTGGGCTAAGTGAAAGGCAGCGTTTGCAGCAGCTGATTGCTGACACTCAATCTGAGGTGGAATCTCTGAGTGTAAAAGTGGTTCAGCGTAGAAAACACCTCAGCAAGGCTTTCACTGAGAGGACTCAGTTCCTGATGGCTGTGAGCCAATCCATTTCCTGGGTCCAGCAGAATGAAAAGAAGGCACAAGCTGAAGAATACATCGCTTTGTTGCCTGATGACCTTTCCAAGCAGGTCAGAACATGTAGGAACATCCAAAGCAGCTTGAAAGCCTATCAAAGCGAGCTGACGTCCCTTTGGTCTCAGGGTAGAGACCTAATGAGGGATGCTAATGAGGAGGAGAGGAATGAGATTCTCACAAAGTTGCAGGAGCTGCAAAACATCTTTGATAAAACATTACATAGGTGTGGCCAGAAACTTCAAGAGCTTGAAAAAGTACTTGTTTCCAGAAAGTATTTCAAGAATGATCTTGAAAAAATATGCCAATGGATAAAACAAGCTGACATAATCACCTTCCCTGAAATTAATCTAATGGTAGGAGATGCTGAATTAGAGGTGCAGCTATTCAAATATCAACAGATAGTTGAGCAGGCAATTGAATATGAGAACCTTCTCCTAATTGTCCAAAGAGCAGGCCAGGAAATTCTGCCAACTCTCAATGAAGTAGACCACTGCTATTTGGATGAGAAACTCAACACCCTCCCCCAGCAGTATAACAATATATTAGTATTAGCCAAAGAGAAACAAGAGAAAATCCAGCAGGCCATTCTCACAAGAAATGAATACACCTCATTTATTGATGTTACTCACAAAGCACTGAAAGAGCTGGAAGAACAGTTCAACAATCTGGGAACACAGCCTGTAGGTTTACAAACAGAAGAGGTTGTCAGTTTGCAAAGTGATTATAAAGCAATCCAAGCAGATCTGGGCAGTCTGGGTCTGGCTGTGAGCGAACTGAACCAGAAGAAAGAAGGATTTCGCAGCACTGGTCAACCATGGTGCCCAGAGGAAATGACCCAACTTGTCAGCCTGTACAATGGCCTAAAAAGGTTGGTTGAACAGAAAGTAGAGCATCTGGATGAAACCCTGGAGTCATTTGAGGATCACAAGGCAATGGCCATGCAGGTTGATTCTGAGCTAAAGGCCACAAAAGAGCAGTTGGTGAAGGTAAATGCAGAAACGCAGTCAGCTGAGGAGCGTTTGAAGAACTACCATGCCCTAGCAGGCAGTCTCCAGAGTGCTAACTCTCACTTGTCGAGGCTCATGGAGCAGATGGATACCCTTGCCCCTCGTGTGGACCAAGCAGCCCATGATGCCTCCAAGGAGCAGGTGGTTCTGTGGCAAGACGAGCTGCGATCCTTGCAGGCCGCTGTAGGCGATCTGATTGAAGAGTGCGAGAACAGGTTCATTCAGAGTAAAGATTTTGAAACAGAGATGAAGAGGACTCTGGACTGGCTACAACAGGTCTGGGATGAACTGGGCTGTGCCGTTATCGTGGATGTGAGGGTTGAGAAGGTGCAGGAGGAGATCCGCAAGCAGCAAATAATGCAAGAGGAAGTTCAGTCTAGACTTAGGATAGTCGCTGCTCTCAGTAGCAGGGAGAAGCAGAAGTATGTAAGTGCCAATGAGCTTGTCCCAACTCACGTGGACACAAGCCTTGAAGAAATGGCCAAGATGCAGGCTGATGTTCAAAAAGCTCTGAGCTCAAAACAGGTAATGGATTATTATACCCTTTTAGTGACTAATGTAATGTGTTGTAATTGCTTTAAAGGTTTACTTTAGATTATAGGGTCTGAGCCTGAGTCATTGAAATGCAAGGAATTATCACTCTTGTCTTACTTACTATTCAGTCACATTTTCAGTGCCTTAGCATGTTCAAAAATTGTGAAATATTATAGTGCAGAGCTATGCAAAAATGTCTCAACAGTGATATTGTATGCCTCTGCGAAGTGTCTGTTATTAGTAGTGTCTTGCCTTTGACTGGACCACCTTGACCTTTGACTTAACCAACAAAATCTTAAATATAAGTTACAGTTAACATTTGTGCAAAATTTGTAGCGATGCAGAAATAGCTAAATCGGTTTTATCAGCTGATTTTGACATGTAGAAAGCATAGCAGTCATTTCTCAGTCAGTTTTGAAACAGTTCAAGTAATTTTGGTCCTTATTTTGACTCAAAGCATAAAGAATTAACACAGGACCCAGTCCCAGTTTTCCTTGAACTAAATCATCAGACTGCTTGTTTCATGCCTAAATTATGTATTTTACACCTTAATATATGACACTAACAATGCTTTATCTTTATTTTCCCTTTGACGTAAAGATCACTCTAGAGGAAGCTCTGGTGTTGTGCCAGAAGTATCACTTCAGGATGCAGTCAGCCTGTGAATGGCTCGAAGATGCCGTATCCTTCCTGCAGCAAGCTAGCTTAGGTGTGGATGTGGAGAACTATGAAGAGTGTCTACGACAGCAGGGAGACATCATGGCCACAGAGCAGGAGTTCCTCATCCACCTGGAGGAGTTGGAGGTCCTGCTGCCACAGCTGGAGAACCTGGTCAATGCAACAGCGAAAGAGCAGCTCAGAGTGAGCGTGGAGTCGGCAGAGCAGAGAGGCATAGAGGTCAGAGATCAGCTCCAGTGTCACCAAGATGTCCTGCACAGGTAATGAAAGTCAAACAACAGTAGTTCATGCAAAATTGTGCTGCGTTTTTCAAATGTTTCCTGTTTTTCCTAGCTGTGTGGCTCAGTGGAACTCCTACCAGGAGGCAAGGCAAACTGTCATTGAGCTAATGAATGAAGCTGAAAAGAAGCTAACTGAATTTTCAACGGCAAAGGCAGCCACGAGCCAAGAGGCTGAAGACAAGTTATGCAGTCATCGGGTATGAAAAATCAGTCATTTTACCCGTGGTGCCTCATGAATATCAAAAATTTATTTAATTATCTTATCTTACTTCTTAGTCCCTTGTGTCACTGGTGAATGGCTTCCAAGAGAAGCTGAGTGGTTTAGAGGAGCAAGCTGCCCAGCTGGAGATGGTGGGCAGTGATGCAAGCAAGGCCACCATCAGCCGCTCCATGACCACTGTGTGGCAGCGCTGGACAAGGCTTCGCAGTGTTGCACGTGGGCAGGAGAGAGTACTAGAGGACACAGCACAGGAATGGAGAACTTTCAGAGAGAAGGTACTCTACCAGGAATATACATAGCTCATAATGTTTGATAATTAGCTTTGTCTTAGAAGTTTAATACTCATGTTTATCATTTTAAAGATGGTGAAGGTTCGAGCAGTCTCAGATGAGCTCCAGAGTCGTGTCCCTGACAGTGCAGTAGAGAAGGCCCCCAAAGCCACTTTACAGTCTCTGTTGGATCAGCATGACTTGCTGAGCCAAGACCTGGAGAGAGAGCTGTCGTCCCTCACACTGCTGCGTCAGTATGCCCTCAGTCTGCTGCATGATGTAGAAGTACCTTCACCGACCAGTGACCAGGACGAGCTGCCTAGCCTGAAGGAGATCAGAGCCGTACAAGACCAAATGGAAAGGTAGTGAGAGCTGCTGTATTCAAATGAAAGCCAGTTACTAGAATGATTCCAATGGACCTGGTATGGAATGATAGATGGAATAAAGTAATTTCTCTAAAATACTCTGCCTATCTACAAGTGAGTATTTTTTGCTGTTTTGAATCTGAGTATAATCATTGTTCTGTTTGCCGTCAGCCTCCTTACACAGTCCAGGACCAAGCGAGCTCAGGCGGCTCAGGAACTGAGAGACAGAGAGGAAGTGGAGAGAGAATTAAGCGTTGTGAAAACCTGGATCCAGGAGACCAGAGAGCTTCTTCTCAACCCCACCCCAGACATAGACTCACTTCTCCAAGAACTTGAGGTATACTTGCTGTCTCAGAAGAGAGAAATATTTTTCATATCCTAAAACACCAAGATGACTTGGACTGGACCCAAATGTTTTCTGGGACACAAAATTGTCAATAAGTATATTTAGATACAAAAGTTACCCCCCCCCCCCCCAAGAAAAACAAAAAGCACTATCAAAGGTTTATTTACAAAAACAAGGGTAGACTGAGTAACTGAAAAACAATGCACTGAAGCCCCGGTACTGTAAATTAGCCTTTATAAAAATTTGACCATGCCTTGTTCTGGCGTAGCTCGGACCAGTAATTGAACCACTGGTTAGGCCTTGTAAATCCATATTGGAAGAGCAACAGCTAATGAGATACTCATTCAGCTGACTTCACTAAAGGTGTCATTTTATTTTTACACAGATAAACAATGAGAAACTGTTGTTACATACAGACAGTTTATTAGCTACACTTAGGATATGTTATATCTCTTGGCCCCTTTCCAAACCCTCCAGACAAATAGCTTGAATTCAGAAAGGTGTATAAATAAAATACTAACAAAAAGCCTATGTAACACATTTCTTGCAACCATAAATCTTTTGTTTAATTGGTACAAAATCACTAATGACATAGTTAGATATTTCAATGACGTAGCAAAATTTGCATTTATGGTGCTAGCCAAAAGAAGGTGTTACTAGTTGACTATGACAGCAAAGTGTGACTTCAGTATGTAATAAACCATTTGAATGTCATTTATAATGGTAAGAATTTGCTTGTTAACATGAATGATTACAGTATTAAATACAAAATGCTCTAAATTATTGAATTTACATTGTAAATGTAAAACAAGGGATATTAATATAAATTTTGATTTTTATAGCTGATATAGTTTTCTATTTATCACATACAGGTTGTACATGGAGATGTGATCACTTATCGTCAGAATGTGGATAAATTAGCAGAGCAGCAGCAAAGCAAGTACCTGGATCTCTACACTATACTGCCCTCTGAAATCTCTATGCAGCTAGCTGAGGTCTCACTGGCTCTGGGTGCTATTGAAGATCAGGTACTCTATTTTTTAATAAGCTTAACTGTAAATAGCACCTTAATGTGCCACTTCATATTCTATGATAATGAAATTGTTACTCTATATGCAAGGGAATACCTTATTCTTAATTTAGTACTGGGACGTCTGTTACTATTCTCACTGTTTTAGGTTCTATCAAAGGAGCGAGAAATACAGCGAACCAGAGAAATTAAAGAGAACTTCAGTTCCAGAATCCATGACATCTCTGAGAAACTCAAAGCAATTTCTGCTAAATTCAAGGAAAAATCACCCGAAGTTGATCATGCCAAAGAGGAGGTCAAGGTGGATACTCTACTTTTGCATCAATGCTTTACTGTAATATAGAATTTGTGGGTTGTTGGCAGGACATGATATTACACGTGTGATGTTTCATTGTTCAGAGTCTGGCGGAGGACTTGGACAGCTGTGGTCACACTCTCTCAGAACTGGACACTGCTGTTCAGGAGTTTGGGCGCAGAAACCCCCTACTGGCCAAACAGCTAAGTGACGCCATCAGCAAGTTATCAGAGATGCATCACCACATAACCCGGCTGGCAGACTGCAGGAACAACTGGCTTAAAAAGGTTTGTGTCTTAGGTCTCATGCAGTGGTATTTAATGGTATGGCATGTTTATGTTGGTTGATTGACAGTAAAATATATTCTCTCTCTTATCTTGGCTCCTCAGGCTGTCTGCTATCTAGATGAGTATAATGAGATGCTGGACTTCATTGTGAGGTGGTCAGAGAAAGCCAAAAGCCTAGTGAGGGCAAACATCATTTGGAACTCCTCTGTTCACCTACAAGAGCAGATCCGCTTGTACCAGGTGGGTTGTACATGTTTAAAAAAGTAAATGAGCTCTCTCCCCCTCTCTATGTTCCTTTGATAATGGAAGTTATAAACTTAAACCAGTGATGCACAACATGAACTGGATTCAGGCCTATTTATTTACTGTACATTTTGGCACATTGGAACTCCTCAGCTTGGAATCTTCTAGGATGGTCAGATGCTTTGTATTGACTGCTTTTGTTTTATCCCCAGGCTGTTCTGCGTGAGTCTCGGGAACTCCATGGAGACCTGGAGTCAATGGCAGAGAAAGTGGAGCTCCTGTCTGAGGTGCTGCAGGTTGAGTCTATGAGCCAACAGGTGTGTGAACTCAGTCGGCACACTGAGGAGCTCCAGCAAAGCATCAAGACACGCCTGCAGAGCTTGGAGGACGCAGATAAGGTGCCAGAAACAATGACATCTTTCTCACAATTGTTTGTACAGTAACTCAAATGACTACTTAATCGTGGATACTTTGCGATGGATGAATAAATATATCCTGTGTGTTCTGTCCTCAGAGTATGGAAGCCCTGGAATATGAGGTCAAGGCCCTACATGTTGCCCTGGAGCAGGTCCAAGCCACCTTGACCTCACCAGAGCTTGCCCGCCAGAGCCTTAAAGAACAGCTGGCTCAGAGACAGGTAAGAGCATAACATTAAAATCCATGAGGATTATGATTTATCATAAAGCACACTGACTGCTTACTTTGCACATTGCAGTTGCAGCCCATTAATATTTCATGCTATGTATACTTCTGCTGTTTTTATAGCGTTTGTTGGCAGATATGGAGAGCTTCAAGCAGCAGGTGCAGGCAGTGCAGCTGTGTCAGAGTGCTTTGCGAGTCCCAGAGGAGGTGATGCCCAACCTTGCTATTTGTCGCACAGCTCTGCGTCTGCAGCAGGAAGCCAGTCAGTTGCAGCATGTGGCCATTCAGCAATGCAACATCCTACAGGTACAGTGGGGTGCGCTATTACTGTTAGGACAGTAACACTGTAGAATTTTTATGCCATGCAGAATTACATGATTAATGCTTTTGTCCAAAACATTTGTATTTGTTTGAACTGGCCATCCAACTGTTCTAAAACATACACAGGAAGCAGTGGTGCAGTATGAGCAGTATGAACAAGAAGTGAGAGACCTGCAGGGGTTGATAGAGGAAGCTCACCATGTCATCCAGGACCGCCCAATCACCACGAGCAACATTCAGGAGCTGCAGGCCCAGATCCTTCACCATGAAGTAAATCACATTAATTATTCATTAGACAGTTCTGTATCACCATATATTATCTACCGAGATATACATGATGATTCTCTTTCTCTGTGTCCTCATTGCTACATAAAATAAGCTGGAAATGTTCTGTTTTGAACAGGAACTGGCCCAAAAGATCAAAGGTTACCAAGAGCAGATTGCCTCGTTAAACTCAAAATGCAAGATGCTTGCAGTGAAGGCCAAGCACGCCACCATGCTGCTGACTGTTAGTGATGTGGAGGGGCTGCCTGAGGTGCTGCAGGAAGTGGAAGGAGAGAAATCTAAGAAATCATCAGCACAAGCTGTGATGGTAAGATAACAAAATAAACCAAAAAAGATGCTCATGCAGCAAAAGCTTTTTGTTGTTTTCTGGTAATGACCTGTCCTAATCTTAACTCATACACTGCTAATTCTGACTTTTGCTCTTTTGAGTTTTAATTCCTTTAATTTTACTAATTAAGCTTTGTTGGGCTGCTCTCTATAACGAACTAAAAAACAAATTATGACTAATTACCCCAATCCACCCTGCATGTCTACTCTTCTGTTAATGTTTCCTGCATGGCGTGTTAGATGACTGCTGGTCGCTGTCACACCCTCCTGTCTCCTGTAACTGAGGAGTCTGGGGAGGAGGGCACTAACAGCGAGGTATCCTCCCCTCCTGTCTGTCGCTCTCCTTCTCCCATCACTCATACTGAAACCAGTGTATCCAAGGTATCTGTCCTCTCTCATACTTGTTAAATTTGTTGTTGCTTTCCCATTTTTAGTAATCTTTTATTTGTGCTTGATAACTAATAACTGAAGATAAAAACAAACAGGGAAGAGTAAGAATGCAGATTTGTTTGACTCTTGTTTCACCAGCAGACTTACAACTGGCCTATAGAATTATTTGTGTGTCTAATTAACTTGCAATAACTACGAATGATGTTTTGTTTTGTTTTGTTTTTTTAGGTTGGACAGGGAACACTTAAAAGAGCTGCAGTGCAAGAATTATATGACCCAACCTTTGACTCGGTAGCCAACTTAGATGACTTGCAGCGCTCATGGGAGACATTAAAGAATGTGGTACGTGAACTGTTTTCCTTATAATACGCAACTTTGTCAATGTAGTGCAAGTCATACTGAATTATATGTAATTCAGAAGAAACTACATTTCATGTTTTTATGATCTACAAGTAGAAAGAACTATCAGTTAACAATAAAGATAAAGTGAAATAAAGCCCAAGTTGTCAGTGTTCAGGATTAACATTTTCTCTCTCACAGATCAGCGAGAAGCAGAGATCTCTATATGAAGCTCTGGAGAAACAAAAGCATTACCAGGGTTCTCTCCAGTCAATCTCTTCTAAAATGGAGGCTCTGGAGGCCAAACTAAGTGAGCCTCTAGAAGCAGACAAAAGCCCTGATAGTCACATGAAAAACCATGAGGTGAGTCTTATATTTTACTATAAAGGCCTCGAATTGCACTGACATGAAAAATCATAATGATGGCATACACTCTGATTATCTTTAAATATAATCAAATTGTATTAAAGAAAATAAATAATCCATCCATCCATTTTCTTCCGCTTATCCTGTTAAGGGTCACGGGGGGGGGGGGCTCATGGTGGAGTAAGTTGGATGGCAGAGGGGGATCTGAGAGTACATGAGGGCATGTTGATGCGGTGTTCAGAGAGATAAGGGGTTGCTGGGCTATGGTGTGCATTCAAGTTGAGGACCAGAATCTTACAGTAAATATTATACAGCTGTACCACTATTCTCTGCAGGGTCTGATACAAGAGATTCAGAGTGTCCAGGGGGAAATAAACAGGCTGCAGACAAGTTTCACGGAGGATCTAGCCTACGACGCTGCTGATTCAGACATGGCCGACCAGCTGGCCATGCAGTCTTCCCTTGCTGTCTTGGCTGAGAGGATGGCCACCATTCATATGAAGGCCTCTGGGAAACAGCAGTTGTTGGAGGTATGAAAATATGAATTTAAAATGCACTGCACAAAATGCATGCATTCATGTCGTTAGTGAAACGTGGATTTTTCTTCCTCAGGAGCGCGTTATTGACCGTTTGGAGGGCCAACGTCAAGAACTGGCTATACAGCGTTATCAAACCCAGGCGGAGGAACTGGACCAGTGGTTGGCCCGTATGCGCCTTGCTGCCACTTCCATCCTTGAACTGAGACCTGCAGAGGAAACTGATGTTGAGGACCAGCTGGCTGAATGTCAGGTAAGAGCCCCAAATGCTGTCCAGATAGGGAAAGTCATGTAAACACACTCATTTAAGCTATCACTTATATATAACAATAATGATAATGAATTAATGATTCTAAATGTGTCCCAGCACATTGTCAGGAATGATACATGCTATTTTCCAGGTGTTAATCTGTTGTCCCTTGTCAGCACACAAATGTAAATATTATACTGGATTATTTGTATCCATCTTATACTTAAATATTTTGTTTCCTTTATCCCATATGGCTGGTCCTAGGGGGCAGGAACTTTTCAGTAGGTAAATAAGAGCATTAACAGGGCATTCTGTTGGCTAGGCCCTAAGCAACTGGAGCACCAGTCTTAAGCAGATTATGCAGATGTCTCTGTGTGACAGGGGCCTGTTAGCAGCATACAGTAGGTCTGAGTAGTCAGGGGTTGTGGCTTTCAAAGGATAAATAGATCCCGCTGCTGGGATTGGTGTTGGTGACAAAGCTGCTAGAATATCCAAGTAGGGGAATCCTAGGGAACGTAGAGAACAGGGATGTTTGGGCTGGAAGGAGGGATTGTCACGGTGCTGAGAAGTCGATCACAGAGAGCTGGCTATGCTAATAGGAAACAAATGTTCTTTTATACATTTTGGACCTGCCTTCACTGATGGCCGTCCTTAACTGGTCTGGAGTTCAGCCTGCAAGAGTTGCTTTTCAGTTTGAGAGCATGTTTGCTACAGAGCATGGAGCAGGAGGGATTAGTGGGAGTATTGTTGCACAGGAGGCGAGGCTGGAGAGGTGGGCCAAGGATGAAAGCTAAGGGGGAGCTGACCCTGTCCTGTGGCCAGGGAAGGCTACTAGTATAGGGTGTTCAGCCAGACCCTGGCTGCCCCTTGTGACTGCTATTGTCTGGTGGAGCTGCCATAGGTGATGAGACGCTATGTTTGAGCTGGCCTCTCTCCTACTGCTGCTCCAGAACATGCTGCTGGACATTGAAGAGAAGGTGCTGGCTCTGTCAGAGCTTTCCATGCACAGTGAGAATCTGCTCCTAGAAGGTCGGACGGAGACCAGAGAAGAAGCTGAGCAGTTGGCCAGGAAGTTACGTACGTTAAAGGGTGGCCTGCTGGAGCTGCAGAGGATGCTACAAGACAAGCAGAGTGACGTGCAGGTCAGGCAGCGGCATGCATGAAATACCGACATACATTTCTTTGTGTGCTGTCAGTGTAAATAAAATATTATCCATAAATATGGACAAAAATAAAAAAATATAAAACATGCTCATACTTATAAATGATTGAAAAAACTTGAAGTGTAAACCAATGTGCAATCTGTCTACTGTCTACTTTTGCAGTTTTCAAATATCTTATAGACAGTGTTGCTTAATATTAAATGATCCTGTAGGGCTCCCTACAGGAGCAGGAGGACAGTGAATCAGATTCCAGTCTCTCTCAGAGTCCCAGTGTGCAGGACTGGCTGGCCCAGGCCCGTACAACACGCTCCCAACAACACCAGGACAGTCTTCAGAGACAAAGGGTACATTCGTCATAGACTGTTTAAAACATTGTGTTAGCAGTATTACTGCATTTCTCTCCACCGGACAGAGTCAGATACATTAATAAATGCTGCAACTGAAATTGTCTTTCTTAACCACTAGAAAATAGTGCAGTTCACTTGCACTGGAAAGCATTGTATATCATTCATTTAGTGCAGTGGCACTACTGTTATTTGTAAAGAGTCATGAAATAACTTTTTCTATGAATAAAATTGACTTCACGTTACATCTGTTTGAACAATAAAACAATCATTGTCAGAGAAGTGCAAGATTTAAAGAGAAGACTTAATCTTATTTTAGTTGAATACATGTCCATTTAACTGTTATTGTTTTGCGTTTTTGACCTGTAGGAGCTGGAAGAGCAGCTTGCAGAGCAGAAAAAGCTGCTTCAGTCAGTTGCCAGCAGAGGAGAAGAGATTCTTATCCAGCAGGCCTCACCAAGCAGTGCCAGGTGCCTTACATTTTGCTATGTCTAATTTGCTATGTAAGATTTCAAATTCTGTACAGATGTAATAATTAATATGGAATAAGATAGACAATTCAAATTTTTGTCTCTCCAGTACATCAGAGCCATTCTCACCTGCAGTTTTGGTGGAGAGGGAAGCTCAGGTGGCTCGGGAGCAGATGAGGCAGAGATGGGAGAGCCTGAGGCTGGAACTCAAAACTAAACTGCAGCTCATGCAAAAAACCTTGGAGCAGGACCACAAGCAGCCAGTACAAACCCTACAGTACTATAATTGTTGGCACAAGTTGAAGAGTTTTATCATTTTCCAGCCAGAAACTGTCTATCTAACTGTTTTTGCAGATTTATTCCCGAGCTCCGAGTGTGACCACAGCAGATCCTCTGTTTAAAAGAGAGACTCGGGCTGATAAATCCTCCCTGAAGATTCTGTATGACAGCTTCAGACAAACAGTGGAGGACATGGCCTCTCAGGTTTTATTGATATCTTTATTTCTATAACAATTATGTACATGATTTGTATAAATACATTACAGTCAGTATGTTGCACAACACCTGTCTATATAAATTTGCATCACTGTTGTGTGTCTCTAGCCCAGTGGTGGTAAAACACAGTTGCCACAGATGGAACAGCAGCTCTACACAGCTGTGTCATCCACGTCCTCCTGGCTGGACGGTGTGGAGAACAATGTCTTCTCTGGCTCAGTGATGCTGGCTGAAAATGCAGAGCCTCAGCTACAGAACCAAGAGGTACAGTCAAGAGGTTTTGTGCAGCTTCACCATTTATTGCAGGAGTCTTAAAATAATAAATCATATGAACCTGACAATGGAGTGTTACAGGAACGAGTCCTAAAACATGGAAGTTAATTAGACTCATGGGAATGTCTGGTTCCCTCATCTCAAAGTTAATGGGTTTCTTGAATGCATTTTAAGTTAAATGGCTAATATAAGCACATTTGTTAAAAGTAGCCTCATATACAGCACTTAACAACTATTTTAGACTAGATTGTTTTTTGTCCTGGCAGTGGATCCGTGGATCAGCTCTTTACCCTCACTAGGTTGCTGGAGGGGGCATGGGAGGATGTCGTCTCTGCCTTTTGCGGATGACGTGGTCCTTGTAGTTCCATCAAACCACGACCTCCAGCTCTGCTGAGGCAGTTCGCAGCTGAGTGGGAAGCAGCTGGGATGAGAATCAGCATCTCCAAGTCTGAGGTCATGGTCCTCAGCCGGAAAAGGGTAGCCTGCCCACTCCGGATTGGGGGGGGGGGGGGGGTCCTGCCTCAGGTGGAGAAGTTCATGTATCTCGGGATCTTGTTCACGAGTGAAGGTAGGATGGAGCGGGAGATTGAAAGGTGGATGGGGGCACCATCCGCTGTGATGCGGGCACTAAACCAGTCCTCCGTGGTAAAGAGGGAGCTTAGCCAAATGTGAAGCTCTCGATTTACCGGTCAATCTACATTTCAACCCCACCTATGGTCATGAGCTTTGTAATGACCAAAAGAAAGAGATCAGGAATACAAGCGGCCGAAATGAGTTTCCTCTGCAGGGTGGCTGAGCGCTCCCTTAGAGAAAGGGTGAGAAGCTCAGTCATTCGGGAGGGACTCAGAGTAGAGCTGCTGCTCCTCCATATCGTGAGGAGTCAGTGGATCGGGCATCTGGTGAGGATGCCTCCTGGACGCCTCCCTCGGGAGGTTTTCTGGGTGTGTCCGAACGGGAGGAGGCCTCGGGGCCGACCCAGGACGCGCTGGAGGGATTATATATTATATCTCATGGCTGGCCTGGGAATGCCTCAGGATTCCCCCTGGAGGGGCTGATGGAAGTGACTGGGGAGAGGGCGGTCTGGGTTTCCTTGCCAGGGCTGCTGCCCCTGCGACCCAGTACCGGATAAGTGGCCGACAAACTAAAAATGTTATTGTAATTTATTCGGCAAGCAACAAACAGAAACAACTAAACAATTTTTTCAACATGATAAACAAAGACTTCCTTTTTTTTTTGGCCTTCCTTGCCTTGATAAGAGCTTGCATTCTTGCTGGCATTTTTTTATGTACTTTTTTGTGTTTGAGTTCCAAATAGTTTGTTACTATTCCCGCAGGCTTGCTTTTGATTAAACTTTAGTGTGATCTCTCTTTGAATCTACTTAATCCTAAATTTGTTTCATAGGATTCAAATCTGGACTTTGATTTGGCCAATCCATCAATACCAGTTCTTCAGATTCCTTTTTCTTAGTCAAAAAGTCTCTGCACAGCTTTGAAATATGCTTGGGGTCATTGTCTTGTTGCTACTGTATATGAACCAACAACCAATCAGATTCTGTCCGTAAGGGATTCCATGATGCACTAAGATGTGGCGGAAGAACTTCTTTTTAATGATACCGTCATTTTCACTAATTTCCCCACAATGTTTTCACAAATGGAACCCCATACCATAATGGAATCTCCTCCATGTTTCACTGTGGGTGCAATGCATGTGGAATCAAAACTTTCTCCGGCTTTTTTGTGGACATAAACACAATGATGCTGACCGAAGAGTTCAAACTTCGACTCGTTGTTCAGAGTACCGTCTTCCAGTCATCCAGTGTTTGTGCTCCCTGGCAAATCTGAGGTGTTTTTGGATGTTTGCAGGCCTCAATGATGGCTTCTCCATTGAAGGAGTGTGGTGCTAGACCTGCTCTGATGGTAAAGTGTCATGAGATTACTTTTGTTCTGATTTGGTGCTATATAAATAAAACTCAACTTGACTTGACTTCTTAGCAGCTATTCTTCCCTTTAAGCCTTGTTCCGTCAGTCATCTGCTTATGGTCATTTTGGAGACTCTCAAAATCTGATCTCGAAACGTTCATCTCTGCCTGAAGATCAGCAGTAGTCTTCCCTCTGTCTCTTGTACTTAAAATCTTGAGGTGCCTGACATCTGCTTCAGTTAACTTTTGTTTCCTGCCTCTTCCTTGGTGCATTTTGCAAGTTCCAGTCTGGGCAATTGACTCCGGAGCATACATGACCACACTGTGAGAACACTTTATGCCTTTCCCTTTTTGAGATCGTGCATCATGAAGTGCTTTAGTGTGGACTCTTTCATTTTCAGTCCGCTGCCCTTATTTTACCATTTTGAACAGGAATGAGGAATTTCAAACTGAAATCACTTTTATACCCAAATTTACGGTGGCTCACTGGGCTTCTATGAGAGGTCAGAAATGATCGAGCATAACATTGAACCACGAAAACTACCTTTCCGTTCAAGAATGCAAATAAATAGATATAATTTGACATCCTATTCAAGAAATAATGTGCTTTACTTTTTTTTTGTGTAAATCAGTGAATTTGAAAATTCATGGATAACAAGAAAAAATATATTTTAGTATTAAAAATATAATTTTGGTTAAAGAGCTTGTACATACTGGTGTATAAACCATTACAGAAACATAAAAAAAATGATTTTGGAAATTACCAATGCTGTTGATTTAGGGCATTATAAACCTTACATTGGATAGTGTTCTAATAAATTTGTTAAGCACTGTATAATGGTTTTGTTGTAGCAAAAAGTATGTTGTGAATTTTAAAGTGTTTTGTATCTTAAAATGGTGGTTTTTAACAAGATGATAAACAAAACTACAGATGTTGTCAAAAACATTAAATGTCAATATTCAAACAAATGAAGAAGCACAAAGCTGGTGATGAGGATGATGGTGATGGTGATGAGTCATGCATTTGGGGTATTTCTGCAGTATATTTCTAATGCTTTATTGCATTTACAAAAAAATCCTACAAGAAGTCTTCATTTTTAAGGTTATTATTATTATTATTGTTGTTGTTAATTCAAAATCCAATTTAAAAATCCCAGTTACTTTTGGGCGATGCTAACTTCAGGACTGACCTAAAAAATGTATACCATCCCTTCACCACTTGATGCCCAGAAATTATTAAAATTTCATGTTACAGATATGAAAAGGCAATTACTAAAACATTTTGTGGCTGAAGTTGACAATTTTGAATTTTGGATGAAAAATAAAAGTAAATGGATATTGTTACAAAGAGTATTACACCTTGGAAGTCTGAGCTGCTTCTCTTCTGTGCAGACTTTGGAGAACGATGTGAGGCACATGACAGAGGAGGTAAAGCTCAGCCAGGCTTTGTTGGTTGGGTCTTCGGGGCTGAGACAGGAAGACCGAATGTTGCTGGAAGACAACCTGGACTGCCTGAAAGAAAGATTAGGAGCTTTGGGTTGTGCTCTTAGTCAAAGCTGTGACCAAATGAGGACCAGGGCCCAGGAACTTACAGCCTACCAGGTTTGATGTTTTGCTACCCCACAATTTTTTTTCTTTTTGAAGTATGCACACTCTAAAACTGAATTATTGATTAAATCATCTGATTTACAGAGCTTGCAATGTAACTATATAGTATTAGTCCATCCATTCATGTAATGTGTGTTTTATTGAACACAGACTGAGCTGCAGCTTCTCCAAACTGCTTTAATTGAGACCAAGTGCCAGATCCTGCAGGCCTTAGCAGGAGCCATGGATAAGCCTGCTTCAAAACAACTGGAGGTAACGTTATCCTTAGCATCAACATGCTCACACACACAGATGCTCTTGTCTTCATAGACCAAACACTGTCATTTATCTCAGGTCATTGACAGTGCTGAGGACAACCTGAAAGAATTTGAACAGAGGATCTCAGAGCTTAAAGCCAGAGGAGGGGTGCTACAGGCAGATCAGATGTCAACAAACAAAATACTGAAACTCCAGGTAACAAATAATGTGACTTAAAGATACTAAGTCAGCTACTTTGTGTAATTTTATCTTCAATTCACATGATTCGAGATCAGGTATTGGGGCTCAGAGCGATCCTCCTGACTGAAATGACATTTATGGAATGTATGTGTTTGGGTATATTTTCAGGATTCCTATGAGGAGCTAGTCATGACTGTTGGTTCTCGGCGCAGTGGTCTGAACCAAAACATGGCTCTGAAGGAGCAGTACGAGCGTGCTTTGCAAGACCTGTATGACCTGGTGGACACAGCTAAAGACAAGATGGCTGCTGACCAGAGGGTCATTGCCAGCTCTGTGGAGGAAGTCCAGAATCACTTGGACAAACATAAGGTTTGGTCAATATTTATAATCAGTGTGAAGCTTTTGAGAGAAAACTACTCAATGCTGTTTGTATGTGTGTTGTCCAGGAGTTCTTTCAGGGTCTGGAGTCACATATGATTTTAACAGAGACGTACTTTAGGAAAATTAGTGGCCTGATGCTTCCCAAAGAGAGTCAAGTCTTGGAGGAGACACTAAGCCAGGCTCAGAGTGTCCTCAAGCAGGCGCACAGTAAAGGTGTTGAGCTGGAGTGTATCCTGGAGGTGAGAGAAAGCAGCATTTTTATGAACTATAGTTAAAGGAAATCTGAAAATGCACAATTATATTTGTTGTGACAAGATGCAAAATGTGTAACATATACTCAAAGTACTATAGTTTTTGTATCTGTGTAAAACATTCTGACAAGCAAAGACACTTTTTTCAGACTTGGTGCCGTTTGGTACAAGATTACCAAGGTCTGAACCGACAACTGGAAGCAGTTGAAGGAAGTATCCCCGCTGTTGGCCTAGTGGAGGAGACAGAAGAAAGACTCATGGACAGAATCTCTTTGTATCAGGTACAGAAAGGCATCATATGCCTGAATAGACATGATGGAGTTGATCAACTGCTGTTGCTTCAAATTCACATTAATTTCTAAAACATCTGCTGTATATTCTGTTAGCTGAGATTCTAGCATCATGTAGAAAAGGAGAGGCCTACTCTTTGAATCCCTTTTGTGTTGCTCCTGCTGTAAGCCAATTTTCTAAGATTTCCTCCTCTTTTTCTGTGTTAAGGGTCTAAAGGGGAGGCTGACAGAGCACCAACACAAGCTGTACCAAGTGCTTGATGAAGGCAAACATCTCCTGCTGTCAGTTTGTTGTCCTGCACTGGAGAATCAACTGGCACTTCTGGGTGAACACTGGCTAAACAACACCAGCAAGGTCAACAAGGAGCTACAGCGGCTGGAGGCCATCCTAAAACACTGGACCAGGTCAGAAACTGCTTTTAAGCTTTAAATTACTGCTTCAATTGATTAAAAATATATATAATTAGATTATATATTAAAAATATAATCTAATTAGTCACTATAATGTCCTGGTTAATCACATGATGAAAGACGAGATTAAAATTGGATTGCAAGATTAAAATACTAGTAATCTTTGGACTGTGCACAACATAGGGACACCAGAGAGATGCTCTACTGTCCGTTTCTCATGCCTTTTGATCAACACCTACGCTTGAAGGAGGGAAATAGCGGTCAAATTTATTTAGTCAAATGTTTAGTTTGTTTTTAAATGAGTCACAGTAAGGTTTCTAGGTTAATCACAGTCATCAACTGTAGACACAATACTTTAAATGGAAGCTATCCATCAGTTACATTTAAAACATTATGTCAAAGGCACCTTGACACAAAGAACACATCAATGAATGTCAATTGCCTGTGGACATGTTTTAGACTGATAAATTAAAAGTAAATTAATAGTCTTGGGCTTGGAGGGGTGATACCTGTTGATCAATACTATATATCATACTGAGATTTGTAACCTTGGTATTATTGTACAGTATATCTATGTGATTTTTTTCCTCTAGGTATCAAAGAGAGTATGGAGAGCTGAGCGAATGGCTGCAATCCGCTCTGGAACGTCTGGAGTTCTGGAACACACAGGCGGTGTTAGTCCCACAGGAGCTGGAGACAGTCAGAGACCATCTCTCTGCTTTTCTTGTGAGGCCACAGATAATCTTTTAACATACTTCCTTGAATTTATGCAGGGATGACCTTGTCTGCCTCTACTAATGATATTTTCATTATTGTTCATTGTTCTTATGTCCTGTATGACCTACTTATACTTACTAAATTGCTGTTGAGGCAATTTAAGGACAGTAGACAATCATAGTATTGCACCCAGGGACCAACTCTCTGCTCTTAGATGAATACTTAAACACCAGTAGCTTATATAAGCATAACTGAATATTCATAAAGTGGTCTTTGAGCAATTAAGTTTTGCCCTTCTATCAAGTTTTGAAAATCCACAACAGATTTTAAAAAGGAATATGCAGTATTGAAGCAAGGGAAGCAGAGATCCCAGCTTTTACGTCTGACATGGCACAAGCTCCAAATATACTAAATCTTGCATCAGCCATGATGCTATTAGGAAAAAAATCCTCTAATCGAGCACAAACTACCACATCTGTTGCCATTTTAATGCAGGAGTGGTCCAATATATTTTAAATGAATTATTACAAATACAGCTTGTAAGTCCTTGTTTGCACACCACTTGATGAGTTCTGCAATGGTCTTTCTCAGGAGTTTTCAAAAGAAGCTGAAGGCAAGTCCAGCCTGAAGAGTTCAGTGGTTGCCGAAGGCAACCAGCTGCTGAGGCTTAAGAAAGTGGACACAGTGGTGCTGCGGTCTGACTTGGCACGCATCGACTCTCAGTGGAGCGAGCTGTTCACTCGTATCCCAGTGGTCCAGGAGAAGCTACATCAGGTACCATCAGTCTGGATGAACAGGCCCAGAGCAAATATGATTCACAGATGTAAGGATGTTTTAGACAAGACTTCCTTTTCTAAAGCTTTTTCATACATTATATTTTGTTATAGATCCAAATGGAAAAGTTGGCCTCCCGTCATGCCATTTCTGAGCTATTTAACTGGATATCACTGATGGAGAATGTCATTGAAGAGGATGAAGAAAACCTCAAGAGTGCAGTTGGATCATATGTGATTCAGGATTACTTGCAAAAATACAAGGTTGATTCCAGTTACATTTACACCCAGTCTGTACACTAGTTGTTTTGTATTAAACATTACAAGCTCCTCAAGAACGTGAATGGTGGAATAGACCTCGTAAAACACAAGTAAACACCCCTTAGCATGGAATATTCCAAAGTTTGTTTTTTGCTACAAATCAAAAAGAGTATTGAATTTCCAATATTTAGATGGTTAAATATACTGTATTTGGATTTCTTCAACTCTCCCTAACCTGTTGTTTTTAATAGTGATGCAGGCAGGGTGTAATTATACATCTGTCATTCAGATCATGGATATGCTACTTTTTTCCTCTCCCTTCAGGGCTTCAGAGTAGATTTAAGCTGCAAGCAGCTGACTGTGGACTTTGTCAACCAGTCAGTGCTGCAAGTCAGTAGTCATGATGTGGAGAGCAAGCGCAGTGACAAGACAGACTTTGCTGAGCGTTTGGGAACCATGAATAGACGTTGGCAGATCCTGCAGGGCCGCATCAATGAGAGGGTAAGGCCGTGCTACTAATATGCGACCTGTATCAGAGAGAAAGGGACCATGTATTGGTGCATAAACAGAAAAATAACATTTAATTTTGCATAATTTTGCAGATCCAGTTCCTAGAGAATCTGGTGGAGATGTGGTTGGAGTATGAGAGCAGCGTTCAGGCCCTGAAGTCCTGGATGGCAACTCAAGAAGAAAGACTGAAGAGAAAACACAGAATAGAGGATTTGACATCTGTACAGAATGCTCTCAAGGACTGCCAGGTAGACCTTATGTGCTGTGTCCACCACATGAAAACTTTCCAAGGGTGTGTTTCTTTGTATGATTTTGCAACTTTGAATCCCCTTTTCTAGGAAATGGAGGAAATAGTGAAGGAGAAAGAGAAAGAACTCGAGAGAGTTGAGGAGCAGGGTTGTGCCCTTGTCCAGAACAAAACAGATGAGGCCTGTGCAATTGTCATGGAGACTCTCCAGGGTGTCAATCACACCTGGGCTAATCTGGACCACTTGGTAAGCTCCCCAGTTCTTTTGCCACATTATAACCTTGATGCTCAGATTTCTATCCAAGTCTTGAGTGCCTCTGAATACACAATGTGTGTTTCTTACAGATAGGGCAACTAAAGATCAGCCTGAAGTCAGTGCTGGATCAGTGGAGTCTATATAAAAAGGCCTCAGAAGAGATCAATGGATACCTAATGGAGGGAAGGTACTCCGTATCTCGTTTCCGCCTCCTTACAGGCTCCCTGGAGGCTGTTGAACAGCAGGTGCAAAGTCTGCAGGTATGATCAATTGTGTTGCTGCACTTGGCTTTATAGTTTATATATATTTAGTACATGAGAATATGTTTCAATTCCAGATTGTGATTTTGTTATTATTTCCAGATTTGGTTTAATACTTTATTTATCCATACTGGTCAATTGTACCCTGTCTTGTTTATTTGTCATGTTCAAAGGATTTGCAAGAAGAGCTGGAAAAACAGGAGAGCAGCCTGAGAAAGTTTGGTGCTGTGACTCATCAACTGCTGAAAGAGTGCCATCCTTCAGTATCAGACTCCCTCAACAATGCCTTGAAGGACGTCAATGCAAGGTGCCCTTACTTAAGTCCAGTATTTTTTACAAACAGTAATATATTTCTTACTCTTATGTAATTCCAATTTACTGTGACAAATTGCTGGAGAATAACAAAATGTACAGCTGGGTAAAAACTGTTGAAAATAATGCCACAAATATATAGACATAAAGAAGTACAAGACAAAGGAATAAAAGGAACAAATAAAAATGTAGACAGCCATTTTGATTTTACTGATTTGAAACCCATCTAGATGTTCAATCCATCATCAAATTTATTAATTGGTTCATCTTAATGTTGCCCTTAGATGGACTGGCTTACTGGAGGAGATTGCAGAGCGCTTGAGGAGCAGTAAAGCTCTGTTTCAACTATGGCAGCGTTACAAGGAGCTGTATGAGCAGAGCTGCAGTAGCATTCAGCTGCAGGAGGAAAAAGCTGACCAGCTACTCAAAGCGGCCTGTAGCAAGGACATTGCTGATGAGCAAGTGTCCAACTGGATTCAAGAGTGCAGTGTGAGTGAAGCCACATCTGTTGAGTTGCTGCGAGATAAAGAAATATCTCCTTTTTTGTGGTTGCATTTAGCAGATTTTTGACAATATTTATTAATTGAGCATATGTCCAGTTGTCTGCATCCAAATTGCATCGCTATTCCTGTAGAATTTAGTTTTAGAGAGTGCAGGTGCCTGAAAAAAATGTAAGATTCGATGGGTGTTTGTCACAGGAGGTCCTACGGTCCTATGCTCCAGTTCAAGCCTCCTTGCAGGTTCTTCAGGAACTGGGAGATCAGCTGAAGCAGCAGGTGGATACGTCAGCAGCATCTGCCATCCAGTCGGATCACCTCTCTCTCTCCCAGCGACTGGCTGCTGTGGAACAAGCCCTGACCAGACAACTCATCACACTGCAGGTAGAAAGGTTTTGCATTTCATTACTCATTTGTCCTGTAACATATTGCAGTCTGCTGTACTTTGCAATTAAACAAAGCAAGAGTGATACTAGTTGAATTTGAGTTAGGAATTTTCCACCTTATGTTGATGAAATCTCTTCACCTCACCAGACTGGAGTCCAGGACTATGAAACCTTTAATGATCAGCTAGATTCATTGGGGTGTTGGGTGGTTGAAGCTGAGGACGCACTGAAGGTGCAAGACCCTAATGGCTCCACCGATTTGACTGTCATCCAAGACCGAATGGAGGAGCTCAAGGTTGTTTTGATGATTCGACCCATCTACTTTCAAAATGAATTCCACACAAATGATGAAAACGTATTTTACATGCAAATTAAAATTGATCAGAGTTCTTTTGATATTCCACAGAGACTCATGCTGAAATTCAGTAGTATGGCTCCTGAATTAGAGCGTCTCAATGAGCTTGGTTACAGGCTCCCTCTCAATGATTCAGAGATCAAACGTATGCAGAACCTCAACAGGAACTGGTCAACAGCCTCAGCACAGACCACAGAGCGATTCAGGTTTGTCTCCAAATGAGTTAAAAAAGTCAAATAATTGAGTACAATTTGAAAACCCCATACCTCTAAGAAAACATATCCATAGAAAGGCACTCCGACCCCACCAAGACTGATGCCAAAAGAATGGGTTTTAAATTGGTTTTTGAAGAATGGTGGGGAAAATCTCATCTGCCCCAGTTTTTGGTACTCCACTCACATTCCACCCCTCCTCAAGGTTTAATGAAAGCCAGCCTGACAGTTTTTGTCATACTACTGAAAGACTAACAAACAAATTAACATAACTGCCTATCCAGAGGAAATAACTTGAATAGCACCACAAAAACACCACATAAATCCAGTGAAAATGACAGGGATATTTCTTTTTCATCATCTGCTTTTTTGTTCTTGCAGTAAACTCCAGTCCTTCCTACTGCAACAACAGACTTTCCTGGAGAAATGTGAAACATGGATGGAGTTCTTGGTCCAAACTGAACAGAACCTTGCTGTGGAAATTTCTGGCAACTATCAGAGTTTGATGGAGCAGCAAAAAGGCCATGAGGTTGGAGTCCCTTTTGAAGTTAAACATGCATTATGGGTTCATATTTATAAATATTTACTCAACATTTTTTCATTCTCCAGTTATTCCAGGCTGAGATGTTCAGTCGTCAGCAGATCCTCCACTCCATTATCAGTGATGGCCAGAGAATGTTAGAACAGGGTCAAGTAGATGACAGGTAAAAAAAACAAAAACATGATCTTTATGATCGTTTTGCCGTTATTTTTGATATCTAATACGTTTACGTCTTCTTTACTCCCAATCCTGCAGAAATGAGTTCAACCTGAAGTTGGCTCTCTTGAGTAACCAGTGGCAAGGTGTCGTGCGGCGTGCTCAACAGAGGCGGGGCATTATTGATGGTCTGATCCGCCAGTGGCAGCGCTACAGAGAAATGGTGGAGAAGCTGCGTAAATGGCTGATGGAGGTCTCCCAAACACCTGAGGTCCTTCAGACAGGGACCACCATACCTTTGCAACAAGCTCGCTCCATGCTGGATGCTGTCCAGGTAAATAATATAAACAATAATTTAGCTTTTTAGCTTTTTGTTCAGATGAAACATTCTCAGTGTGACTTAATTATTATGTGGTAGATCATTGAGGAGAGTATAACTTACAGTCACATGTTTTTGATCTGAAAAACTTTAGTTATTTAATATCCTGATCTGTTGTGTTTTCTGGAGCAGCTGAAAGAAAAAGTGCTGCAGCGTCAGCAGGGCAGCTACATCCTGACAGTGGAGGCTGGCAGACAACTGCTGCTGTCAGCTGATAGCCAAGCTGAGCTGGCCCTGCAGGCTGAGCTGACTGATATCCAGGAGCGATGGAAACATGCCAGTATGTGCCTGGAAGAACAGAAGAAAGAACTGGCCGTCTTGTTAAAGGTATAGCAGACATCCTCAGTAGTTCCTAAAGTTAGAAATGAAATCTTCTCTTTGTAGGAATCATCATTTGGATTTTTAATTTCTAGTTAATTCTGGTATAATTCAGATGAGGTGGTAATCATCGTTTGTACTATGTAAAGGACTGGGAGAGGTGTGAGAAAGGTATTGGTGGATCACTGGAAAAACTTCGAGCCTTCAAGCGGCAGCTCTCTCAGCCTCTGCCAGACCATCATGAGGACCTTCAAGCGGAGCAAATGCGTTGCAAGGTAACAGGGATGGGAGGACTGGCAGAATTTTCCATTTTGGTTCAATGTCACACTTTGTGGTTTTATTTGCAGTAGATATTTTTAAATACTTACTCATTAGTTTAATTTTACCTGCTCTTTCTTATTCACATGTTCCTTGCTACATTTCAAATTGTGTTATCATTTGAAAAACCCATTGTGAGTCTGGCTGGTCAGAATTGGATGTTATATCCTAAATCTAATTTTGGCTTAATGGAAGTTATGTTGGGAAGTTTTAGAGATTCTGTTGACATTGATACTTTATTTGGCTTGTCATTATCAGGACCTCGAGAGCACATTTGATGGCTGGACAGGCGACTTGGCCCATCTGACTTTGCTGAGAGAGTCACTGTCTTGCTACATCAGTGCTGAGGACCTTTCTGTCCTGCAGGAGCGTATAGAGCTGCTGCATCGCCAGTGGGATGAAATCTGCCATCAGGTATAAACTACTTATATACAGGTTATATTATTGGTTGTCTGTCTACATATGTTGTCCCTGCAATGGATTGGTGACCCAGAGTGAACCCCACCTCATGCTGAAGGCAGCTGGGATAGGCTTCAGCCCCCCACGACCATTAACAGGATAAGCGGTAGAAAATGGATGGATGGATGGAGATATTATATGGACCTGACAGCTGATGGTGCTGTTAAACTTTGGATTGTTTGACTTGGCTTGTTTTGTGTCAGAAACGTAATTCATTTTTTACAAGATAGTCCACATATAGGTATATAATTCATTAGTACAACAGTTTTTAAAAAAGTACAACAAAAGCAGCATGCAGAGTTCTAAGAATGATAACTGCAGTACACACTGTTATTAACGTTTAACTCAAGATGGTGTTGCTTTACATTACTTGTTTTGGTGTGCAAAGATGACTTTGACTACTGTGAATGCAGAAACACTGAAACCTCAAGCTCATTTTTTTCTGTGTTGCATCCTGTTTGAAGTAGACAAACACACTCACACAGGAAGCACAAAGGAAGGCACGCTCTGCTTGATGCAGATGAATCACATGCACTGCTTCCTTTGGTGATTGAACATGCCTTGATAAATAGTGCTCTTTATGTAATTGTATATGATTGTGCCTCTGCAGCTGTCACTGCGTGGGCAGCAGGTGAGCGAGAAGCTGAATGAGTGGACGGTGTTCAGTGAGAAATACAAGGAGCTCTGCGAGTGGCTCACCAACATGGAGAGCAAGGTCTCACAAAATGGAGACATCAGCATTGAGGAGATGATCGAGAAGCTGCGAAAGGTAAATGGGGACAATCTTTTAAAATCTACATCTTTAAGCAGGTCGATTTATTTATTTTCAATCTTTAATTTGCTCCAGTTTATATCTTCAGATATTTATTGTACCCTATTAGTGTATTGGTCAGGAAAGTTGTATGTTAATGTACACAAGCTAACTCCAAAACTATCCCATGACATTTCATTGATTCTCTTTTTGACCTTGTTTCAATCCTTGTGTTGTATTGCCCTGTGTCCTCTTTCAGGACTACCAGGAGGAGATCACTGTAGCCGAGGAAAACAAACTGCAGCTGCACCAGCTGGGGGAGCGTCTGGCCAGGGCCAGTCACCAGAGCAAAGCTGCAGAAATTGAACAAAAACTCAATAAAGTCAGTGATCGCTGGCAGCACCTCCTAGATCTCATCGGAGCCAGGTGAGGATGTGCACATTAGCATCAAAGTAGCTTAAATAGCCCTGTAATTTGTTTAAGCGTATTTAAAAGAGGACACAATCCTTTATTAGCTGTATTAAAGTTAGAACACTGGTGCTGACAGAGTGAAGAAGCTGAGAGAAACTCTGGTAGCAGTGCAGCAGCTGGATAAGAACATGAGCAGCCTGCGTTCCTGGTTGGCCCACATTGAGACTGAGCTTTCCAAACCCATCGCCTACGACTGCTGTGACTTCCAAGAGATTCAGAGGAAGCTCGACCTGCAACAGGTAACTTTTTTTGCCCTCTTACATTATAAAAAAAAAAAAAGTAATAATTCATCCTAAACAGAAGAATAGAATATACATAAGGCATCACAAATTTACCGAACAATTTACAAAACAAAGGGTAAGCTGAGGCTTCAGGTTATTCTACATACATACATACATTCATTCATTCATACATTCATTCATTCATACATACATACATAATGATATCAATATATCAATCTGTAGTTCTGTAATTCCAAGGTTTTCCAGTATTGAGACTGTCTTGATTGCCTTGCAATTTGCTTCAGACTATCACAGGACATTTTTAAAAAATGAAGATGCTTTAAAGTGAGGGCTCTAGTGCAGAAATTGACTTGTGCCTGTGAAAAATTTACCGTGAATTATGAACAAATTAGTTGGGTGTAGCATATGGTTATTCTTTAGATATCACTCTTTTCTAAGTCGAGTAAAAAAAAATGTCTTCAACGGAAGCTGATATACCTTTTAATGGAGAAAATTTCTCGAAGTTGTCCAAAAATATTACAATTTTGCAAGAGACGTGTCAGTTTCATCGTGACTTTCACCAAACACACCTAAATGATCCAAATCCATTTTGTGTCTTTTTGATTCAAAAATTGTATCTGTGTAACAATAGCTTCAGCAGGTAATGCGCAGTGCCTCGAATATGTATAAAACATTGTCAGTCATCAACAGCATCAGAGAAAGATAAAATATAATAGCAGTTTATACCTACAGTATCGAATTAGTATTGTCATATATTTTATTGTCCTGTATGAGGTGTTTAATTCATCAGAATTTATTACTCTGACTTTGTCTGGAACAAATTCTAAATTTCATGTATTTCTCCTCAAGTTTTCTGTGTTGGTTTTTCTTCTTCCTTTGTTAAAACTGTGTCTTCCTCTTGATATTGCAGGAGCTGCAGCGTGATATTGAGAAACACAGCACTGGAGTGGCATCAGTGCTGAATCTTTGTGAGGTGCTTCTGCATGACTGTGACGCCTGTGCCACTGATGCCGAGTGTGATTCCATTCAACAGGCAACGCGTAGCCTTGATCGCCGCTGGAGAAGCATCTGTGCCTTGTCTATGGAGAGGAGACTCAAGTAAGAAAAAAATAGTTAGATTTTGGATGAAAACAGGGGACCTAATTTCTTAAAATGCAAATATATACCCTATTTAGGATTGAGGAGACGTGGCGTTTATGGCAGAAATTCCTTGATGACTTCTCCCGTTTCGAGGAGTGGCTGGCCACTTCAGAGAAGACTGCTGCTCTGCCCAACTCCTCTGGTGTATTGTACACTGTAGCCAAGGAGGAACTGAAGAAATTTGAGGTATTTAAAAAGTAATCTGTGTAAGACATCTTAAGTCAAACCCTACAGAGAGGGAGGGTAGTAATTAATATACATTTTTGAAATCCTAGGCTTTCCAGAGGCAAGTCCATGAAAGCCTGACCCAGCTGGAGTTAATCAACAAGCAATATCGCCGCCTGGCCAGAGAGAATCGCACTGACTCCTCATGTCACCTAAGGGAGATGGCCAACAGCGCCAATCAGCGATGGGACAACCTGCAGAAGAGGGTGGCATCCATTCTCCGCAGGCTCAAGGTATATTGATAAGTACTCTGGATAGTTTCAATATAATTGTAATAGTCAGAATTATCTTTTTAAATATGTCGTGTAGGTGGAAACATTATAACCAGCCTTAAAGAGCAAGAGATGGGATATCAGACCAGAAAATATCAGAATCAGTTGCTGATACTTACATAGTCACATGTGGGCTTGCCTCATGCGCAGGTCGAATATCAAAATCATGTTGTCGATCCACATGACAATCCAGATGCCATTCCCATAGCTTGGGCTAGACCATGAAATATAACACGAGACATGTCACTGATCTGTATATACAGTTCAAATAAATGAAAAGATACGTTTGAATACTTATTGATCAGCAGATATGTACCATTTGGATCAGAAGTAAAAAAAAAACATGATGCTTTATTTATAGATTTATTTATTATCATGTGTTATTCACATTGTATCAATATTACATTTTTAAAATACATTCATTTTATTTGCATTTGTGCTTTTATTTTGTCCAACATTTGTTATAATTTAATTTTAGGTGTTTTTTTTCTGTCAATAATATTGCATTTTTGAAAATATAGCTGAGTACACCTCAACTGATGAGGTCAAAGTTTATATTCAGTATAATTTTTAATCTCTGTTTAATATGGGCAGCACTTTATTAGTCAAAGAGAGGAGTTTGAGACAGCGAGAGACGGAATCCTGGTGTGGCTGACGGAGATGGACCTACAACTGACCAACATTGAGCACTTCTCTGAGTGTGACATCCAAGCCAAAATCAAACAACTCCGGGTAAGATTGTTTGTCAGTGTCAATGGTTGCTCAGCAGATTTATTTATCCTTTTCTCCATTTTGTGCTGAGCCATTTGGTGGAACTTTTAATTCATGAAAATTCTGGTATGAGTATTATGCGCAGAAAATACATGGAGCAGAAATAAAAATTCATTTTTAACACAAAATTTGCACAACACAAACAGACATTTTTGATGTAAGTGTCTGCATGTTCAAAGTGAAGTTTATTGTCGTTTTAGGTTCAAGGCTCCACAGCTGTATTACACAACAATAAAGAAAGAATGATCACAAGTTTAGCAAAAAGATAAACCAAAGCAGCTTGATTATATGCAGGCCATTTTTTTATGATAAGTACACATCATGTTATATTTTTGCATTATTTTTACTAAGGTTGAATATTTTTTTTTGTATTTGTGGCAGAACTGAGTGAATGAGAAAAATATATATTAATCAATTCAACAACAACAAAATCTAGTAATGTTTCGCCAGTGTAGAATGTCTCGAAAATTACTGAGAAAGAAACGTGCATTTCTGTAGCCATTAATCTATGTGTACTTGTCAACCCATTCTTAATTTCTGATGGTTAAAGTCCTTGTCATAGCATATATAACAATGCAAATTTATGATTGTAGAAAGCAGCTTGATAACTTGGCAAAGTCATTCTAAACATTAAAAGTATGAATTCAGCATTTTTTAAACTGACATCATATAAGAACCATGTTTTGAGCTTTCAAATCAGAATTAATGAAGACTATTTATCTGTGGACTCGTTCCCCTCCAACAGTCATTCCAGCAGGAAATCTCACTGACTACAGCCAAGATTGAGCACATATTCCACCAGGGAGAGGCACTGATCGAGAAGAGTGAGCCTCTAGATGCTGCAGTCATTGAGGAGGAGCTTGAGGAACTGCAGCGGTACTGTCAGGAAGTGTTTGGGAGAGTGGAGCGCTACTACAAGAAGCTCATCCGCCTTCCTGTAAGAGAATTTATTCCAGGTTGTTAAAACCCAAATCAATCTCAGTTCTTCCTTACAAACTGTAAGTTCTGATTTTCCTTTTTCTTCAGCTTGCTGAGGATGATACTGAAGTTTCACTGTCAGACCGTGAGCTGGAACTGGACGAGCCTGGTGATTTGTCCAGCCTGCCATGGAGTGAGCGTTTGGGGGATGGCTTCCTGTCACCTCTGCCATCCTCTGGCCGCTCAGCCTCCTTGGCTGCCCAGCTCCGCACTGAGCGCTCGGGCAGGGACACCCCAGCCAGTGTGGACTCCATTCCCCTAGAGTGGGACCATGACTATGACCTGAGCCGCGGGCTGGAGAGTGCAAGCAGGGCCCTGAGAGAGCAGCAGAGCGAGGAGGGAGACTTCCCCCAGCGGCCTGCCTCGGCCTTGTCAGGTCAGTATTCAGGAACGCAGTTTTTTTCCTTGAGATTTTTTTTTTGAATTGCAAGAAGCGTTTTAATATATATGAAAGATGGATTTCTTTTAGATAATTAATGCACAAAATGAAACAGATCTGAAGACACGTCCATGAGTGCAGTGAAGTAGTGTCCATTTAAAACTTAGTTGTATATAGTTGCAACATCCTAGAAAAGAAGATGGATTTCCACTGAGGCTTTTCAGTCTTGAATAATTGTTGGAAACTCAAACAGGTTCAAGAATACACCATGTATTTCAAAAGAAAAAATGAAGATGTTGATGATGAAAAAAATCATAAATACTGAATATATCTTTGACTCCTCACACAAATTGTTCTATACAATCCATGTCTTCCTTATCCAGGCATATGCTCAGGAATCCACAAATATTTTGATTAGAGTTGAACACTAGAACCCTTGCAGTCTGGTGCTCATTCATGGAAGTGCTAACCAGGACCAGCTGACGCATTCAGCCAGCTCACTTGGATTCATTCATGTCAGGGCAGTCAGGCTAACAGTCAGTGAGTTTTTGTAGCTCAGATCAAAGTGTTTTTGGATTACTGACCAAGAAGACAAAAGAAAGAAAGACTGAAGAAGACATGCTTGAGAATTTGTAAACTGATGTTTGTGGATGGTTTTGCTGTTGGTGGCAATGGGGTGCCGCTAGCTTCATCCTAAATATAAGTGGCTGGCTCTTTCACCATTTTGGAGTCACGAAGAAGTGATGTTTGTATTTCAAGTCCTCTTTGTCATCTCAAGGCACCTATTTGGGAGTACTTGAAAGGCAAAATACGCTTTTCGAGTGAAGTGAGGACCAATGCATCATCAACTCAGTCTACTTGTGCAAAACAATGTGTGCTAAACTGTATCTGTAACTGTAACTTTACATGACCTCTTGATCCAAAGGGATGAAGGATATGAAGTTCAACTTACAGAGACCGTTGCAAGTCTAGCAACAGTTAGAAGATATGGCTGGACTTGTATGTCTAGTGTCAAATGCATCTTGACTACAAGACGGTAAACTCTACTAAAGGACTTTAATTAAAAGTTGCCAAACATCTCATACCAGAGTGGTTGCCTCAACCAACAACAATTTAGCAGAAACTCTCTGATCAGTTAGGTATCAGAATTGGGCCAGGACATTTTAAGCAATATTTCACAATGCTTTTATGGCATTTTCTGGTGGCTGGAAAAACAAATCATATTGAAATGACTAAATGTTGAAAGAAAATCATTATTAAGTCTATTTTTCTTTGACTGGTCCTCCATTCACCCAACGTTACATCGTGCATATGAAAAAAGGCAGGCAAATGCCAGAACTTATCAGTTAATGAAATCAAATGCTCACTGTTGAATGTGTGTACTTTATAATGTTTCTTCCAGATGTAGTGATCCCAGAGAGCCCTGAGGCCTTTGTTAAACTAACAGAACAAACACTGAGGTCCTCCACTGGTAGGCAACTACATACCCCAGCATGCTACAAGTGCTTGGGGTCAGAAATAACAACCGCACTCTGCAGTGGTACTACTACACTTACAGCCTATTCACTGGCTTCAACTTTGATTTTTGTTTGATTTCCTCTCTTAAATACACTTTGGGAACAAGATGGCACCACTTTCTAACACTGGGGGGAAAGGGTCAATTCCATTTTTATTTGTTCGATTCACTGGTTCTACTTATAGTCTAATTCAGCAGAACTGAAATGGAATTCAGCCTAACCCTTCTTTCTAACCTGCTTTCATACTTTTGTTTGATTTGCTGTGTAGCTATAACGTCTTTGGAATTTTATGTGCAGTTTGTATTTCAGATAAGCATGTTGTCACTGTCACCATCACTGAAGGGATTGCAGATTTGTTTAAATTAAACTTTTCAAGGCTCCATTCACACATAGGCATGTCATCAACGACAAATGGTCTTTTACTTTCTATTACAAATCATGCATGTAAAACCCTTGACGTGAGAGGTGGACTAAACTCTGGAAACTAAGCAATGATTACTGACAATGAATCTCATGTTTCTGTGTCTCTGTCTGAATGGAGCGTTTCCCTCTTGTTGAGGTGTTAACCATATTTCATGTAACTAATATAAATGAATATGTACTTATATGCTACAAAGCTGAGTACTGGCTGTTGTGTCAACAGGGGAGGCTGCATCCACAGACTCACATATTCCACCTTTGGAGGCCAGTCGTTTCCTCCTGCAACAAGTGGACAGCAGCCGCAGTCGAACTCCCACAAGTGTGGAGCAGGACACCTCATACATGGGATATGTGCGTGAATTTTTCTTAATTCCTCTCTGTAAAGATATCCTCTCAATAAAACTGATTTCCACTGAACACACAGTGTTTAAACTTAGTTTTAATTCAGTTTTTATGCATTTAACAATTAAAAAGTAATTTTTAATTTTTAAATTGGGGAAAAAAAACTCCCTGACTTTAATATCTGGATTTTGGCTTTGACGTCTGACTTTGACCTCCTCTGACTTTTAGACCCCCAGACTTTAAACCTGGTAATACACATCCTCAAGGCACCAGAAATACACTCATTGGGTTTAACAGCTGTCAGAAGAACAGTTGTTGACACAGTCAAGTCACAGACAAAGATCACTTGCATTTATAAATACATTCTGTCTAAATATTGTTCATAGGATAGCCACCTTGGGATAACCCATTTTGTTTGCAGGGGGTCGCCAGTGCAATACAGCATTGTGATTATATATTCATTCTGTGATATAGATGAGACTGCTGGGGGAGTGCCGGGGCAGCATTGACACAGTCAAAAGGATGGGCTTTGAGCTAAAAGAGGACGAGGACACAGTGTCTGGACTGGCTGATCCCAGTAGCTCAGAGTCTCAAACATCGGGTAATTCTCTCCTTCAAGTTTCTACCACATTAGTCCTTCATGAACTTATGAGGCAAGTTTCATTACAATGCAAGGGGTGGATGGTTCATGAAGTTTTTGTGCATTCTGGATCCCAGGAGTGATTGAACGCTGGGAGCTCCTGCAGGCTCAGGATCTAAGCAAAGATATTCGCACAAAGCAAAACCAGCAGCAGTGGCAGCAGCTAAACTCAGATCTGAGCAATGTTTGGACTTGGCTAGGAGAAACGGAGGATGAGTTGGAGACACAGCGGAGGCTGGACCTCAGCACGGACATCCAGACGATTGAGCTCCGCATCAAAAAGCTCAAGGTGAAAGGACCTCACAGCCTCAGAATGAATTAGTACCAATGTGCTTTTTTCTTAACTTGGAAATAAGCTATATCAATTATCATACACCTACTGTTTGTTTACTCTTATACTTTGATTATTCTTGCTTAGTGTTATTTCTGTCTTTGCTAGTTGCTCTGAATGATTTTCATAAACACGTGAATACATTGTGTATGCACAGGAGCTGCAGAAGGCTTTTGACAAGAGGAAAGCTATTGTCCTGTCCATCAACCTGTGCAGTGCTGAGTTTGTGCACTCAGACTCGGATGAGTCAAGAGAGCTGCAAGCCAAACTGAAAGACATGAACAACCACTGGGACAAACTCGGCACTTCACTGGAGGAGTGGAGGTCTTCGTTACAGGAAGCCCTCATGCAGTGTCAAGTAGGTACCAATGGGTCTTGATGGGCAGACTGAGTCATTTGAAATCTGATTATTAGAACATTTGATAAATGCACTCACTCTGCATCATGTCTGATAATAGGACTTCCATGAGATGAGCCACGGCCTGCTGCTCTGGTTGGAAAATATTGACCGTAGGAGGAATGAGGTGGTTCCCATTGACCCCATCCAGGACAGCGACACTCTCCAAGAACATCATAAAACACTTACCGTATGGACCTACCTTAAGTTATTATTTCATAGTATGATTGTTAATAGGGATTCAGGGCTTTAGAGTGGGACAGAATTAATTTAAAATCCATATAGCAAACAATGCATCATCTGGTTTACGGAGTGATCACAGTGAGAGTAGGAGGGTGGTGAAACATGATAAAAATTCAATTTTGGGGGGTAATTGAAGGTTAATGCATATACTGTGGCACAAATATTGATTCCTGCATCTACTTGGTGGTAAATTTGATGTACACTATACATATGATGCTTGTAACACCAGGGGTTACTTCCTTAACCACTAGGTGGCACTATGACTATGGCATAAATTCAGCAAGGGATGTCTTCACACTGACCATGTTGATTACAGTTGCACCAGTTTTATTTTGCATGGAAAAGTATGAAAATTTGTCATGTTGCCTTTGTAACTGTTGGAACAAAACTCAGTCTTCATTGTAATCCATCACCAAGTTCTTTGGTGACCACATTTGAGATGGATCCGGTCTACAGACACGAAGGAGAACATCAGCATGTAAAAAAGCTCCATGTGTCATTCTTTGTTGCCACTGATTTGTCAATGGCAACAATGTCCATGGTATGGGTTCTTTCTTGTCCCATATACCCACTAGGTTTGGGGAAAATCTGACCCACCTTTTTTTTTTTATTATTTTTTGCTGATAGACAGACAAACTCCATTATCATGTGGTGGAGGTAAAAAAAAAAAAAAATTGTAAGGGTATATGGGACATGTGGGACAAACTCATATCCATTTTAGATACAAGGTCTGAATGCACGATTACAGTTCTTCTGCTGTTCTAGGATTCATGACTCTCACTTTAACATCCCCACAGCAAATCCGTCAGGAGCTGCTGGATTCTCAGCTGAAAGTTGCCTTGCTACAAGACATGTCCCTACAGTTGCTGGTCAACTCTCAGGGCAGCGACTGCCTGGAGGCCAAGGAGAAGGTTCATGTCATCGGGAACCGCCTCAAACTGCTTCTAAAAGAAGTAACCCGGGACCTCAGAGAGCTGGCAAAAATTCTGGACATCACCAGCAGTCAGCAGGTACAGTCGGTCCTCAACTACTGCACAGAAGAGTTACATCTTGAACAACCATGACATGCACTGCTGTAACTGCAACTTAGTACTGTAAGAACATAAAATCTTTATACCCAAAATGATCATGTTGGATTTTACAATCTTTAATTTGTGTTAGACTAAAGTTCCTTCTTGTAGGGTTGTATTTGATAGCAGACATCATTTTTGAGCAATGCCTTATTTCATAGTTTCTTTCATAATGTTAAAAGTATACACGACCCCTCGAGACAATAGAAATTCCCGTCGATTCGAACAGGGTGAGAGGTTAATTTGTCTGTTTTGCAACACCTACTTGTGGAATATCTGCAGGGAACACATCAGAGATAGCTGCAGAAATAATAAAAGCCTGTTATGTAGCTTGCTTGCAGCCTGTTAGCTTACAGTATATTTATCAGGACACTGTCCACAGTCTATCCAAAATTTGCAGCAAATGTTCAATTTTTTTCAACATACATGTACATGACAGAAGTGTGTGTTCAGGGATCCACAGTTTAGCCCTCTTTGCAATTATTTCTGTGTTATATGTCATGTGTCACATGTTTGTGCTCCTTGTGTAACTATTTCCTTCAACAGGATCTGTCATCTTGGTCCTCGACTGATGAGTTGGACACATCTGGATCTTGCAGTCCAGTGTCAGGGAGGAGCACCCCAAGCCGTCGGCGATCGGTAATGTACAAACCTTCCTATGCACTGTGACAAACCAGGTGTTTATCAATGAATGCAGTAAATAACTTGTGCCCAAAATACCTTGTGAAAGACCAGTCCCCCCCCCCTTCATTCCCAGGTCTCTCCTTGCACCTTTCTACACCTCCTTAACCTACTTTCCCTCTAAATTTTTTTTCAGCGGTTTATCTCCATGCATGTTCTCTTTTCTCCGAGTGAATCTTGCCAGAGATTGAGGGAATCTTTTCTCTCGAGCTATTTTATTTCTTCCTTTTCTTAGACATCTGTTTTTTTCCACTTTTGTCCTAGTTTTCACTTTCCGGTATTCCCAAACTTAACACTTTTATCCTTAAAATCTTTCCAGAGACTTTCATCTTATTTTCTCACTCTAATGAGTTTTTTTTATTCCAGTAGTGTTGTTCTCAGGAATACTGGCTTTTAAAATGACAAACATGTTGTTTTATGATCTAGCAAGCATGACTTGTTTTACATGACAGGATAGATGATTTAGATTTTGTGCATTCATTATCAGTCCAAATAAGCATGTCACCGCTTATATTATGTGTATGTTACTAAATGTCACAAAGAAATTCATGCATTGCACTGCATAATTTGTAGCTTCCTATTTGCAGTCATTGTATTGCATTCAAAGCACTTCAAAGTAGTGATGCACTTTGAAAAGCCAGATTCCTTGTTATCACGGGATTTGAATCTGCCTCCTTCACATATGATTTTGTTGCTGCTCTTCTTTCTTTTTTTGGGGGGATTTCTTTTCATCGGTAGCTTTGTCTTGATTTGCCTGGACTGAAACTTTCTTTCTTTTACCCCCCCTCCTGTTCATTGCAAACAGCAACGGGGCAAATGTAGTCTGTCACAGCCTGGACCCTCTGTGAGCAGTCCACACCACAGGTACCTTTCTGTTGGTTTCTAGCACACCCAGAAGATAATGGAACTCATCAGCCCATGATGCACATGGAGGCCCATTGGTGTCTTCGAACTCCATCGAAGTCCTCGACTTTTAAACAACACTCTTAGAATTTTAAAGCGTAAAACAAATACAGTCTCAGTGCTTGTGCCAGATTAGCAGCTCATGACAGTGAATTCCATCATCTTCTGTACGTCTAGACACTCTGTGTAGGCTAGCTGATGAGGTGAGTGGCAGCCCACACATCCTTGACAAGACTTTCACAAGGAATAATGCAAGGCCTCTTCTCTGCCAGTGTTCTTGGCTGCTTAAAATTGCTAACTAGAGGATGTAACGCCAGTGTCTCTCTAGATCTAACAATCCTTTTGCACACTCCCTTTTCCTCTCAAATTGCCGAGCCAGTAAATGTCTGCAATGAACAATGCGAAGGCTGCAGTTTCTCTCTCTCTCTTTTTATCTTTTTCCTGTGTGACATTTCTTCTGCTGCTGCTGTTATCTCACCAACTATTCACCCCATCCCACCCCTGACCACCACCACCGCTCCCCCTCAGTCCGTCATCTGTGAGTCTTACCTCTCAGGGCTCCATTTGTGAGGTGTTAAGGGGGCCCTACTGGTGGCAGCATAAGACCAGACTGTAAACCATACATCATTGTTGTCGAATGCATTTTTGGAGTCCAGATCATTTTATTGGCATATGTTCAGAGACCACTGCCTGCCTGTTTTTTTTTTTATGTTTTTTTAATCCCTTTAACGTAAATTATTTAAGTAAATAGAAAGCTTTTGTCATTGTGCAGAATTAAATTTGTCCATTCTTTTAGAAAGTACATAAATACTCCATACTTCAAATATATCAATGAATGAAAACTTCCCTTAAAAAAGCGGTAGAGGTACTGCACAGAAAAGTAAATGAAATAAAGTATCACATAGCAGAATGCCAACTATGAAGGTCATGATTATGATAAAATCATATGTATATAACGAATATATATCTATATTGCACAAGAATGAGTAGCTATGGATAAGCATGAGGGCCAATATTATATTTGATTTCTTGCTGACGCTGCTAGCAATCTCTTTTTCCGGTCTTTATGCTAAGCTAACTGCTATCTTTGTAAAGTTTCATGTCTGAATTACATCAATCTCCTGATCCAACTCTTGGCAAACAAAAAAGGAGAGTGAGAGTATTTTCTAAAACTGTTCCTTTAAACTACCTCATCAAAGAAGCTGTTTATAATTAATACACTGTGTTCGCCTCCGCATGCTTTGCATTTCTCAACAGGACAAAAAGAAGAATATGCTGCAGATATTTAAAGCATGCCTTTTGTATCCTAACATCCTTTGCAAAGGAATGCAGTCTCACATGTATTTGTTTGGTGTCTGCCTTGACAGATGTTTGTGACTGTCTTTGTATTGTGTTGATCTGCATAGTCAGTCAGCATGTAGATCTGTCAAATTATTGTTAACGATGTTGGCAATGTCTCCCAAATGTTGGTACTTGAATAAAGTACTAGCATGGCTGTGGAAATCCCATCTTATTTGGATTGAAAATTGGTGGACAACACCCTAGCAATGAAGAATATGGAGATAAGGATATTAGATTATTGTGCAGTTCAAGGCCAGTTGATTTGATTAGGCTAATTTAATTTGACAGTTATTTTTGCTGAGTTTATTTTTGTGAAAAGAAGAAAACTAGCTCCTAAAAACAGTCTTGTAGGACTCCACAGATGTTTCAAGGACTATTTCTGTAAGCTGTAATGATGATACAGTCTTAAAATCACTAATGTGAGTGTGTAAACCTCCGTCTGTGCTCTATGTGTGTTTGTGTGTGAGCAGGTCTCACAGCGTCGCTGGATCCGCTTCCTTCCATTCTGACCCAGAGACCCCGCCGGCTCGTACATCCTCGATTCTGTGGCGTGTCCTGTGGGTGGCGCTGCCTCTCCAGCTCCTCCTGCTCATGTTAGTGGTATTTGCCTTCCTGCTGCCACTGTCTGAGGAGGACTACTGTGCTCAGTCCAATAACTTTGCTCATTCCTTCTACCCGATGCTCAGCTACACGAATGGACCTCCTCCAGTGTAGGACGCCTTTCAGTGTCTTCAGTATTCATGCATTATTGAGGTAGAGTCACTGTTGATCACGTTGGGAGCAAAAAGAGATGCCGCTCATCCATTTACATCTACACTTAATATCTGTGTGTGTAGCAAATAGGATCCAGCAACTCACTGTTAGTCGGTAATGTTGTGATGAAGATTCGTCAAGACTGAAGCATCCTGACAGAGCGGACGTCTGCTGGACCAAGGAACTGTTGCATTCCTATCTAGCAGTTGAAAGCACCAAAGTTAAAGGCGGATTAATAGGCTGTGAATTTGCTTGTAACGCAAAAAATGTGTTTAAAAAAATTTATTTAATATATCTTACATTGCAATTATTTTTTACCTGTATTTTGGCATGCAGTTCTAATCTCCACTTTTACTCATTGTGTCTATGGTTAACAGTCCATTTCTATCTTGAATTATATTGATTTATACTATGTACGAATAATTTAAGACAAGTTGTGACACAATCCAAGAGTTTAACCTTTCAAGTCATTGTCTGTACGACTTTTATTTTTTTTAAATATCAAACTTTAAAATAGGAAATTATGACATATAGAACTATTGTATTTTTTGTATGACTGCCAGTACAGTATCAAATGTATAACAGTACAGGATTATGTGTATATAATGTTTAAAGTGAATATTGAAAATCTATGTATATGCGATCATCAGAAACAACGAATGCCAAATCTCCATTTTGACAACTGTCTTTTTATTTGAGTGTGATATTTTAGATTTTAATGTGTGGTCAGTGAATTATCGGTAAATTCTAGTTAAACTGAGCTTCATCTGATAGCACATCCAGTACATGTGAAAGACCATCATTCTATCTTTTAGACATCAACAACAGTTGGGCATTTAATTTTGTGTGTGTGTGTGTGTGTGTGTGTGTGTGTGTGTGTGTGTGTGTGTGTAGTAGAATTCATGGGAGTTGAATTGTGCTCTCTTGAGACGTGCAGGCAGGAACATTTGAGTAGTCAGGCAGGTCCTGGATCTGAGAGAGATGAGGTCTCTGGTGGGTTGCACAGTGCCATGGCATGTTCACATGATGATGGAGGTGATGATGGTAATGATGAGCATGAAGAAGAGTCTCCAGTAGTTTGATTATATCATGATTTGTGAGGGCTGCTGCAGCATCCACTCCTAACATCTGGGAAATGTCCATCTGGAAATCCAGCAGCTGAGTGACAGAGAGGGAAAAGAACATGTCGATACTTCAAACTTTAACGACACTCAAAAAAATACAGCCTTGCATTCACCCATAAACAACCCAAAGAACAGGAGGAGACAGGGATAAACCACACACCCATGCCCTTCTCCACCAGCAGGGAACAGTTTCTTTCTTCTTCCATTCAGGATTCTGTGAACCAATGATGCCATTTTGGAGGTCAGCACACATCCTCATCAGTGTTGCATGGAACTCTTGCAATGAAGGAAGCATTAACAAGGGAATGTGTTGCAGGAAGTACCTCGAAACTGTAAAATGACACGGCTACTTATGTCATGCTTCACATTAAGAAAGCAGTTATGTTTATAGTTCAACCTGGATTCCAACTTTGAAGGTTCTTAACAAATTTATTTTTGGTTAAAATTCTCCAAATGGTTTGGAATTTGGTGCAGGAAACACCGGAACCGTTTGTGTATAAGGGGTTTCAGAGACTTGAGGATGACCCACTCTACCCCCGATCTGCAGTCTACTGAGGTCTGTTTTGAGTTTTTCTCAACACGCAATCAGCCTCATTCTATATTGAATATTTTCTTAAACCCTCGTGTTGTTTTACTGACAAGGAGCAAAGCCTGATGGTTATTTTTTAAGTCTTTGGTCCAGGCATAGATGTCACATCTCTCGGTCACTCAGGCTTGCAAAAACTTCTATGTCATGAGAAGCATACAATTCATGTCGCCACCAGGCTTAGCTTCCAGTCTGCAGGACTTAACTGAGGGCTTTAAAAGAATTCAATTCCAAGAACAGCTTTGTGCACAAAAACATTTCATGACTGAGGTCCACTGTGCAATGAACACCTTTGACCATTTCCAAAGTTAACTTTGCAGATGAATCAAGACCTGCATACCAGCAGTCTTTCTCACCTTCATTAGCTCCTACTTGTATTACCGTCACCTACTAATAGCATGAAACCAGCATGGCTGCAACAGGAACCTGCGGGTACAAATATTTTTATATCCTTCTCTTACATTTACTAACATCTTGCTGTTAAAAGCCTAAAAAACTATGTGAAACAACGATTTTTTTCCAAAATAGTTGCCATTGAACATTTTAAGTTTGTTTAATTTACAAAAGAACTTGGCATCATACATTATATATTCTTTTGTATATGTTAAAATCTTAATTTGTGATTAAGCTGTCAAACAACTGTGGTGAAGTTAAAAGCACAACGTTTTGAAAGACAATAGAACAGCAGTAGAATTTGTTGAGAAGTACAAATGTTGACTAAAAGTACTTAGTTACATTCCACCAGTATAATCAGGATACCTCTTGCTCCCTGGCGGACAGCTGAGCCAGAGTCTGTCTCAGGCTGTCAAGCTGCTGCTGATCGTCTTTGGTCTTCTTTGCTTGACTCTGTAGGTCTGAACTGAGCATGCTCAGCTTCCTCTCCACCTCGGCTTTCCCCTCCACAAGCTGACCTAGCTTCTGTTCCTGCTCCTGCACCGTCTGACTCTGTTCCATGACTTTCAACTTAAACACAACACAAAACCAAGTGGATGTTCAGTGAAACAAAAGTGACTTTATTACAATCATCCCCCTTTTTTTCCAACAAGATGTGCAAAGCATGAACATCAGGAAGTAAAACTGCTTCTGGATGAAGTTCTGCTCTGAAACCCTCTCCCTTCTACCTTGAGCTCACTGGTGTGGGACAGCTGGGCTTTGAGCTCTGTGTTGGACTGCTTGGTGACCCTCAGCTCTCCTTGGAGACGCTCCAATTTCTTCAGCAGTCGCCTGGTTTCCAGATTGGCGTCATCTCGCTCCACAGCCAGGACTGATCTGCTCCTCTTCTCCTCCTCCAGCTCAGTAACCTTCTTCCTCAGGAGCTGGATGTGGAGTCCTTTGCTCTCTAGTTGGTCTTTCTGTAACTTCAGCTGTTGGTGTGAGAATTTTCTGATTACAGATGCAAACACAGCTGTGTGTGTGCTTCTAAATGCTACACATTGGACCTTTAACGTTTTATGAACAAAGATGTCTCTATAAGAGCTGACAAATTCCCTCCCTAGAAGTTACATGTGTTGACCACCTTTCGCTGCAGGTTGTAGTTCAGAGTTTTGCTCTCCACCAAAGCAATTCCCTCATGTTTAACGAGCTGCTCTGCACGGGATAGGATGAGTTTCAACCTCATGTCAAAACCGAGATCCACAGCAATTCTGTCGACCTTCATCGTCTCTGACAGCTGCTCCATAACCTCTTCATACTGTTGAGAAAATGTCCTTATTAATTACTCAATTCAACCCTGAGAAAGGATTGTGTTTAGTTAAGGTTTTCTAGCAGTCTACGATTCTTAAATTAAATCTGTACACACATGCTGATTGTTGTGTCGCAGCCCATCTCGATGCACATCTGCTGTCAACAGTTCAGTCTCCAGACTTTGCAGTCTCTCCCTCAGGTCCTGGACCTGCTGCTCTGCAAGCTGTGCTCTCTGAAGCGCATCATTCCGGTGCTGCCTCTGCTCGTTCAGCTCCTCGGAGACATGACACAGCCTGCCCTCCAGGTCTGACGCTGTCTGCACAGCCATAACAGTCACAAAGACTGGTTGCAAGACTAATGTTTATCTTAAGGCGTGAAACAGGGAGTAACAGAAGAGTGAGAAACAGTATGATACAAATAGGTTGCAGGCTCTGTCATGACTTTCCCAAATGATAAGCAGGAATGGTATTACTTAAAATAACTTGAAAAATAGTGCATAAGATTTAAATGGGAAATATCTCCTGAGAGAGGAATCCCCTGATACCCTGACAGGTTTGGGCTAACCCCTGAATGGTTACATCATCTTATTCCTACCCAGTTCCTGCTCTATTTTTTTTGGATGAGACTAGTTCATATTATGTACCATTTATTGTGTGTGTGTATGTTTTCATTGATTATCATCACCTGACAACAAGTATGTTTCCAGCTTAGAAGCAGTCCTTTATATCTACAATACGCAAGGCTACCTGCTACCTAAAAACCATTTGAACAAACAGCATTCCTGCTTGTTTCCGTATTGCTTTCGTCATACTTGGTTTGCTTTTTTCCAGTAGAAAACAATTTTAAGGAGTGCTACTTTGAACTAAAATTCTGGTATTTCTCAGTCTTATTTTCTCATGTTTGTGGGACAAATTTCCATCCATCCATCCATTTTCTATACCGCTTATCCTGTTAAGGGGGGCTGGAGCCTATCCCAGCAGCCTTCGTGCAAGAGGCGGGGTTCACCCAGGACAGGTCGCCAGTCCATCGCAGGGCCAACACATATTGACAAACAACCATTCACACTCACAGTCACACCTACAGTCAATTTAGAGTATCAATCAGCCTCGTCCTCTCTTGATGTCTTTGGACTGTGGGAAGAAGCCGGAGTACCCAGAGAGAACCCACACAGACACAGGTAGAACACGCAGACTCCACACAGAAAGATCCCGTGCCCGAGCCGGGACTCGAACTCAGAACCTTCTTGCTGTGAGGCGACAGTGCTGACCACTGCACCACTGTGCCGCCCATGGGACAAATTTGCTGATTAGAATAAAAATCATGAATTGTTGCAATATTTTGTGAGTGTGTCTGGCAGTGACAGGCTCACTCTGCACTCTGACAGAGACTAAAACAAGCACTTTTTATTGGATGGACTGTGATATGGATAATAGTCCTGTAGCAGTACACACTGAAATTGATCCAGTCAAAAACATCAGAAAAAAGGGCCCAGTTTGAAAAATCCAAGAATTTCTCTTTAAGGTGAAAAGAATATAAAGGCAATTGTGGCAACATGCTAATAACGTATCTAAATAGATTAAATAACTAATGTTGAAATGCTAAATTGTATATAAATATCAGTTACTGCCCTCTCACTTCAAAATTGTAAGCCTGAATTTGAATTCCCAACACTAAAGGGCCCCAATTGAGCAACACGTGAAATAAAGAACCCCTTTTCTGTGAGGCCCAAGTGTTCCAGCTGTAGGACTTTATAACCATGTGAACCTGATAACAAGCACAGACACTTTGTAGCACACAGAACAGCTTGGAATTGTTTCTCACCTTATTACAGATATCATCCAGCTTGAGTAAAATATCTTTCTCTTTGGGTAGGAAAACGTCCCCAGACTCTCTGTGGAGCAGGGATGCAACCTTTTTCAGGAACTTCTGCAGTTTCTCCTCAATTGCCTGGATCTCTCCTTGACTTGTTTGGAGTTTCCTCTCAAGCGTTCTTACTTGCTTCTCCAAAAAGTGAGATTCTCGACTTGCAGCTTCCATGACTCTCTTGTTGGCTTCGAGCCTCTCTGTCAGGGTCTGCTTCTCCATTTCAGCACTCACCTTTCCCAACATTAGGCCATCTAACTCCTGCAAGGGACAAAAACAAATAAAACAGAAAATGATGTCACATATTAGTTGTCGCCTAGAAAACCAACAAAAACACGAATAAAATTTAATTTACAGTGAATGCAGCCCTCAAAAGGTTTAGCATAAATGTAATACTGAAGTTGGGTACCATTTTCAGGGAATCAAGTGCTGCTGCACTGCTGACAGCTTTCCTCCTCTCCCGGTCCAGCTCCGTCACCAGCCTCATCACCGTCTCTCTGCTTGCGCGACACTCCACCTCACTGGACTTTATACTCTCCTCCAAAACAGCAATCCTCATCTTCATCCTCTCTTGCTCATTGGACTGCTCCACCTATTCCGTTCAGAATATAATAGCAGCTTTTTACCATTTCAGTGACAATTATTGATATTCATTTGTAAAGTAAAAAGGTAAAGCATGATTAATATTGTGTCATGCGTTTTTCAAAAATAAAATAAATATGTTATGTTGCATACCTCATGAGGGTTTTCCATTACTTCCATAATCGAAACGTTGCAATGTGTCTGTATGCCCCAGAGACAAGTGTATGTTTTAAAAGTCTCCTGGTAACAGCAAACAAATGCTATACCATACTCCACCAGATGGGGTGCTGTGTCGTGCTGGGTGCCTCAAACATATAAAGTAAAAGTTTTCTTTGAATGCCAACGACATTTTTATTTAATCATGTATGTGACCTGTATATGATATATATGATTATGTGAAGCAAATATGAGAAATAACAGAAAGGAGATAAAGGAAAAGGCTCAAGGTCAATTTCCATTCCTTATTTTCCCTGAGCAGACACCCTCAGATACTGACTATTAAAGGGATTTGATAAAGCCATAATATTTTTTAAAGGAGATGATTCTGCACTCTTAGATCCATACAAGTTTCTGTAATACAAACAAGCTAAGCATTTAGTCACAAGATCTTCCTCAGGTCAAATCAGTCTTCTAAGTGAGACAGGTCAATATGTTGTCAATGCAATCTGCAGTACAATCAGCAAGGTGACTTAAATGTGTTCTGTTACTATTGCGTGGATCTAAGTGTGCAAAAACCTACCATACATGGAAATCTACTGTTTGTGGCCTTAGCCAACATCTTAGCACATCCCATCGTTAAGAGTGTAGGGATTTTCTCAAAAAGTAATTTTATTCTAAGTAATAGATGGTTTCGAATAAATATAATAAAGAGCTTTCCCTTGAAATGCCATGGCACGAAGTGTCCTTCAGTGTACGACTGTAAAGTACAAATGTCAAGGCACTCTATCTACACAACTTGATTAAAATGACTTCGCTACATATCACCCATGCGAACAAAACTCGAGTGTGTTTATTATATTTGTAAAATTGACATATTCTCACGGGGGACTTAAAATTCTTTGTCACGACCTTGTACTCTGCCCGATTCAAGTTTGTACCTGCCAGTCAACATTCGGGGAACCTTACCATGCAATCTTACGTCACTCAAAACAGGAAGCGAATACGGTAAACACACCTCTGTCTGTCGTGCAACCGAAGTCTTATTTTTACGTCGTTATTTCCTGCTATTCGTCGTTATTTTCTCAGCTACTGGGAGTTTAAATGTCGGACTTAATCATTTGCCGTGCTGTCTACATGCTAGCTTACTGCGCTGGCGTTTAACCATATAAAATTCTCACCAGGTATAGTACTGCAATTATTTGCTATGTGTTATTCAATTAATCTTATAAAACATAAATAACCTGCTAGTACTGGTAGCTAATCTGAGCTAGCCTCTCAAACAATAATCAGACTTTGACGGTTTTTCTTATTCCGTGAAATTGGAGCTACTTTAATATTTTAGCGGTGTGAACAGCGATTTTCAGAAAATTTGTGTAATACTAATATTGTTAAGTCAGTCATCAGAAAAATGGCATGAAAGAGTAATGCACACTAATTCCATAACCTTGGCAAAGATTCTGCTCGACTTCTGACCTCTCCGAGAGGGATGAACCACGTTTTGTCTCAAAAAAAAAGTTTAATGGGACTTTTCTGATGATTTGTGCTTTCAAAAATTAGACATTGAATTAAAATCTGGTGACTATGAAGACCGTTACATGTGATTCACATCATTTCCATCCTCATCCAACCATTCGGTGCTCCCTGTCCTCCCTTAGTAGTCTAGGTGTTTCAATTTGTATGTCCACCCCTCTGTTGGTGCGTACCATTTCTCTCATCTATTCCCTGTGTTGTATCTGACCAGCTGTCTTGGGAGGATGCTTCTGCGAATCCTGTGGTCCAGACTGGGAGGTCAGCGGTCTGCCGAGAAGAAACCAGTCTGCATCTACGCCTCAGCTTGTCTTTCTCAGTCTGTCCACCCTCAACAATATGAATTCAAAAGCAGGAGTCACTCGCACTGGTCTTGTGGAGCAACCCCTCCTAAGGCCTGTTATTTAAGTACACTTCAGCCGCAACAGATAAATACAAGGCACCTTCTGTCTGCTTTTGTTGGATTTAAAAGTCTCAACAGTACTTTGTTAATTAAATCTGGGCTGCTGACTAAATGTCAATATGGACAGAGGCGTCTTTATACTTCAGACCTGGTGAAGACGGTGTTAAAATCCAGTTTAAAACAAACAATGCCGGTGTCTGCAAAAAGACTCCCCAAAGGACCGAGAACAAAACAACCTTCTAGAACAAATCAGCCTTCTATGGCGGAGGACATGGTGACCAGCCATCAGCGGAGTGACTGAGCCTTTAAAAGTTGACATACTCGTTGTGATTAAATTAATGCGTGCATGTTTTACCTCTGCAGGATATGATGCGATGTATTGCCTTTGCAACAGCAGATCAGTATCATTTGCCAACTCTTGGTCATGAGTTGATCAGCCATGGCTTCAATGAGATTGATTTGCCAAGAGGTATGACTGAGAATTTTTCCTATATTATGACTGCTATCATGTTCATTCCTCAGAACAACAACTAAAACATTCCATGGCACATTTTTCTTCCAGATGCCTCAAATGTCCTGGTGATAAGTACAGACATGACTTCAAAACCAGAAGACAGTGCTCTCATGTTCTTTTTCAGGTGGAACATTGTTTGCCTTGAATCTAAGCTGTTGTTTCTTCTTATTGTTATTCTGTTTCGACTGTTTGAGATTTTAAACCAGCATTTTTGAAATTCCCATTCCCATTCTGTCCTTCACAGAACCAGACAAGAAGGTGGATATCCTTATCCCCGTGTGCTGCAAGAGGGGGCTGAGACCCACCGAGACCCGCTGACTGCTAGTTAGCTTAGCACAATGAAGAGTAGTGAGTGGTAAGTGTTAGCATACCTCAGTCAAAAGTCACCAAACACACATCCAACACAGTCTTTGCTTGCATTAATGTCACTAGGGTTGTGGATAATATTCGTTTTGAGGTCATTTAAAAAAATTACATATTGTTATTTTAGAGTCAGATAAACGGATGGAACTACTCTCTTGACCAAAATGCATGTTGTGAAGCAACTGCTGCTTCTAATCCGAGCAAAGAGCCTGAATATCCTCTGTTTGAACCAGAATAGGGTTGAGGTATGCTAACACTTTCCACCTTTCATGGTGCGCAGCTGACTAGCAGGTCTCAGTGGGTCTCAGCTCTCTAATGCAACAGAGAGGAGAGGAGGGTGTCTAGTCTTGTCTGGCCCTGGGGAGGAAGGACGATAAGCCTTTTCCCAACAGATTGGCATGTTCCCTTAAGTCATTAGAACTTTTATATCAGATGAAGGATGGAATTGAAGCAAACCTTGTTTGTACTTCTGTTAGTTGTTGAAAATCAGCTCTGAAACTCAGATCTCGTTTGTATTTTCAGGGAAGGATCAGTGGTTTTTTGGAATGTGGATGATAAAACGGTAACGAAATTTTCCACTCTTTTTATTTATTATTTTATTGTGTTTTATCATAGAGTGCTTACTGTCTTTTTACAGATAAAAAAAGTGCTGAGAATTCTGGAGCATCATGAGATCCAACCTTATGAAATAGCTTTAGTCCACTGGGAAAATGAAGAGATCAACTACACTTTTGGAGAGTATGTTGTGTTCTTTTTTTGTTCGTATGTGCATTGTAGCCACAATATTGGATAAAGATTGATGTTTCTTCTGCAGGGGAAATACAAAACTTGAGTGTGGACACTTTATTATGAATGACAACATGGATCAACATGAAGCCATTTTGGAGAAATTTGCATTTTCTAATGCATTGTCTTTGTCAGGTGAGAACATACACTTCCACTATAAATTGTTAATATTTCTGTTGTTTTTTTGGCAATAATGCACATTTGTCTTTTGATTTCTTTTCCAGTGAAGCTAGCGATATGGGAGGTGTCATTAGACAACTTTGTTGACTCAATTCAATCAATTCCAGAGGTACAAGCAGAAATAAGCAACAGGACTTTATGACTGATTGATTATTTGTAGTTTTGTGCTCGTCATTCTTGGAAGATTTACTATGTCCTCAACATAATTGCCCGGTAAATATTGTCCTCCTCAGACTCTGAAGTCTGGCAAAAGAGTGAAGTTGTCCTCTGCAGAAGTTATGAAGAAAATAGGAGAGCTTTTCACATTAAGGTAAATTAGTGAAGTTGCTTCTGTAAATATTGAATTTTAATATTCAAGGCTTTAGCAGAATGGTCAAATGTTCCTGTTTATTGCTGCCAATTCACAGACGAATCAACGTCTGTGAATCTCCGAAGGGGATTTCAGTAAATGACCTTGGCAGTCGTCACTTTGCAAAAATTTGATGTCAAGTCACATTTTCAGATTAACAGAGAGGCAACAGTTGGGTCCAAACAGGATATGGGTGACACCATATTTGGTTGACGGTTTCTGTTTCATCGTGTCTTTAGAATATAATAACTGGAGTGGAAAAATGGAAATGGGACAGAAATTAAGTACTCCTTTCAAAAAAACTTTTTTTTTTTTTTTTTTTTTTACAGTTGATTGATGTGGAGAAAAAAATGGATGAAAAATTCTAAAATTTATGAAAATGGAAATATTTATCAGCTAAGGATAATCTTGAATTGCCCTATCATTAGTAATATAATTGGTTCTCTTTTTAATGTGCATGTTTTAACCTCCGATTCTTTTTTGTTTCATTTAAAGAAACAAGCAGACAACAAACAGACTGCAAGCAGAACCACACTGTGGAATAATACAGGATTTTCTTTGTACCTCCAGTGTTGCTGGAGTTTTGACTCAGAGCCTTTTCCCCTCTCTGCACTCTTTGAAAGTACATAAAGCTTTATCAGAAATGACAAAGAAAAAAAAGAAGACAACAGTGATAAATTCTATGGAGCATTTGAACTTTCATGAATGGTTGTCTATTATTAGCAGGAGCTCTTTTCACCAAGCCTGATTTGTAATATTTCTATGTATTCACATCCTGCTGACAGACACTGTATAAACCTGAGGTCGGACCTTCTCCTTACACCGGACTTCTATTGGGACAGAGAAAACCTGGAAAAACTCTATGACAAAACCTGCCAGTTTCTCAGCATCAAACGCAGGGTCAATGTCAGTAAACGTAAAATATAATCGGTCACTGTTGTTGTCATTAATTCCTGACCTGCTCTGAATGGATGCTTGAAATGTTGTCAGGTTTTGAATGAGAAGCTGGAACACTGCACACAGTTGACAGACCTGATGAGGAGCCACCTGAGTGAGAAGCACAGTTTGAGGTTGGAGTGGATGATCGTCATCCTCATCACCATCGAAGTAAGACACACTCCCATGTGTGAAAGCGCTTTCAACGCTATCGTCTGAATAAAATTGAAATTGATACATGTATCATGTTTTGTTCTGTTTGGTTTGGCAGTGCACAGGTATAAGCGGACCAAAAAATAGGAGGTCAGGTTGTGCTCTTGAACCTCACTAAGTTTGATTAGTGCAGTTGTTATGGTCCGCGCCAAAATATGATGACTGCCCCTGTTGCGTATTTTCTCCATACAGTAAAAGTTTAAAATATTTGTATACAGCCTTTTCAGTGAAATGTTACGTCCATTGCTCTGTTTACACAACAGGTCATGTTTGAACTTGTAAGAATGATCTTCTGAAGAGCTCCTCAAACAACTCAAGGACAGCAGGCCAGATGCTGGCAGAGATATTTGACGATGTTCTCTGGAACCAACCGACTTCATTTACTCAATCCAGTTCTTCCAGTGTCTTCTAGTTCCAATGTACGGTATTTTCAACCTCGTTAGATTTTTTTAAAAATTAAATATTTAAAACTTCAATTTTCTGTTACACTGAATATCACAGTTTCAAGAGATTTCAGGGCCTCCGATTCTGCTTTTTCACAAGAATTTTTAAACTGTTGGCGTTAATTAAAACAGCAGTATATTTTGGAATTGTTTGGTACATTTATGTTTAAGATATTCCATTATTTCTTCATTGAATGTAAGCTGTAAAAAAAAAAAGAAGAAAAAAATTGGGTGCTGAAATGTATTCAAAAATCTAGTTGTGAGTGTTGTGTTGCAGAGGATGTAATTAAAATATTTGTTTTTAATGGTTTCTAGTTTTTTAACATGTACATTTTGATATCGATGAGTAATTAATGAGCTCGTTAGAATGTAAAAACCAACATCAGGATCACAGTCCTGTCTCTGGATACCAGTAAAATACAAGAATGAATTCAAATATACAGATATTTGTTCAGTCAAATAAAATAGTTTATTAATAAACCACAGTTAAACATAACAGTAGAAATTTTTAGCTTAAAGTCAGTCGACATAATTTTTTGATGGCTGAACTGTAAGGAGATTGGTGCCACCTTTGTTCTTCCTTCAGGCTCATGCACTTTGCAATTCGAGCTGAGGGATAAAACTCTGGCTGGCATGTAGTGATGCTTTCAAATACCAGAAGCCTGTTCAGAATTCTCAGTACACAACAATCCAGGACATGTATGGAGGAAGATGAAGGAAAACCAAGGTCGTGCTGGTCACTCGTCTAATGTAAGGCTTGCCGTTAGCAAATGCTGTAGATCCAGGTTGTCATAGTAATGGGATCAAGCATGAAAGATGTCAGTCTTTTTTTTTAAAACCTTGTGTTCAAACCTGTTTATGTTCCTCTTTTCCAGTCAAATAAATCGAGTTAGAATTCTCAGTTTAGCAGATATGAACGCAACAGTCTGGTGTATGTTACACTTTAAACCAGCAGAGGTCGCCGCTGCTTAGCTAAACTACTTGAAGAGTCATCTGTACTTAAAACTGGAGCTTGGAAATAAAAGGAACGAATGAAGCTGCCACAGTTTGTTTTTAAGGCTTTGCTCATTTTAATTATATTGATAAATAGGTGACGATTAGGCTGAAGTATCTGCGTATTACAATACATAAAATATGGTGTAAATATCTAATAGAAATTATCAATATATGCAGTATTATGGTCAGAATTTACAAGTTGATATACAGTAATACTTTAAGTATGCTTGAGTTTGGTTGACTTGCATAGATCCTTTAAGAATAGTAGAAAGTGGAATAGACTGAATGATGAACACGTGACAGTTAGTAATCTCTCTATGTTAATGCTCTATCAGTATCCAGCGTCAGTGTCACATAAATAATTATGAGAGGGCATTTTTTTCCCCCGCACAAATGTTTATAAAATGTCATAAACAGGAGAAAAAAAATTGAGAACAATTCTATTGTCTCAGACATTGAACTTTATCTTTAAAGGACCTTTCCAACATTTTTGGGGAATATAGTTACAGCCAATCCTCCCTGAAGCTAGACAAAAAAATCTCATCTCTCTCCTCTGTGCAGCATTAGGGAGCTAATATCCACACTTCCCTTCCACTACCATTCATTGTGCTAAGCTAACTAGCAGTCAGCTAGTGATCTCGGTGGGTCCCAGCTCCTTGATGCATACATAGGAGAGAAGTATATTCTCTACTTATTGTATATTATCTATGTAAAACACAAGTAATCGCTTTGCAGTTTTAAAGCTACTTCAGAAAAAAATGTGTATATATGTATGTATGTATATATAGATGTGTGTATATATATATAAACACAATACACATATACTGGTCATGTATACACGTGTGTGTGTGTGTGTGTGTATATACATGACCAGTCAAAAGTTTGGACACACCTTCTCATTTAATGGTTTTTATTTATTTTCATGACTATTTCCATTATAGGTTCTCGCTGAAGGCATCAAAACTATGAATGAACACATATGAAATTATGTAGTAAACAAAAAAGTGAAATAAGTCAAAACATGTTTTGTATTTTAGGTTCTTCAAAATAGCCCCCCTTTGCTTTGATTGCTGCTCTGCTCACTCCTGGCGTTCTCTCAATGAGCTTCATGAGGTCGTCACCTGAAATAGTTTTCCAACAGTCTTGAAGGAGTTCCCAGAGATGCTGAGCACCTGTTTGCCCTTCACTCTGCTGTCCATCTCATTCCAAACCATCTCAGGTGACTGTGGAGGCCAGGTCATCTGGTGCAGCACTCCATCACTCTCCTTCTCAGTCAAATAGTCCTCACACAGCCAAGAAGTGTGTTTGGGATCATTGTCCTGTTGAAAAATCAAAGATGGTCCAACTAAATGCAAACTGGATGCGATGGCGTGTCGCTGCAGGATACTGTGGTGGCCATGCTGATTCAGTTGGCCTTCAATTTTGAAGAAATCCCCTGGTGACCAACAAAGCACCCCCACACCATCACACCTCCTCGTCCATGCTTCACGGTGGGAACCATGCATGTAGAGACCATCCGTTCACCTTTCCTGCGTCACACAAAGACACAGCTGGTGGAACCAAAGATCTCAAATGTGGACTCATCAGACCAGAGCCCAGATTTCCACTGGTCTGATGTCCATTCCTTGTGTTTCTTGGCCCAAACAAATCTCTTCTGCCTGTTGCTTTTCCTTATTCAACCTTAAAGGCCTGATTGGCTCAGTCTCCTCTGAACAGTTGATGTAGAGATGTGTCTCCTACTAGAACTCTGTGAGGCGTTTATCTGGGCTCTGATCTGAGGTGCTTTCTGAGGCTGGTGACTCAGATGAACTCATCCTCAGCAGCAGAGGAGACTCTTGATCTTCCTTTCCTGGCGCGGTCCTCATGTGAGCCAGTTTAGTCGTAGTGCTTGATGGCTTTTGCGACTGAACTTGGGGACACATTTAAGGATTTTGGAATTTTCCAGACTCACTGACCTTCAGTTCTTAAAGTAATGATGGACTGTAGTTTCTCTTTACTTAGCTGATTGGTTCTTGCCATATTATGAATTCTAACAGCTGTCAAACAGGGCTGTCAGCTGTGTACCAACCTGACTTCTGCGCAACACAACTGATGGTCCCAACCCCATTAAGAAGGCAAGAAATTCCACAAATGAACCCTGACAAGGCGAACCTGAGAAGTGAAAACCATTTCAGGTGACGACATCATGAAGCTCACTGAGAGAAGGCCAAGGGTTTGCAGCGCTGTTTGCAAAGCAAAGGGAGGCTACTTGAGGAATCAAAATATAAAACATATTAACAGTTATTTAACAATCTGTTCTTTGCTACACAATTCCATATATCTTGCTTCATGTATTTGATGCCTTCAGTATGTATCTGCAATGTAGAAAGTAGTAAAATTAAAGAAAAAACATTGAATGAGAAGGTGTGTCTCAAGTTTTGACTGGTAGTGTACATCTCCTTGTGTCACACTTTGGAGGATGGCAAATAAGCAGATTTCCAAAGTTGGCTGGGTCCATTTAAAGTAGAATGGGGTACATTGAAACAAAGATGTATTAAATACGACTCAAAGGCTTGGATTAGTAGACTTAATTACTCTACATATCAAACAACTTTTGATTTTCAGGTTAATGCACAGTGCATGAAATGTAATGTCAAACCCTTCACCCCATCTTCTGAGACACTTTATGATTCTTTTACCATGTTTTTGGCTGAATCTAATATCAAAGGACAGCAGCTCACTGCAGTTTCCTGTTGTTTTTCTCTACTAAGTCCTCCTTATCCATAATGGCTTTTTGGATGACTACCTCACGGCTTGTCCCACCTTGAATTGAAAAAAGTATCATATTAGTTCATTAGGATATTGTCGTGAATGTTGTACATGTTTTCTTTTCGGCACTAAAATAAAATGAATGCAAAATCTTACTGATCGGTGTCACAGCAGTGAGATGGATTTAATCCCACTCGACGACCTTGATGCTTCCCATTGCAGTGTCCTGCTGCTCAAATGCAATGGCAAAATTTTCCTCTTCACTATCAATGTCACATGTTCCACTTGTTTGATGCATTTCTTGATATTCTTCTGCTTCGGTGTTATAATTGGGAGCCGGTTGAAATTGTTTTTCAAGAGCTACTTTTTCTTCCTGGTCTGTCTCACATTCCAGAGATTCCTCATGCTGGGACACCTCAGTTATCTCTTGAGTGTAAATGTTTTCCTCAGCATCCATCCACACGTCCTGGTCCTCCTCTGTTTTTTTGACAGGTTCCCCTGTTTTTTGCTCACGTGCTTCAGAAGGAAATTGCTGGCTTAGGGGTACCTGTTTTTTCTTCTCTGACTGCGTTGTTTCTACTGGAAGGACGTTGAGGATTACACTCTCTGTTGATTTGAGGTCCTCCACGACTTCTACTGTCTCCATTGCTTGGATGCCAGCATCTAACAGGGCTGCAGGGGTTAAGATCGCTGCTGAAGTTGACTTTGCTGCCACTTCTATGGTTTCTTTCACAGCAGCCTCAGGTGTCTGTTTGGGGCATTCAACAGGATTCACTTGTCTTACTGGCTGTACTGTTTCGACTGTGTGGACTCTGACCTCAGGCATCTCCTTGATTTCAGGTCTCTCAGTTGTTGCTGTTGTTGGTGAAGATGGGGAAGCCAGTGTCTTCATCTGCCCAAACTGTATGTTAAGTTTGAATTCTAATGATAGACTGGAGGGGGGCTCCACAGTACCTGTTGATGAGATGATCCCAGTGTTTTCAGGGACGGCTACTTCGGTATTATCAGGTGTTCCAGTCTTTTTTTGCACAAGTTGTGGTGCTTCTGCTGTGTCTTCCTTCACAGCTAATTTCTCGGATGAGCATATGGTGTCCTCTGTTTGGACACATACTTCTGCTTTTTCTAGTTTAGTTTCCTCCAAATCCTCTTTGCCATCTTCCACAGAAACATCTGTAACATCAAGTGTTTGCATGACCTCCTCAGTTACTTCCTGTTCAGTCTCTATTGCTGAAGTATTACTTATGACTTCATCTGGTTGTTCCGTCAATGTTCCAGTACGTTTCTCTAGCCCTTCACTCTGTCGTCCTTCAGCAGAAGTTGCCTCTTTTACGTCTTCCTCCACATTCACAGGTGATATCTCTGGTACGGTTACATGTTGAATAACCTCTTCAACAGTCACTCTGTTTTCCTCAAAATATTCGTCTTCTACCCCCGGAGTGGCTAAGAGGTTGTCAACTTTTTTCAATGTTTCCTGAGAAACATCTATGACTTCACTGGCTTCAGCTACACTGGCCTGAAGCACCGTGTCAACAGTCGTCTCTGCTGATTCAATATCAACATTGACCACCTGCACTTGAACGCTGTGGTTGTCGTCAAACTCCACGGTTGGCGCGTGCAGCGTCAAAACCACACTGCCTTCTTGTGCTGTCTCAGAGAAATCATCTATCATTAATGGTGTGGCCATCTCAGCTGTTTCCCTGAGCTCTAGCTCCCCCACCACTGTGTCTATCAAGGGTACATGCATGTCTGTTGGTTTTTCAATCAGAAGCTCAGTTATTGTAGGTGAGACCTCTTTAAGATTACATGTGGTTACTTGTGCCGGTTTGCCATGCTCAAGTGACACAGTCCTCATTTCAGCGGCTGGAAGTTCACTTTCTTTTTCTCGGTCAGGTGTAACTTCCATTTCACTGCAATGCACCTCATGCTTGGGTTCATCTGTAACTGAAGCCATATCTACACAAGGTGCAGCAGCGTCTTCAGAAATAATTGCCTTTTCAAGTATCTGAGCACAACTTGTTTCGTCATTAATACAGATTACATGAACAGCTTCTACAAACTGAGGTGTGCAGTATTCCTCCTCAGCTTGAACATCCTGAACATCAGCGGTGCTCTCTATTTTCTTATGCTTCTCCTGGGTTTCTAAACCCCCATCCCTTTGGGATGTTAGTTCCTCTGTAGCAGTGACATGCTGTGTTTCTGCTGTGGGGATTTCTTCTAAAACCTTCGCAAGATCCTGAACTTTACTTTCCTCAACACATTCTGGGACTACATGTGCAGATGTAGCAACATCAGTTTCTGTCTCAGTTACATTATCTTTTACATCACATTGGAATAATTCTGGTTGTTGAACTATTTCTGGTTTAGCCTCTTCTGCCTGCACTTCTTCTGACTCAGAATCTGCCTTTACTGTCTCTTTAGACATGTCTATTTCTTCTGCTGGAACGACCTTTGATATTTCTTCCTTTTTAAGTGATTCCAAATCTCTTTCCTCTGATTCTGACTGTGGTGCTCGTGCAGCTTCTACCACTGCTGGTTCTGCAATAAGTTCAGTTTTTGATGCATCAGCTTCTTTCTCATCTTCACGCTGTTGCTCAACGTGATCTTCAGTTAGAGGCGCTGTTACTTCTTCAAGTGTTCCAACTATTTCTGCCTCCGGAACACTGACTTCAACTGGTTGAACAAGAACTTCCTCTGAATCTGATGTGGCTGCTTCTAATATTAGGGCACCTTGATGATGAGCGATGTCTTTACATTCTAGATCCAAGATGGTGCCAGAGAAATGCTCTGTAAACAGTTCATCTGTGCATTTTTCTGTTTCTGGAACATCCTCTGATGCTTCTTCTTCAGGTTCAACTTTTACTGTTTCATCTGCAGGAATATCTGTGAGCATTCCTTCTGTTTCCTCTGATTGAAGGCTACCTTCCTTTAATGCTGTTAATATTTTCTCCACCACAATAGGTGGATGATCCTCAACATTTTTATCTATAGTTTCTATCAATGACTGTATTTCCTGCTCAAGAGCTCCATCGGTTTCTGCTGTAACAGCTGAAGCTATGTCTTCCATGTCCATTTTGGGGAGCTCTGCTTCAGTTTGATGTATGCTAACCTCATCTGGATTAATTCCTTTATCTTCTGGTAAGAGTTCTGCCAACACCTCTTCATTCACCTCAGCTTCCACCAGATGTTGGCTCTCATTAGCGCTTCCTAATCCTTTGATTCTGTCTTCCTGCTGTGAAACTGTCACCTCGTGCACTTCGTCTACAGCACTTTTTGCTGTGGCGAACTCCTCAGCAGGAATCTCGGATACAAGTTCTGTAGAAGTGGCTTCTTTGACTTCAGACAGGGTCTCTTTTTGAGCTGTTGCTGCAAGCTTGTTGAGTGCATCCAGTTCTTCCACCTTCAGACCGATTTTTATTGCTGTTGCATCGGATTCAGTGTGTTTTTCCAGAATTTTTGGCTGCTGCTCCTCTACAAATGTTCCGAGTATAAGATGTGAGACAGAGTCAACTATTCTCTCCAAGTTCAGCTCCTCCAGACACACTGGGATTGCGTTCGGCTCCACAGAAATGGTTTCTACAACCTCCTGAAGCAGTAGCTCTGTTTCCTTTAGGTCGTACTCTGCTGGGACTGGTGTTGTGTTTCCAGATGTTTTTGAAGATTCAGATAACTGGGAAACTGCAGAGATCATCTCGGTTTCATCAGATTGGGTGATATCGACCGGCTCTGGTGCTGTAAAAGCCTCAGATGTGATCTCTATCAGATCCTCTGCTATCGTGTCGTCTCTCATTGCCTCTTCAAAGACTGAGGCTGGTGTTGCCATGGTTTCTGTAATTAAACCCTCCTCTGGAATATCACTGAGTTGTTGATGTTTGCTTATTATTTCTGTAAAGTTTTCAAGTTCTGCATTTGTAGCAGAGACTGGCGACGCCTTATTTTCTAAAGCGTCATCCTTTTCTTGGTCTGTCTGGGCTTCAGGCTGGAGGGTTGGCTTGGATATCTGATTCAGGATGTCCGGCTCAACTTCATCTGTTTCCCTGAGTAAATGACTTTCTACCTCTGTCTCGGTTTGTATGACAGCTTCTACCTCAACAGTATCAAACTCAGACAATGGAATCACAGCTGGTGTCTCAGACTCGTCATCATCATCTGAATCTCCGTCCCTATCAGCCTCATCTGAGGATAATTGGCCTTCGGCAGACTTCCTCTTTTTGCGGCCAGGGAGAAGCTTCTTCATGGAACACAAGGATTCCTCTTGAGTAACTTCAGTATTAGAAGATAACATATATTTGCTTTCTTCTTCATCCCTGGCTTTCCTTTTAGGGGTTACAAGTCTTTTAAATGACTGCCATGTTGACACGCCGTCATTCTCAGAAAGACTTCTAGTTTGTTTAGGGGATGAGGCTGCAATCTCATCAGTCTCAAAGCCTTTTATCGGGGATTCCACACGATGTGTTGATTCATCAACTCGCTTCTCAGTTTGTGGTGTTTCATCCTCAGAGTCTGATGTTTTTTGACTTCTTCTCCTCCCAGATCCACACAAAACAGCCTCCCAAGAAACGGAGGAGTCTTTTCTTTTTCTTTTCTCCTCAGTGCTGTGATCAGATATTTGCTCTCCTTCGCTTAGCTTTTGCTCCTCTGATGACACCGGGCTTTGGGTTTCTTCATTTTTCTTCAGACGCTTTTTTGGAGTCATAAGTTTTTTGAAAGAAGCCCACGCACCATCCTCTTCTTCTGCACCCTCTACAAGTGGTTGAGCCAGGACGTCCTCTTTCTGTTGCTTTGTTAGTTCAGCAGGTGTTGAGAGCTGATCTGGAAAGTATTCTCCAGAGTCAGACAGGTTTGCGTCACTTGATTTTCTTTCTTTTTGCTTTTTGGGGAGTTTCTTTAAATTCGAACCTGACAAGAACCTTTTGAGGGGACTGGCTTGAACTTTTTCTTGAGAACTCATAATTTCAGGTTTACTGACAAAATCAGGAGATATTTTCTCCTCCAGGCCTCCGTTGGACAACCCTCCAGACAAGGTCTTCTCTTGGATATCTTTCTTGCCTCTCTCCTCTGCAATGCCTTGATTACTCACCTCTTTTTCTTGTTGTTGGTTTTGTTCAGTTTTTGCTTCCTCTTTCCCCAGGTTTACAAGTTCATTCTCTGTTGTCTCATCATCTGCAGCCTTCTTCCTTTTCCGTAGGTTAGAAAAGATTCCTGTCTTAAAAAACCTTTTAATTGGCGACACAACCTCTTCTTGTTCAGAGCTAGAAGGAGAGGTGGGATCAGACTCTTTTTCCTGTGAGCCAGCTTGATGTTCATCTTCACCAACAGTTGTACCTGCAACTCTTTCTTTGGTCTTTTTTTCTGTGTTCTCTAGAACATCCTCATCCGTGAGAGTCGGACATGTTGTTGAATCATTATCGTTACTTTCTTGTGCTGTGTTCAGATCAGTATTCTGTTCAGCATCCTCACTTTTGGGTTTCATGGCGGCATCATGATGATGATGATCATCACCTGGTATGCTTTGTGTCTCCGTGTGGGTCTCAACAAGTGCATCTGTTGCTGGCTCTGGTTTCTTCCTTGAGCCTCTCTTTAACGTAAATTTCAACCCAATATTGCTAAAAATATTCTTGAAGCTTTCATTGACGTCATTTTGGTTTTCTTCCAGTTCACTCATTTCTAAGGATATTTCTTCATCAGGATAAACATCAGCCTCATGAGGTGATTCCTTCTCAATAATGTTGACATTTTCTATTGTTTTTTTTGCTTCTTTAAGGGACATTTCTGAAGCTGTGATGGCCAAACCAGAAAAGAGAATAACATTACACCACAGGAATTGCAGTAAAAATCTATGGTAACAAAGAGCTATCAGCTCTAAGATATCGATCTGTTGAAATGATGCTGCGATTGTTCATCAGTGAGCTCTAGATGAGGAGTACTCACCCTCTGCAGCAGTCTCATTCTCACGGTGACCATTAACTTCAGCTAAACGACTAGCTGCTTTTGTGTTGATCTCAGAAAGCTGGCCAGCATTTTTGTGAGGCTGAAAGGAAGCAAAAAACACTAATGAACAGTGTGCTTTTGCTCTTGTGGCAAATTGATACGGAAATAAAATCACATAGACAAACCATTTTCCATTATTAGTGTTTCCATCAGCAAGTTTTGGTGTGCATCTTGAAGAGTTTTACAATGAAGTAAATGGAGTTACTGCACAAAATGGGAGATTAAAACTTTCCTTGAATGAGCCCAGATATGTCTAACCCTTAACTCACATGACTGAGCAGATTTTTTTCCCGTCTTCTCGAATATTCTCAAACGTTGCTTTGTCTCTAGACAGCACGCAACATGGGCAAGACGAGCTTGATCAAAAGAACATTTACAACTTGGCTAAATTAAAGTAATTCCTCAAGACTGCTCTGTATTTTTTTGTTTGTAGTTAGCCAAGAGGACTAGTTTTGCTGCCATGTTTGTAACCTTCTCTTCCTTGTTACAGCCCTGTCTACTGTTGGCTATACTGCAGTCTTCTGACAAAAATATGCTCTGGGTGTTTATCTACTCAAAAACAGTTGATGGAAATATGCCTAACAGCTTTTTTTGTGACATTTCCAATGTTTGCTAAAATTTGCTGGACAAAGCATACAACACCACAATCATTTTAACCCTTGTAACTACACAAGTACTTCCAAATGATATTAGATCTGTTCTTCTGAAGTACAACTTTTGATCAGCTGAACTCTTTATTGCAAACAAATAACACAGTCCAATTAATTTTGGTTGTGTGGGATTGCAGCATTACCGTTTACAACCCCCAATCTGAAATCCTTAAACCAGATTACTATGAGAGAGCGAAGCAAACAACAAAACCCTGAACTTGTGTGGTGCAACATACTTAAACTGTAGCTGTTACATGCTAACAGGTGAGGAGACACTGTCTGACAATGATGCTGTAGGTTCATTTTCAGCCATGTCTTCCATGTACCTAACACGCACAGCATTGGTCTGCTTTCTTTGAGCAATAGCTTTTTGACAGCTTAATCAGTTCAGACACAATACAACAAAGCATTTCCATTAATTATACAGATTGATATTTTAATTGTGCTCATGAAATCAGTTAAGACAAACTTCTTATTTATTCCTTGAAATCATTAGTTTGAGCTTTGCTCTTAAACCAATTCCCAACAATGTCATAAATAAAAAAAAAAAAAACATTGATCAAATAGGCGGCACAGTGGTGCAGTGGTTCACACTGGCGCCTCACAGCAAGAAGGTTCCAAGTTTGAGCCCCGGTTCAAGCATGGGGTCTTTCTGTGTGGAGTCTCCATGTTCTCCCTGTTCCTGTGTTGGTTCTCTCTGGTACTCCAGCTTCCCCCCACAGTCCAAAGACATGCAAAAGGGGACGAGGCTGATTGATACTCTAAATTGACTGTAGACGTAGCTGTGAGTGTGAATGGTTGTCCATTCGCCTCTCGCCCGAAGGCTGGTGGGATAGGCACCAGATCCCCCTGCGACCCTTAACAGGATAAACGGTAGAAAATGGATGGATGTTGATAGAATGAAACAAGACACAACTTTTGTATAGAATATTATAAAATGAACATGCCTCAATGCCCAAAGATCAAAGGCCATATTATGATTATGGCTGTTATGACCTGATTTTCTTAGGTTCTTCTCTGATTCATATCGTCTCATCTAACGTAAATTAAAGATTTAGAAGCACATTTATGACACATTCATGTTTATGATCAATGATATGATTCCGGCCTCATAAAGATTTAATTGTTGGCTCGTGACAAAGAGAAAACGGTTATTTATTGAGCTGCAAAACTGTAGGAAGCCCATCTGTGTTATACAAAGGTCAGATGTCCCATTTTATGTTTACAAGTTAAAATAATGAGACATTAATAGCCATCCTCGTCCTCATATGACTCCTTCCATGATTAACCGGAGATGATGTTGATACACTGAAGATCAATGTTGCCTTCTGCTGAGAGCAGGGAAGAGGAAATGCCATCTCTCCCTTGAGCTTTGCTTTGATTCTTCTAAGAATGGAAGGTTATTTTTCCTCCTTGCTGTTTCCTGTTTGATCTACTGTAAATGTACACCAGTGCATCTTCAGTAAAGCATCAGCAGTGATCAGAAAATCAAACTCAGCTTCCAAGCACACATGCAGTTTCTGACTTGAATGGTGCAGACGTTTTCACACAACATAATGAGAGAATAGAGTTGAAATGGCAATTTAAAAAAATTTTTTTTACGTCTTCATATAACCAAATGGGTATGTTCCATCACTTCACATAGGAAAAGGAGTTTTCTTTTAGTTTGAGGTTAATGGGTTTGTTGGCATGCAGCACCTGCACTACCCTGTCTCCTACCGTCCGTCCTGTATAACATCCGAATGGAGCTTTTAAATGTGTTTACATTGATTCAAAGTCTTTCATTCGAAACAAATCATCATTTAGAAGTTCACGTGCAATGGCTGTTGGGCACTTTGTCAACAAATTGAAGGTGCAGCAAAACCAACCTTTTGTCAACAAATTGAAGGTGCAGCAAAACCAACCTTTGCCTCACATGGCTCCGTCTGAGCATCCTCCACTTGTCCGCTCTCCTGTTCGGCCGCATCCCTTCCGTCCTCCCGCTGCGCAGACTGAGCGTCTCCCATGATCGCAACTGCAGCGCCTCACTGTCCGGAATCAGTCACAGAAGTGATGCAGATCTCCCACTGCGCATGAACCACAGCCTTGTAGCTCCGTGAGAAGACGTCAGGAGGATCAGATCCCAAATGCTGCAGTTTAAAGCTTGAAAAGTCTTTTTTCCCCTTTAGTCAAACACCTCCCTGCAGGATCACATGAAACCTATGAGCAAGCTGGCCCGGCTCGGCCCGGCTCGGCTCGGCCCGCCTCTCGCCGCATCAAGTTAAGAAAAAAAAAAAATCCTGCAGAGAAAGAAAGCACAGGCTGTCCTCTGATGATTGAGGCAAATGTCCAGGTTACATGTACCTCTGCGTGATGCCCGTGATGGTTGAGGTTGCAAGAGTAGATGGTGTGTCAGAATGTAGTAGACAGATAAATACACCGGAAACAAAGTTGATTTCATTATTTGACATTTGATTGAAGAAGTCGTGAACATGACATAAAACATCTACAACCACTAGTTTATCTGCTATGTAATGTAAAAATTGCACGCATAATAAACAAGAGATCATTTTTTTGTGGTAGTAATAATTTTTATTCTCTATTTGATTTTATTTAACTTTTTTAAAACGTACTTTTACTCATGAAATCAACTTTTTACGGGGGGGGGGGACTGCAAGTCGCATCAGACACTGATGATAATGATGGTTAGGGGAAAGAAAAGAAAAAGGCTACAATGAGAAATGCAAATATAAAGGAAACAAATACAGTAGGCTAATTTCTAATATAATAAAATACAATATATGTCAGTTGGGGAAAAAAAACAGTGGACAGACAAATCAATCAACCCCTTAGCAATTCAATCTTGTAGTCATTTTATAGCTTTTCATTAATAATGTGTTTAGCTAACCTGCTCAAGCATTTCAGGAACTGGACTTGAACTCTTTTTTTTTTTTTTTTTTAAAGGGGGGGGGACAGATGAGTGAGCAAATTTAAGGTCAGTCACAACAGCTCATGACAGTGAAAGCTGGATACTGATGATACTGTTAGAGGAAGTGAGTCACTATCTCCTTGGATTAGTGTGTTTATGTACCTGCTGCCAAGGTGCACAATGGTTTGGCTATCGGCAAAAGCTAAAGGGCTTTTAGCAAAAGCTAAAAGGCTGTTGGAAACCAAGATTTTTAGAATATGCCGTCATTTAAACATGATGAGACTCCTACGAACAGCAAGCAAGGCATCAAGGTGCCTTGTAAACAAAGAAACAAGCACTTAAATGCAAGAAAAGTCTTTATCCCATCTCATTCAGTGAAGTCACCATTTCCATACACAGGGATTTTTTAACAAGTTTTGGAGAGGCCAAACCTGCAGGTGCTGAGGCCAAATACTATCTCATAAATCCTCTGATTCACATCCATGCAAACTTGTTACTGTAACCCCAAAAACGTAACATGCTGCTCGCTACATGATGGCCATCTTGGCTAGCTGACGTTGCTATTCACGAACTAACATCCAGAAGAGAGTCGGAAGAAGATTCCTTTATGCAGATGTGATATCTTATGAGGTAGTGGTCTTTATTGTCATTATTTTCAAACCCCTTTATGGTTCAGAGCCAGCTACGTCCTGGTAGTCCTCCTCCATTTGAATGTGGATTGATAATGTTGTGGCGTGGCTCCTCCAAACTTTCTAAATGTCGGAACAAATAGATTTGTAATCCCTTTTTGACAGGCTTGTGATGCTCAGGACATTTGAACCATCATTTTAGAGCCACAACAGTAACAATGGAGTGAGCTAAAGGGAAGTTTATGACAACGTTCAGCATTGTATCTTATTGCCTCTGTCTGGATTCGTTTACTAATTTCTGTGTTTGTGTTTAATATCATCCCATATCTTTATCATGAATTTATTTGAGTGTACTAGACATACAGTATCTTTAAAGATTTTGAAGAGTAAATAAATTTTCTTTAAAATGGAAATCACCTGGTAAACTGTAACTTGAGAGCAAAACAGACTTAATGTAATTTGGAGAATAAACTGAGACATGAGGACGAATATCATGACCACGGAAAGTAAACATGCCAAACTGCATGACTCATGTTGTGGATGAGCATTTTCACATTTTTTACAGGATGCACTCAGAATTGAATCTTTTACTTCAAGACATTTTGCTGAGCAATGACAATAATGTCTCAGAAAATGAGAAGTCAAATCTTCTTTTTTTTTTTTTTAACCAACATCCCCTTCATCTTACACCAGAGATGGATCCATGGAGCTTATCAACCTGAAAATGTTCCCTTTTTTTTTTACTTCTTGTTCATGAACATTTAATTTGAGTTATTTGTTTGAAATTAAAGATTAAACTCTAAGCAATATAGGAGATATTTAAGGTTTATACTCGGATACTTGCTGACTAAAGCCTCCTGAACTATGCTGGCTCTATCTTATTCATACTTCAAACAAAAGTGTTGTGTCACCAAAGTTGAACAGTGTCAAACCTTGGGAAACTGGAAAGAGGGCCGACTCTCCAAACTCATGACCGAAATTTATGTAAATGTGATTAGATGCTTGGATACACTGGTACTCAGTACAAAGCTAATCAGTTGAATTAATTGAAGTCACTACTTGGGTAACTGGAAACAGCTGATGTTTTCTCCACCTTACAGCAAACTAACTCCTGAGGCCTGATGCATTGTAACGTAATAACATGCACAAGATCTCTACAAGTGTTCTCTCCACTTCAGGATATTTGCTGATGGTTCATGAGTCAACTCATTCCTTACTTCTCAAAGCATAAGCCTGAAATATGAGTATTCTCGTCAAAATCATCTAAATTCATCCCCTGAGAACACCAAATGACAAGATTTGGGTTTTTTTTGTCCCGTATATATCATGAATATCTGTACCAGATATTTGTAGTACACTGAAGATGTTTGACATCAAATACAAATCCAGTATATCAGTACCATACGTTAGTACAAGACTGGAAATATGGGTCCAGTTTGTGGATTATTTTTAAGAGACACGCAGAAGGAAACGTAATTCTTTTTATAAGTTTTATTTTAAGAGCACACTTTTGGCCCAGTATACTAGTTTCCTGGTGTGTTTGTGCCTCAGTCATTTGGTTTTTAACCATTCTGAAGCTCTGAGGGGTGCGGAGGCCAAGATAGATTCCTCCGAATCCCATTTGGTTACTAAAAGGATGGAGAAAACACATAACAAATGTCATGCTGGTCAAACTCGAAATCAGATGCCTTTCAAGACGTGAGTATGTGTAAACTGAAACTTTATCGAGGGTTTTCAGTCAGAAGACCTTGAAGAAAGGCCTTCAAATTTGACATCGATATCTAAATGAACCCAAGGTTGAACTGATTAGATTTTGGCAGTCAAAGCTCAAGGTCACTGTCATTGACTTTTTGGTCTCTCTTTTGGTTATTTCTAAAGAATGGTGAATGGCCACAACTCTAAAATTAACAAGCAAATTATGAAAATTTCTGTAAAAAGATTAATAGCATAAAATAATACAGTTCTGAAATTTTACGTTGAAAATTCCATAAGTGAACTACAGGGGAAATCATGATGTTTGCCGTGACAAATTTTCTGGCCATAATTCAATGCCATTTCTCTTTATGTCTTGAGGGAACACTGATCCATTGATCTGATTCCATTTAGCCAAAAAAGACATACAATGAGATTTATATTCATTCATATATCATTATATACATGTGAACAAACTTAGATGTGAACTGAAACTGGACTGAATTCAGTGGCCCCCACTCCTGAGGTAGTAATTCTGGTTTTACAGTATTCTAAAATGAAATATCTTATGGATTGGGGTCGCATGGCTCAGAGGTAGAGTGGCCGCCGCGCAACCGAGGGGTCGCTGGTTCGATCCTCACTTCCCCCGGTGACCATGTCCAAGTATCCTTGAGAAAGATACTGACCCCTAATTGCTCCTGATGGCCCTGTGATGGACTGGCGACCCGTCTAGGATGTACCCCTCTTGCCCGGGGTCAGCTGGGATAGGCTCCACCCCGCCCCCCATTAAACATCTGTTAATATTGTACAAATGCAGCAATGACTGACACAAGATTACAGTTGGTTACATCTTATCATTTTCACCCAGGATTGTTATTCTGGCTCAGTTAATGGAAAATACACAGTTATAACAGTTTGAAGCCTACAAGGTCCTGCACTGACAAGAACTCCATCTGATGATTGTACTGTTGTACCACTGACATCTACTGGACAAAACCACTAAAATACTGACTTCAGTTAAAAAACTGATTTCAGGTAATGATTCTACAATATTATCGAGAAAATATATTTTGATTTTTTTAATGTAACATATTGTCGCAATATGGTTGTGATCTGTAAGATTTTCAGGTATTTCAGTGTTTTATTTTTGAATTCGCTTATTTAAGAATTGATTTCTTTTTAATCAAGGTAACTTTAAGAAAAAGCATAAATTAAATAAAGATATTTGCACTTGTAAGTGTTTGCATTGTGGCTTAGTAGGCATATGTTCTCACGTCAGATTGGCTCAGGCGGGAAGTTCATCAGAATAATGTTAAGCAACTTACATTTTGAGAATGCATGACCAAAAAAAAAACCCCCCTCTAAACAAATTCAGTGTGACTCAAAAATGACTCACACACACACACACACACACACACACACACACACACACACACACACACACACACACACACACACATCATGCATCCACATGCACATGCTGGCTGTGGAAATTACACAGTCCTATGAGTCAATTTTCCCTGTTAAAATAAACTTTGGCTTCTGTTTTGGGTGGTGTGAACAATAATCACTTGACCTTTGGTGGTTTCACTGCTGCCATGTATCAACCCACTCTAACTGCATTTCTTAAAGGAAACTAAAATCAGATAACATATCTCAAATACTTCCTTGTGGTTTCTAATACTCTGAAAAAAAGCATCTCCAGAATATGATATCATCACTCTTTTGCTGTTTTCTCTTTTGGTGCATCAGTTTACACTATACAAACCTTCATCTGTTGTGTTCTCACGTATGAAGACACAACAGAAAACTTCACTTCATGCACTGGGAGTACAAAACATTGTAGATAAAAATAACAGTTATCAAATGTTACTTTACTGTGCGTCATTCCATACCTGCTGTGACCATGTGACATAAGAGGAATGCGGAATGTTTCGTTTCTAGAAACCTTTCCTCTAAAAACCGGTGTACTGTTGATGGTGGTCAACATTTTCATCAAAATGAATCGAATCGTGCTGAAATTTGTGTGATCAACTTGTAAGAGAGACGAAGAGACAGAAACAACCCTGACAATAACTAAGGTATGATGATTTCGCTTTTACATTTTTGACCTACTGTCATTTTTAGACTTATTTTAGGCGCCATTTTAAAATTTGAGGTGAAAATACGGTCAATATACCTTCAATAAGTCTTCCTTTCCACTTACTCATATACGACACATTTCTTATCAGTGTATCCTTATCAACAGTAAAAAGGAACTAACGCAAACCAGATTTCCTCTTGAGGCTGGTTAAGCCGACTTTGTCCGACTTTTTCGAACTGCTGCTTTTATTGAGAAGGGTGACGGGCCCTGGCTTTCAAGGAACATTTGAATTATTCAGGAACATTCACACCTGATATGGACTGCGAAACATTTAATCTCTTCTGTTTTTAAGTTTTCCACGTGCATGTGTGAACCCAGACCTGTTTGCCATCATCACTGCTCAGGGAACTTTGAACTGATCCACTGGCAACTACAGTTTTAGATCAGAGGAGAGTTATTGATTGACACTACGTGGACAGAGCTCTTAGAATGTGGTGATATTTTACAGGTTACAATCTCATTAAAAAAAACAAAAAACGTGTGAAACAAAGCTGTAGTTTGGTGTAAAAAAAAATTTCAAGAGAAAAGAAATCTGAAAGACCAACGTATGCGGACATCTCTGTTTGCAATCAGCACAAGAAATGTAACTTAAGTATATTTTACATGGCTGCATCTTTATTTTTTCATTCAGCACCTTTTCTAGTGCTGAATGAAAAATGCAATGTTTGCAAATTTACATATTTTTAGAGCAAAATGTTAGTGAGGGGGTAGTTCTGTTATACTCATGTCACTGAAATATTATTATATAAGACATAAGCTGATCAACAATACTAAAGCAGCATCGTGTAATAGCAACTTTCTGGTGTGTGCTGTTAGAAATACACACTTTGAGCGACATCAGGGAAATCTGGAGTCACGGGAGAGGAAGGAGGAAAAAGAGCACAGGAGACACTTGAAGGCCACTGTGGTGATGGATGGGGTTGTTAAAGTCTTTTACTGTTTCTTTCAGGCATGAGAGACCGTCTGACACACCTCCATCAGGTGGAGACTGCTTCTGAGGGCTTCACCACAGTAGCGCTAGATGACCTGTCACAGTATGAAGCAACAGCTTCAGCAGTATTTTCAGCAGAAGCAGCACGTCGAAACCAGGACCTGGATGATATCCTGGAGGAGGCTCAGCAGATACGCCTGGAGATCCTGCAGATCCAGAATGACATCAGCGAGCTGAAGAGAGTGCAATACCAGGCTCTGAACCAGACTTCACACCAGAATGCAACAAAGTGGGACATCCGTACTATTGCAGCAGATATTAAATCCAGAGGAGAGAATGTGCTAAGGCGGCTGCACATGATGAACGCTCTCAGTAGAGAAATGAAAGCTCAGCGAGGCAGCAGTGACCCGACCACACGTATCGCCCTAGCACAATACCAGTATCTGAGCAAGGCTCTTCAACAAGCCATGTTCAGCTACAATGACACTGAAATGCACCACAGGGAGGCTTGTATGGGGCAAATCCGGCGCCAGATGGAGGTGGTGGGCCGGGAGGTCAGTGAGGATGAGCTGGGCGAGATGATAGAGCGTGAGGACTGGATGGTGTTCAGCATCCAGGGGGAGGGTAAAACAACCCAAGCCGCTCTCTTGCAGATCGAGCCGTCACAAGGAGCTGCTGGAGCTGGAGAGGAGAGTCAAGGAGATCCAAGAACTATTCCTGGATGCAGCCGTGCTCACTGAAGAGCAGGGCACCATCACTGAGAACATCCAGAGAAATGTTCAAAACACAGAGGCAACTGTTCGGGACACTGCTGAAGAACTGAATAAAGCTCATGAATCTGACAAAAACAACCCATTTAAGAAGCTGTTTTGCGGCTGCTTTCCATGTTATTACAGTTAAGTGTGTCATTGAGTCAAAATACAGGAACAGCTCAGACCAAGAGATCTGTTTCCATTCACCCATCCCTTCTTTAAACAGCTTTGACCTACTAACTAATTATAGACCAATGTCCCCCTCATGTCCAAACTGTTGAGACAACTCATTGTCCATCTTTCTTCTCCAAATACACCAGTAAACCTACAGTTCTAAGGTATTTAGCTACCCTCTTACTGCGAAGGACTCTGATTATTCAGCTGTCTTTCTGTTAAGTACAAAATATTTTGAATGGTTTCGATTCAAAATTGTTCAAAATAGACAAAATCATCTCCATGTCAAAATTCTGCTGGTACTGATACAAACTTTTACTTAAATAATATTGTGAACAAAGCGTAGGACCCCAACAAGAGGAAAAGGATTTTATGTATAATGTCATATTTATTTCACAATATATCATTATAAAATCTCAAACTAAACCAAGCGGTGGTTAATGACAATAATTTATTGTAAGTAAGGTCTCGTTTTGATTATTGTGACTTTAGGCTTTTTGAGAATTTGGGGCTGCACTGCGTGGACTTGTAACGAGTCTCCCCCTGCTGGCAACTAGACAGAATGCAGGTTTAACTCAATTCCGTTTTCAGGCCAATACGATCTCGCGCCTTCGATTTCGTCCGACATGTAACGGACATAAGAATGTGTACACAGCATTAAAGCTCCCGAACAGCCATTAAATGGAACTTGAAGATTATATTTTGTGTGTTTATTGCAAGTTCTATAATAAAGGCTGAAATTTACATCGTTCTGTTTTGATCATTTTGTTTTCTTTCCATGGAACTTTTATAAGTGAAGTCGCTTAACCACTGTTTTACAAGCACTTGTTTCTCAGAAGGTGAGCCGAGCTTCAGGCTGGTGCCCCACCGACGGTGCAAATGTGTGCGGGATGAAAGCGCTTCATCTTCTTCCGCATTAGAGCCTGTTGCTGCTGCAGCCCAACGCCTCGAACTGTGTGTCATTGTGTCACCTCAGCACGGGCGTGTGTGTGCATGCGTGTATGTGCGCGCGTGTAACGTCTTAATAAAAGCCAACTGATTCACGTACACGTTGAAATTTGGTGAAGAAACGGTGAGAAAAAGAGGAAATGAGCCCTCCCTCCATCTGTTTCAGCCACTTCAATATAATTAGACGCGGAGAGGCGCAGAACACAAGGTAAGTTCTCTCTTTATTCCTATGTTTATTTATTATCGAACAACTGATGGATAGATTCGCGAGTTCTATACCCACTTTACGTGATTAAGTGAGCCCTCATTATTCCGATCCATTAAAAGGCCAATTGTACTTCAAGATGTGTTGATATGATTTTATTCTAAAACATGTTATACAGTAAAATCACCGGTGCTGTTTGATTTCCTCTCTGTTGATGACCTGTAGTTTCAATATGTCGAACGTCTCAACTGAGGAAGTAACTCACCAGTTTCCTTTCTAGAGTTTAAGCAGATGTACTCCCTCCATATAACTGGTGAATAAAATTGAAAAATGCTCATCATAATTACCCCAAAACCCAAAGTGACAAGTTTATATGGAAATAATACATTTTTGAATTAAACTATACTGTATAATGGTAGAATATTTAAGTTCTCTGGAGTTTACTGCCCCCCTCTAACCTTTCTACTAGGCTACAAAATTAACAATAATAATGTAATATGATATACACTGGAGTTGATTCCCCTCCTTATTTCCTTCAAAATTAGAAAATTTTTTGGTCACGTTGCATTGTTTTTTTTTTTTATTATTTATTCCATTCCCACATATTTGACTGTTATGTATTGAAGAGCAGGACAGGACTCAACACAACACTGCAAAAATCCTGTTTCTAAACCTGTCAGGCTGCCGTCACTTATGTCAGTTTGTGTCAGAGGTGCAGTCAGTTTTATAGTCACCAAGTCACACACAATTTGGTATGTCAGTATTTTAATATCCGAAGGGGGGCTTAAAAGATTAGTTTGCAAAAATGTCCATTATTATTGGTGACTTTATTATTTTACGAGCAGTGTCTGACTTATCTTACTTTTGGATCCAATGTACTGTACATGCCAGTAATAATTAATTACCGCATCCATCCCTGCTGGCCAAAAAAAAGGTTGGATAGCATGGGTATCATCATGGAAAGGCCTTTTAGGCATTAGCATTTCCTAAACTGTGATGTGAATGTATTTTTTGTCGACCTATGAAGTCAGGATTCTTAAGAAAATGCTGAGAGATGATATATATAGGTCAGTAAACGCCTCTGCCCCCTTACAGGTGAGATGAGGGACAGACTTAATGAGTTGCAGATCTGCAAGCCTACAGAGGAGGAGCATGGGCCTACAGAGAACCACAGCCACAACCCTGAGGATGAGGAGGGCCATCTGCAACAGCATGCCGTTGTGTTCCAGGGAGAGGATGTGATGGATGGCATCTTCAAGGAGGCACAGGCAATGAGGAAGGAGATGTTGCTGCTCAAAATGGACGTGAAGCGTATGGGGAAGCAGAACACCAGGTTCCTCACGTCAGTTAGGAGGATCAGCAGCATCAAACGAGACTCCAATGCGCTGGGACGTGACATCAAAACCAGAGGGGAGGCCATCTATGCTCGCCTGGAGAAGATGGGGAGGCTTAGCAAGGAGCTTGAGGAGAGGCATGGTCCTATGTCGGCTCTGGCTCGTATGGTACACTCGCAGTATGTCTCTTTGACGGGAACCTTTCATGCGGCCATGTCAGAGTACAACGAGGCCGAGATGGTGCAGAGGGAGAACTGTAAGACCCGCATTCAGAGGCAAGCTGAGATCATGGGCAAGGATGTGAGCCGAGAGCAGATAGATGAGATGATTGAGACAGGCAAGTGGAACGTCTTCTCGGATAACCTGCTGCTGGAGGGGAAGACAGCCAGGTCCGCTCTCACAGAGATCGAGAACCGGCACAAGGAGCTAGTGGAGCTGGAGGGCCGCATCAGGGACATTCATGAGCTCTTTTTCCAAATGGCCCTGCTGGTGGAGGACCAGAGCTGCATGGTGGACAACATTGAAGCGAATGTATGTAAGACGCAGGACTATGTCAGCAAGGGTGCAGCTCAGATCAAAAAGGCAGTGATATACAAGAAAAACAATCCATGCAAGAAACTGTTCTGTTGTTGCTTCCCCTGCTGCAACTGAGAACACTGAAAAATGCAAAGATCCAGATTAGATGGAATCATCTCAAATGCAAAGATTCTTGTTATGTTTTAGCTTTTGTTTCTGTATTTATGAAGGTCGTATTCAGAGCTGATTTTAAAGGTAGCATATGTTCACATTTCACTTTTTTGTTACCCGAGCTGGTCTGTGAAAGGTCTGCATTTCCCACAATAGCACATGCAAATGTGCACAGTGTGATATGTGTGATGCACTTCCTGAATGTGAATGAGAGCAGAATGAAGCTAGACTTAAATTTAGGTCAGCTTTGTATAGTCTGCGGTGTTATGTTAGATATTTAAGTGCTGTAAATTATAATTTATTTCTAAATAAAAGCCATTCAGTGGCTAGTTTTAACCACCTAAATGTAGCTTATCTGGAATCTACTTCAGCTTGATTGTTGAAGAAATTTTTGTGTTACAATTTAGTTTCTGATTGTGTTTCATTACATTTGTGCACAACCACCAGTTTACTACAGTTGCATCACTTTAGGAGTGCATATTTCGTATGCTGATAATGTCATGTGATCAAAGTCAGCCAGATTACCTTTGCAAGGCAGGTTTGTCTTGATACAAAAGGGCGTCCGAACTAATTTGTACCTAAATCAGTCTTGTGTGGCAGCAGGAAAGAATAGGAAATGATTTGTTCACTTTCTGTTTGCACAACAAGCCTACCAACCAGTCTGTCCCGTGAGAAATGGCCGTAAAGTTAAAAGACCCTTTTTTTTTTCTTCTTGTGTGTAGCTGTCCATCACTAACTGTGAATTCCCAGTGATCACGTGGTTACCTTGAGAAAAACCAGTGGGTGTTTCAGAAGAACTGCTCAGTGATGAAATGGTTTCAGGGTGGCACTTTCTCAACTCTGTGTGGTTTTAGGGGCTGTTACTGGAAGGATGACTAGTTTTTTCTTGGTCAGACATCCTTGTGATAACCAGGAGGAAGCTTAAGTGGATAAGTTGCTATAAATTACGGGGAAATTTTCTAAGCCTTTATTTAGCCAAGGTGGTTTTGCTGAGCTGGAACACTCAAATGACCTTCACACATGCAAGTTTCTCAATACAACCACAGCCTGATCTGTTACCAATGAGCAGTTGGGTTTAAGGGTTTTTCTTAAGGGGTTGATGAGAGCGGTGCATGCTTCTTCATTTCAACTCTCCAATCATCACACAGCCAAGATGCTGCTGGTTTGCATGTGAATGCCTTTTTGGAAGGCTTGAGTTTGGCATTTTGTCTGTCTGCTTTTATTTTGCAATTAGAGGTGAGTATAGAACTGGAGAGGAACTTATTAATCACAAGGAAGTCCATCGATCCATCCATTGTCCACCGCTTATCCTCTTAAGGGTTGCGGGGGGGCTGGAGCCGATCTCAGCAGCCTTTGGGCGAGAGGAGGGGTTCACCCTGGACGGGTCACCAGTCCATCGCAGGGCCAACAAATATAGACAGACAACCATTCACACTCACAGTCATACCTACGGTCAATTTAGAGCATCAATCAGCCTCGTCCCCTCTCCTCGCACAGGGAGAACATGCAAACTCCACCCAGAAAGATCCCGAGTCCGAGCCAGGGCTCAAACCTGGAACCTTCTTGTTGTGATGCGACAGTGCACCGTTGCACCACTGTGCCGCCCCACAAGTAAGACACAACTCTTATGTGCTTATCCCTGTCTAATAACATTCTTAATAGGATTATAATTTGCAAAATGAGTATGTATTGAAGTAGACTTAAAAAAAGGGATTTACACCATAAACTTCTTGGAAAAAAAGTGGTGATTAATTAAGTGTGATATTTCTCATAGAATTATGTCGTATGTAATCTCTACAGAGTGACCTGTCACTCCATCGTTGACACAGCATGATAATTTTTCCTTTTTGGGTATATAGTGACTCATCTTGTAAAAATGGAGTGGCTATGTTTGTCTGGACAAAGACTTGATTTTGTTGAAATGGCGCCATCCAGTGTAAGAGACAGAGACGTGGACAGAGGTCATGAAATTGTCTTGTAATGAAACAAGTGTTATCAACCAGGATGGCCGAGTGGTTAAGGCGTTGGACTTAAGATCCAATGGACAGTAGTCCTCGTGGGTTCAAACCCCACTCCTGGTATTAGGAGGGAAAAACATGGCACATTTTAAATGTGAAACACCTAAAATCCAACCACTTGTTTGATCAACCAAAGGTTAAAGCAGTAATTAATAAGGTGCCTATTGTTTGGACCATTCCCCGAAGCATTCCCAGAATAATGGAAAACTTAATTTTTCTTTATTTTTATAAAACTACTTCCATTTTGGATACATACAGTGTTTTTATTCTTTTCTTTAATAGTATCCATAAACTGGGGCAGGACAATATTGGCAAAATACTTTCATTTGTTTTAAATTAAATTGCTTTGTGAATTACAATATCATAGCGAATGTTTATTTAACATCATCCGTATTGTCAAATGATAATGGTGGGATTTTTGTGGGAAGCTGTATAAAAAAAAACATGTTTTAGGAAGTCTGTAGAATGTGACACGTTTTATTTATCATATTAAGTTGTATTTCAAGACACTGCTAGGCTTTAACATATATTGTGCCATCCTGCAATTTTAAAATAACAGTAAGCCATATTGCAAGTTTGATTAAATTTAGATTTGCGCAGCCTTGCCTGAACTTTGCAATAATGGTGCTTGCTTTTCCATGGTTTGGAAGCATTTTGCGTCAGTTTTCCTTCATCATTATTGTTGTTACACTGTTAGTCTACATGCCAAGAGTTGCATAAAACTACCTTGTTCTTGTAATTTGACCACATTATATTCAAAAAACCCTTTATTGTTGAACATACTTTCAACTCAGCTGGAGCAAAATGTGGATTGAAGGAAATTCTGCAATGAGGTTGAAAATATTTAAAAATCAAGAGCCTCTTTATTAAAATGCTTCAAAAGGTCAAACAAATGAAGCTGGCATATTGTGGTGAAAGCACACTTCAGCAGGAGTGAAACCAAAACTTAAAAAAAAAAAAGTTGATACACTCCAGGTGCCTGCAAACAAGGTGTGCTGAACATCATAGAACCTGAAGAGAGCATTTCTACTCACTAACGTCACAGGCTTCAACCAGGAGAGTGAAAATGTCATGATGCACTAGTGCCTGAGAAAGAATCAACAGAGAGGAGAGTCTGCAGCTGAGCTGACTGAAAACATTATTGCAAAGACACCAAACTTACATGCAAAACATGTGGGAGTGCAGCTACCCTTTGTTGCTACTGGAGCACAAACACCCCTGGCAATAATTACAGTCTTACAGTACATGCCTTCATGTGCAAATCATTCATTCAAATACAAATCTTAGATGTTACAGAGGCAGATCTTTTTTTTCTTTCAAAGTACCAGTACAAAACAAAAACCCAAACAGAAATAAACCAAACACAGAAGATTGGGACTTGATAAAATACAAAGACAGCTTAGTTCCCATATTTCTTGGGTTTTACATCAACCTTAAAAAATATAAAAACAAACAAAAAAAACACTTCAAAGGAATATCTCTTTTTTTTTTCCTCCACGGTTACTCATCTGAAACAGCTAACTTTGTAGACTGCATTGCAAAACATTCCTTGAACAAGGGAACAAGATGTGTTACATCTGTTTTGGTTGTTAGACCTCCTTTCTTAATCCAAACTAAAAAGGTGTGTTCAAGTAGGATCACTCAACACTTTAAAAGAGCAGTATTTTCGGGGACCGCTCACTTGCAAACAAGTCATTTGTTAGACCAGGAATGCAACACACTTCTTTTGTGTTGTAGTCAACTGGACTATTTCAGTTTGAAGGTTCTTTGACGACTGAGAACCTTCATCAACACAGCAACACGCTATTATGTCGTCAGTAATACTGAGTGGTACACTAGATAGTTACAGAGCAACATTCTGGTACGTCAAACCAGACCATGTTTTCATCACTTTGGGAAAAGACATGCCATGACTGATAGGGACCAGAATTAGAGGAATCAACCCAATATTGAAAGCTGTGGCTTTAACCACCATACTGCTGCCATAAAATCATAAATGTTGATTGTCCATCCACTAAAATGCTTATGTTTGCCACGAATAGGCTGCGTTTCTTATTAGCAGTGTCTCTTATAATCTCTAAGCAAAGACAAACATGTCTAAGAGTAACTGTGAACATTTGGTCTGGGATGAGTACTGCCAGGTAAAGGCAAGTACGGTCAGGTAAGGCCAACAATTTCTGCTGAACACTGTTGATAAAAACACTTCCCAACAAAATGCAATTTGATTATCAAGTACTTTGGTGTGAAATATCTTTAATTCATGAAGATTTGTTTTTCCTCTGCATGATTTCTTGGTGAATCCAAAATCAGAAAATTCTAGCTATATAGTTGGAGTTGCTTGAAGCCAATAGGGACAAATGATCTCAAATAGGGAGCTGTAAAAATGTTAGTTTGGAAACTGCAGCATAAGTGTGACCAGCTCAAGCTTTCAGTTTAAATCTGCCTCACTTGCCAGACTCCACTGTTGGCTGTTTATATCCGTCTCCATTAGCTTTTAGTAATGAGGATGAAGCCACCTTTTTTTGGAATTCTTGATTCAAGTAATCATGCAGGGGAATTCAAGAGATCTAGCCTTAAGTACTTGATAAACAAATTTCACTTTTTAGGTGAAGGGTTTAACTTTAGTGTATATTACTTTAATTACACCATATTTTTTTGTTTCTGAATAAAAATTTGTTTTTGGCCATAATATATAGTACTACTCAATGCCGACTGCAAGTTGAAGAGAGAGGAGAGGCTTCTACATTGATGCAAACTAACAGGAATCACCATTTTTTGGATGTTGTTGTTGTTGACGTGCCCTAAGGGAGTGGGCATGGACTCAATAACTACCCCTGCCTGTCAGAGACAGGACTTCTTAGATTTGACAGGGAATACTGGCTTGAAAAAAATACATCTTAGTTGCTGGTCGGTGCTTCCACTCAATATTGGAACTCCAATACTTCTTATAGTCCCTATCAATCACTTCTACTCAAGACACAAGAAAACAGTGCCAAGATTAGAAACTATCGCAAAACTCCAAAATAATCAAGCAGCTGATGAATTGTGTCATATGTGATTAAATCTACTGACATTCTAAAACCCTGAGACACCAACACTCAAACAGTGGACATGTAGTGCCTGAAACAACAACTATGATAAATAGATGCTCATTACTGGAGGGAAGTGTGTGCCTGTTAGATTTCTTAACGCCTGGCCTGCAGGGTTTTTGAGGTCTGACAAAGTGAGACTGAAACCAGGTTTTCTCCTCACTGAACAGTCACTGCTGGATTCTCAAATTCACAGAGTACATTCATTGTTTAATTTGCTACATTTAGATTTTTTTTCTTATTTCTATAAACAACCTACAAAACTGCTGGTTATATATCAAAGTAGCTCAAATGTAATGCCATCCGGCTGGTGACTAGAATCACTTTATCTCACCTGACTAACGTGCCTGCCCGTTAGCCAAATAAAATAAAGATGGATGACCTTTGTTACTGATGTGACTTCAGCACCATGTCAACCCATAAAACGCTTTTAATATGACCACAGTGACATGTTTGTGTTGGTGAACTGATATCAAAAACCACAGTGAACATAGCTTGTAAAATGGCATATGTTGTGCACAGCTAACACAGATGTTTGGTCAGTCTTAAAAAATGTAGGAATAAAGCTGTGACATCTATGACCTCTAAGCACAACACATATCATCACTGTAGATATAAGATATTAAACTGTGCAGGATACCAGTAAACTGTCCCAGAGAGGAACAGTTGAGAACTCTCACCGAGATGTTCTAAACCACATGACCAGACGATCAAGTGTATCATATGTTAAGGCTCTGCTCTTCCTACTGATTTACCACAGTACTGTTTTTTGATAAATTTAAAAAAAAAAAAAAAGTCTCCATAAAAACATCTGACTACACAGAGTCAGAGTGGATAAGAGTAGAACCTGGTATTAATCCATCAGAGAGGACGATTCAAGGTTCTAGCTCTTCAATTTCCTTGTTTTCTGTGCTGGTCTGTGATGGAAGCTCATCACCCTTACTGGAAATAAATCAACCAGACAATGGCGTTGTCTTAGTTATGGGAGTGAAGTGGAGCAGTTTATATCTCCCAACCAGGAGTTTCTATTTTTTGGAGGATCTGAGGGATTGATATCTCTACAGTCTGTAAACACTGGAGGATAATACAATGGAGTTCTGAAGGTCTCAAATGTCCACAAGTTGATGTCATCTTACAAAACTGCTTATGCTACTGGTTTGAGGACCGAACGTAAACACCTTCCTTCTTTTGTGAGCTCTCTTGTAAAACACATGCAGGGCAGAGGTATTGCCTCCTCTCGGCGAGAAATTGTATTGAACTTGCACTTCTTGAGGTGGTCCGCCATGCTGGCAATATTGGCAAATTTCCATTCATTCACTGTACCAAAAGCTGTGCTGAATCTCCACACCTGAAAGACAAACATCAGACGACTGATTACTGGTTCTCATGTTTACAGCTCTTGAGATGCAGCAGGCAGGTGAATCTAGATAAAGGAACATTCAAACATTTCAAGATATAAGCTTACTGTCCATCCCCAGTGTCAGTCAGTAAGATAGATAACCCTTTCTCCTCTGTGCTCAAAAGACCCTCCTGAGACCAGATGACCACTAGTTGGTGGTAGTGGATGGGAAGTGTTAGCATGACTCCCTGAAAGGTCATCAAATAGGTTTTAATCCAGAACAGTATTTACCTGCAGTAACATTGCAAGGACTGTACACAACATTCACAAGGAAATAATTAAAATGATTTGACATTTAATTCTAGAATCAGAAGCACAGCTGGAACCGCTTTCCAGATGGGATGCAGAAAATGAACACCTCAAAGGACTTTTGAAGCGACAAACCAAGATCCTAAACTTGGTCAATTTCCATCAGGTTTACATTAGACAGTGGAGGAGGTAGGTTTTAGAGACTGGGATGGTCAGATCAAGCCATGCTAACCTGCCTATCCATGACCATATATTACACTAAGCTACCAAGAAATCAGGTGGTCTCTTATAGGTCTCAGCTCCCTAATTCTAAAACAATTCCACAATTTCATTTGGCAGACACTTCTTTCCAAAGCGACATACAATGGAGCACAGAGGAGAGGAGGATATAGATCCTCCTGTCTGACTGTGGGGAGAATGGACAATAAGAGTTACTTCCCAAAATGTTGGTGTGTTCCTTTAACTGGTATTTTTATAGGCTATGAAATTAACTGGTCCAAACCTTGTCCGTGATCTGCCATGAGGTAGAACCATCAACACGCCGTTTCTTCTCCCACAACAGGACAACCATGCCGCGCATCTGGAGCAGACTAGCACACACGTCTCTCATGGTTCTAGACACTCTGGACAGTTGACACAAGCTGAAGCTATCCAGGAAACAAGCTACATGTTGCAACACCTCAAATGGAAGACTGCTGAGATGGTCACAGGGAGAGTTTAAGTGGTAGGTGTTTCTTGGTAGGGTGTCCCCAGTTCTTAGGGGCAGACCAGGCTGAACCCCAAAAGAGCCAAGATGCCGGTCATGGATTATTCGGAAGCCTTGTACAGATGGACAGAAACGTCTCTGGGAGTAGGTGCAGCCATAATAGGCCAAGGGGCAGCGTTGCTCCATCCACCCATTGAGTCCAGCATGGATATCCCCATGAACGTTCTTAAAGTGAGACGAGAACTCATCCCTCCGGAACAACTGTCCACACACAAATGTGAACATAGAGCGTTGCTTGGTTTGGTATCGTGCCACACATTCAAGCACTAGATCTAGTCTGAGTGTGTGGAAGGGGCTGGGGTTGGAGAGCTGTGGACTGGCGTGATCACAGGCTGAGGCTGAAGCTATATCACCAACCATGGTGTTTGTTGCAAGGATGGCTGAGGGAAAGGAGAATGTCTGTGTACCAAAATCAATGTGGTAGCCATCTACAAACCTACTGTCTGAAATCCCTCTGCCCCCTGGAGAGTCTCCAAGGCAAAAGAGCAATGCAGCAGTGATGAGGTCGATGCCATGGAGACCCATGGGGTCATCTGCTACTTCTAGGTCAGATGTGTCAACTGCCTTGTCTTCCATCTTTGCTCTGAACAAGTAAGGATCTGACAACAGAGCCCGACGTCCATTAAATGTAAACATACTTATCCCTCTGAGCACTTCTACATTATGTAGTTTCCGCTCCAAGCATCTATACCTGAGTTCAGCAGGTAAGTGTTGCAAGAAATTATTCCTCACATGATCAGACAGCAGGAATGGCACCCGTGGTGAAAGGGGGACTTCCTGTGGCACTGGAGGTTCCAGTTCTACAACAGGCATGTAATTCTGAGGCATCTCTGGCCAGACGAGATTGGAATCATTTACTGGATCATCAATAATGTCTTCTTTCTCTTCAAAAAACAACTCCACAAAACCATTTTCTTCTGCCCATCCATTCCTATCGTCTCTGTCTGTTCCCACTGCGCAATCCACACCCCCCACAGCTCCCAGCTCACAATCTGAATCAGAGTCACTCTCTTGCATATCGACATTCTTTCCTCCTTCAGCAGCATAATCACCATGACAAGCACCATTTTCTCCATTGTGAAGTACTCCATTCTTATCAGTCTTTTCCCCATTTAAATTGCCAACAATTACATCAATATCCTTAGAATTAGTGAGGATGTCCAAGGCTGCAGCTAAACTTCTACTCGTCTCCACCGATGCCCTATACAACTCATTATAGGGCTCCTCTTCCATTTCCACTATTCCATTACCAAACACTGTCTCTGTTCCACTTGATGCTGTGGCCATTTTCTCATCGACTTCATTTTCTCCATTCTTTGACACAGTGGTTGTCACCTTTAGGGATTCCAATAGCATCCTCTGATCCTGCAGGGCCAAGGCCATGTCCAGTTGTTCCACCTCATCAAAATCTTTGCTCAAGTTTTCATAGGACTTGCGGTCAGCATAACTCACAGGCCAGCGGTTCCACTCCATAGTACAACAAACTATACTTGCAGGGCACGTTTCAAGATGTTGGGCCATCTTGATTCTTGCAATAGTGAATGGGCAGCCAAACCCACTGTTTAGGCATGGCAGCCTCTCATAAGGACACAGTAGGCGATGTTCCTCTAGTTTACATGAGTGAAAAACTGCCCCGCAGACAAGAGGGCAGCCGATGAGGTCACAGGAGATGCCTGCCTCTGGTCTTGCCATGCATCGCCTATTGATGCATTTAAGGCAGTGGGGATGCAGAGTCTCCATTTTTTTCTTATTTACTCCTTGCCCGGGCAGTTCTGGCAGGGAAATGGTTCAACCCTGAAATAAAAACCGTAAATACATTTGTTTCTTGAAAAAGCACACACATGCAGCATGCACATGGATCAGTCAGATGATGTCTAACATACTGCAATTCTATCATCCTGTGAACACAGGTCCCTGCCAAAATAATGTGAGGCAGCATGACTTAAAAGTATAGATCTTTTTCACAAATTATTTCAATAGAAAAACACAGCTGTAACTGAGGACATAAACTTTGTGTTGTAAGTAGTTTCAAATAGTTATTGGGTATAAGTGATAATGTACCATATATCTCATGTCAACATTTACACGTGGTCTGTCTCAGTTCATGTTTACAACTCTTGAGGCTGTTGTTGCTTATCATTTCATAACAGTCCTCTTTAGTTACATGGTAACACTGATTCATACAGCACTTCTAGGAAAACGTGAGTTTTAATCTGGGAGGTTGCACTTCATTCATGACGTTTGGTAAAAAGTCAGACACAAAATTTCACTATAAACAACCCACTAAGAAAAATGCAACTAATTTATGACTAACTTAATTATAAATAAACATCAGTTGGCAGTGTTACCTAAGTAAATAACTCTGTATGATAACGACAGCTAGGTGAATACACACCAAACAAGCACATAAACAAACACCAATAGCGTTGAAAGTCCGCCAAAACACAGAAGAACTATTGTTCTAAGTCTTTGGCCAGCCAGAGCAAATGCTAGATAAATTACGCAAGCATGGCTGGCAGGTTAGCAAACAGCTAAAAACACAAACAGAACAACACCGGCTTTTTTTTCTGAGTATTCAAAGCATGGGCATCTTCTGTACCGAAACAGTCTGCTTGGTCTGTCTGTCACTTGGAGTATTTGTATGACAACCTCAAAACAAACAGCGTTGACAACATGAGACACAAAACTTTTTTAAACAAAAGAACATCAACAACATGGCCAGCCAGCTAGCATGCTATAAATGTTAGCCTACTCAGTTAGCTGGTAGCTTCTAGAAAGTGCTTACCCGAATTACGGGGCTCTTCGAGCGCTTTTAGTTTGTATTTTAACTTATATCAGCTCCGCCGTCACCAACTGCACTAAAGAAGCAGTCGCATAAGCATCGCACGCAATTAAATATTTCCAAATCTTATTATACGCACAGGCAGCAGCTGCCTCTTCAGCTCTGAGACCTTCGATGGTGTGAGTCGGCGTTGAGCCTGCAGAGGGGCGCTGCAGTATCACGTCATCACGCAGAGGACGGCCATAGACGTAAACACATGAGAGAGCCCTGAAATAGACAGTCTGGGGAAAACCCTAAGGGCAGGCTTAAAGATTTTAATGATACTGACTTTTGCTAGGCAACAGGCAATCAAGGAGATACGGAGAAACGCTGTTAGTTTGGTATTATCAAGGTTTCTTTTTTCAAATTTACAATAAGAAAAATATAGAGTAAAAACCTTATACATATCATTTTATCATGGCTTTTACCTATATTTGTGTAATTAGTTGTGCAAGTCTTAATACCTGTGCACTATGAAAGCCCAATGACAACATCATATGACCTAGTACATGTAATATGAAATATATAGTGATGCCTTTTTTTTCTGAAAGATATCTATGTCCCTAAGTGTATCACTCAATGATTCACAATGGTATTAAAATAAGGCAAATAGATTGTTTATGTTTGTGTCCGTGGTGACCTGCAACTTGATCATATTGATCTCATTGATAATCAGACCACACACCAGACAGATATGTAGCAGAATAAAATTAAGTTGCAACAGACACACAAGGATAAAAAGTACAGTCTCATATAAAGGTAATGTGTATAATGTACTATTTTAGTTCCTTTAATATTAGAAATTTAGAACTCCAAGTTACATTTCTCATTATTAGTGATACTTGTTTCTGTGGCGCTATCTCTAAATATTTTGTTACACCAAGGTAGAGTAATCGATAAAAAGTATATTTATCAAGATGCTTGTACGCTTTTTGAGTGAATCTGAAAAGTAATAATCTATCAAGTAATTAAAGTCAAGTAAAAAGTACAGCATTTTGCAAAGAAGGTAGTGAAGAGGAATGATAAAGCACCACTGAGTAGAACAAAAGTAGAGTACAATTTTGAGGCACATCTCAAGTAAATGTTATCACAACTGAGAGAGTTAACATTTGAGGGAAACCTTTATTAAAGTTGATTACTTACAACTCAAGTGAACCATTTTACAAAGACAAATATTTGAAGGATTTTAATCACTATAATAAATCTCCATTTGTCCATATATGTACATTGGGAAGCTCACGAACTCAGGAGGCCACCTCTGAGATGTGGTGAATGTTGGAGAGGGTGAGCTGTGCCTCCTGCGTTGGGTAGAAACGCCTGGAGCGAATCCACAGCCTCCCAAACACCCCTGTGATCAGCAGCAAGATGACTAGCAGCCCTCCAAGGACAAAGGTCTCCACAGGGGGGACTCCGCCTGCATCTGCAGTGAAAAACCTCTTAGAATTTGCATGTGAATTGTACACAGTTATCTACCATCACTGCAATTTAAAGCTTTAAAGGTTTTAGATTCACATTAGCTCATGACTCTTTGACTCTTAAGAAAGATTAAAAAAAAAAAAACATACTCAGATTGGGCTTCTTGCTATCTTTCAGTAGTCGCCTTATTGGTCCATAAGACACTGTATGGGACAGAGGGATGTCTCTCCGCATCCTCATGAAGCCATCTTCACCGGAACAGTTCTGTTTGGCATATATGAAGCCAAATAAGTGAATCTATAATCTTTATCGTCAGATATTATGTATCTGAAATCAGGACAGTTTAGCTGCAAGTTCTCATAGCTGCAAATAATTTTAGGCTGTTGCAACTATTTTAAGGAGGTAAGCTGCACTTAGGCTACTTGTCTGAACTGGCCTCTGACAGCCAGCCTGAGGAATGGATGCTGCATGATTTTACTTACAGGCTGGCACAGCCCCGGGGTGTTGTGGCAGATCTGGATGTTACAGTGAAGAAAGACATTGGTGTAGGAGCTGCCCACAAATTTGAACATTTGTATCCTGAACATGGCTTCTGGACCCTGACCGTTCTTGAGCACACTCAGGGTTTGTTCGTTAGTCAACACAGGGCAGCTAAGAGAGGGAGACAAATAGGTCAAAGAGGACTAACGGTGGTGGTAGTGAGAATTTAAAGTAGAATGAAATACTGCATGTTGAAATGAAAGGGAAATCAAGAGGGGGGACATATTGTCAAGTTTTCTGATTGACTGCAAAGCTAACAATATAATGTAAACATGTGAAGGGGTTCACCGCAGCAGTACAGAGATATGTGTTTTCTTTCCCCTCTGCCACTGTGAAAACTTCATGCATTTCATTGCTCTCCTGTTGCTAACAGTACCAAATACTGCCTTGTTGTCAAGGACATGGACAGCTGTTGAGCTGAAACGCATATGGCCTCTCAGGCGGGAGTCACATGACCAGGCACTCAGAGTTGTTGTCTTGCCAGCTCTCCAAGCAACAAAATCTCTTATTTCAGATTTGACCAGCCGTCCAGTAAGAGGACTAAATGCTCTTTGGAAGTGTGGTGAAATAGCAGGGCTAGAGTGCACGAGACATGCAGGTTTCCACATAGGTGAATGCATCTTAACCTTCTTAGTTTATTTCTGAGTTGCAAGATGGCAATGGACCAGACTATGCCATGCCTGCTGTAATAATACTACGAATATTAAATTCACTTAGTAGAACTTTCCCAAAGATGATGTTGAAAGTGCAGTTCACACATAAAACAGTGCAAAAAGACTAAAAAGATTGTTGATTAGAAAAGAAAGTACAAAATAAAATAAAAATGCCCCCCCCCCCCCCCCCATGAAAATCAATAAAATGTACAGGCAAAAGCAGGGAGGTAAATGACAAAGATTCACACAAGTTTGATTTGGAGGTTTAAAGGGAGGCAGTGATTCAGCAAATCTGATATTCATGAGGATGGGGGATCTAACAGCACAGTAACCTTTGGTTCTTAGCCAAGACTCTGGGATAGATAGATAGTTTTAGCCACCAGAGTGCCTTCGATCATAAGAGGAGGACATTTCAGATGAATAAAGAGGTTGCAAAACCTTAACTGTTATTAAAAGTAATAAACTTACTCCTGTGTGTTGTTGCTACCCCCTTATTTAAAAGTTACTGGTTAAATTTGTTCAGGTTTGCTCTTATATAAACATAAAAACAAGAACTCATCATTGTACTTGGTATGATGGCGTTGTGAAATGGCTCATGGTTAATATGAGTAACGGCAACATACAGAGAACATTTCTAAATCAACATCTTATTTAAACAGCAATAAATCTGGTGAGGGGAATTTTGTTTTTCCCTGGCTGCTCATATTACACAGTACACACTGCCTTTGTTCCAACAGTCCTGAGGCAGACCTGTCTCTGATGAAGGTGTACTGGATGTTGCTGAATGGATCACTGGTCGGCGTGGCCCAGCATCTCTCCATACGCAGCATCAGGTGAGCCGGTACCTAGGAGACACACACTGTCAAATCAGTCTTCACACAAAGTAAACAGACTTCTACAATGATGACTCATGGTGAGTAAACAACAGCTGTAACAAGATGTTAAAGCAGGGCTCAAGTGACTATTTTATCATGGGTGGAGTGTTAGATTCCAGCTTTGCTCAGAGAATCTCGCCTTAGAAACGTGTTGCCTAATATCCTCTAACAACGTGCTTGACCTAATCCCAAAATAGCTGTCAATGATAATAATATTTCTGGAGAGATTTTAGTGCCAAATTTACACATTAAAGCTTTACAATCCAAGTTTTGATTATCATAATTTATATTCTTTTTGTATTACTATAACTTATAACGTGGAGGGCATGATTTTCACCCAACACAGCAGAGGGATGTAGTACTCCAAGGAAGAACTCAGTGATTTCAGGCAGATTATTCCCAGCACCACCTGCTGGCAACATGAAATTACATTTGTTTTTACACTTACACTTCCTCCAATGGCTGTAGACAGACAAAAAAAATAAGCGAGAATTGCAACATTTTTGTAAATATGGAGGCAACAAGAAATTACATATATATAAAAAGAGAAAAATCCCCTAAAAACAAGAAAACCTTTAACCATGGCAAGGTGGCAGGGTGATATTCTGCCATGGAACAAAAAATGTTTTAACTGGACTTCACTGGGGCAGATCTTTCCAAAATTCACCAGAGGGTATTTACAAGCTGAATTTAAGTCATTGTCATTATACCACTTAGTGGTTACAGGAAGTAACAAAGATGTGACAAAAATTGAATGATTTACATTTCATTTGTTGTCCTCCTCTCATGGACAACAACATAATATCTAGTGTCTTCTCCAGCACCATCTAGTGGGTGCAGGAAGAACTATATCTGTGCCACTGCGCATGCATTAATCTGCTTTTCCATGAAAAAAAAATCCAAATATATCAAATACCCCCCTCACTTCCCCAAACAGCCACTCATTTCAGTTTGCAGCTTAATTAGGGCTGAAAGTTGGACTTAATAGAGGTTTGCACTCTCTGATTGCGCTCTATTTATTTAATCTGAGTATTGCTGGAGCAAAGAAATTTACCTCCAAGGAACAATAAAGTACCAACCAACTGACTTAAAAATGTATTTCAGATATATAAGAATACTTAATATAACCATAACCATCTCCACATCTGAAAACACAGCTCACTTTATTGTTTAACATAATACTGGGCTTAATGTTAATTATAGGTATTTAGTTGAGATTCTTCAAGCCAGAATGAAATTTTTACACAGTTTTAACTCATTAGCGAGTCACGTGATGGGCAGTCGAGACAGATTACCATGAAAACTTTGACAAAGATGTCATCATCCAGGGTCAGTGAGGGCACAGTGGTCCACTTGTCCTGAAAAGCTTCATCTTTGAACAGCAGCATAGACACGGAGAAGTTGCCATCTTCTGTGTTCAAAGTGATGGTTCTGAAGAAATGAACAGAACTAAATTTTTAATAATCTCATGCTTGAATCAGGAAGGAGTCAGACTTTAAAGACTACCTACCTCACATCCACTCGAATCATGTTTTCTCCATTTGGTTGTTGGACCATGTAGTTCATGGGGTAGCGGCACACAAACGTTATGTTAATGTAGTTTCTGGTTATCACGTCAGAATCGTTGTTGTGTATGGTGTTAATGAACATGATGTGTGTATCATCTGAGGCCTGAGAAAAGAACAATCAAGACAATTATAAAAGTCAATAGAAATATCGTCAGCGACCAGCAGGAACAATGGAACAACATGTCAACATGACCAGTGCTTGCTGCAGTCTCTCCTTACTCTTTCCAAAATTAATGCGCTTTAGATGGACACATAAAAGGCCATCACAACAATATACTTTATAGATGTACTTTAAGGACATGAACACTCTTTTAATATAAGAGCATTTTTAAATAATTATTTTTATGTAGGCTTGTGTATTTATTCATTTATTTTAGACTACCACTTATCAGCTGGACTTGCACTACTATACATTAGATTGTCTTTTAAAGGATACAAAATTTCATTTTTTTCTTATGTATGAAGGTACATAAGTAAAAAAAAAACGTTACATGAATTGGTGAGACCTGGAATTCAAGCGTTGATGTCTTTGGTTACAAATTTAAGTTAATCTAGTTTGTGAAAAATGAAGTAAAAATTTTCCAAAGCGTAGGAAATCTATGGTACCAGCTCACTGGAGCTTCAATGAACATTTCAACTGCTTATGGTTCATTTTTAATAATCTATCGTTGATGTTTTACAGTACATCAAAAGAAGATAAAACATATCCATCATAATAACCTGAAGCCCAAACTGACATATTCTGATTACACTTTTACTCCAATCACGAGCTCCAAGCCCCTCAATAATTACTTTACTATTGCAAGTAGTGCCAAACTCCGCTATTTAAAAGATAGGACAATGAAATGTGTAGCATTCTTGCTTGAAAGTTGTCTAAAAATGATCCTGCTATCACAAGCTAAAGTAGAGTGATCAAGTTAAAAGAACATCTGTACCAACAGGGAACTGTCACAGTACTGATAGTGAAGCAAGGATACCAGTATAGGTCGCTGTATTACATCCACACTATACAATGTGGCTTTCAACTTTTGGGAATGTTCTAAATTTCAATGTGTTCACAAATGAATACATTTAAAGTAGGGCAGTGTCATGTCATCTCTTTCTGGAAGTCGTTTCAAGGGCCATCCTTGACGTAGTTCAAACCATAAACTGCAAGGTTAAAAGGTTGTGTGCACGGTTTGTCTGGGCCCCTGCTGGTCTCAGATGGAGGTTGGCCTCTTCAGTTGCTGAGACAGATTAATTGCCCCAGCTCTTGCACCATCTTTTACTACCTCTCGGTAAACACCCCACCCCCACCCCTACTCACACACACACACACACATACACACACACACCGCACCACAGAACCATGCTGCCACTTATCACCTCTTAATATGAAAGCTAGAGGCGGTTATCACTGAGGTTCTAACCTTTAAATCCACGTTTTCACACATTTCTTCTCTGATAGACAGGTTTAAGAGCTTCTCAGTTCAAGGTGAAAGGTAGAGTGACGATTCTTCTTCTTTGGCAACAGCCATGTAATCTAGATAGGGTTTACTTTCTACACCATCTGCAATAAACCCAATAAAACAGCAGAGATAGAGCACTGGGAGATTTTCTCTCTTGTCAAAGTTGTGTTAACCTTTTACTTGCTTTACAAGAAAAAAAAAGAAAAAGTCATGCATTCCGAGCATGAAATTCAAGGGCACTTTGGTATTTAATTGGGGATTTTATTTGGACAAGCTGGATTAAAATAATAAGGAGACTTGCTGGCCAGTGATTTATGGCCTTCCTATTCACTGAACCTCAACAAATAATCATCATTTCCATGTAAATCCTAATCATTTAGAAACGGGAGGCCATTCAGGGTGCCCCTTCCCTCTGGTCTGGGCTGTAACGGAGAAAGGGTTGAACAACACTACCCTTCTTCCTTGAAATACCCCCCCCCCCCCCCCACACACACACACACACACACTCATTTCTTTTCTCTCTGCTCCTCTCTGTTTGGGCTCAGACTATGTGCCTTTCTCTGTCCATCTTTTTATACTTGCGATGACTTAATTTCCCTGTCTGAACACAGACGCTCTCAGTCCGCATTTACGTCACTGCATTTTAATTACTCAAGTTATTTTTACTGTTATGTGGGGTGAAATAAATTGACTCAAGTAACTCCTTTTCTAGCACTGAAAAGATTCTGATGGGGGGGGGGGGGACTGGTTCCCACAACAACCGTGCACATCGTAAAATTCACAATTTATCGTGATGGGGATTTTATGTTGTAATAATGAGGAAACAAAGTGTAGTTTGTCTTTGTATTTGTTAAAGTCGATGTCTTTCTTTGTGAGGAGTCTTGTTCACATGCAATATATGATTAATTAAACTCTTAAATCCTAATCCTGAAATAGCTGGACAAGGTTTAGCCCAACTGTTGAGCATGAGATTGAGGGTCATACCATTATGGTGCCGCAGTCAGAGAGATTTGTAGGGATGCTGAAAACGTAGTCATCGCCAACCTCAACTCCACGGCACTCTGGATCATTTAAATGCAAATCCCAAACCTAAACAGAAGCAACACATTTTTAAAGTGAAATACAAAAAATATTAACTATCAACCCAAGGAAATTTCAAATCTATATGGAGGGAAACTAATTTGTTATTGTGTAATTGGTGCTCACTTACATAAACTGGTGGAACTTTACTGATGAAAAAAGCCCTGGGAATAAGAACCTCCATACGGTCATTGGTACAAATGACGGTTTCATTGAGCTCTACTAGAAAAAAGAGGGAAATAAAACATAAACTCAAAAAAAAAAATTAAGATAATGCAAAAAGATATTTGTATGACCTTTATAGATATAAATACTTCTTTAGGGTTAGGGTGTTACTCTCCCCAGATTTAACTAACCGTAATCCTGAATACCATTTACTTCATGGATTATCACATATTTAACTCACACGATCCATTTTTTTTCCCACACAGTCCAACCAAATATTTTCTATCTTTGTACTCTCAGCGTGTTAGGTCAGAAGGAAATGTTCGATATGTAAAACAGACACAACATAAGATGAAGTCTAAAATATGATGTGTGGTTTTAAACAATAGAAAGTCCAGTAGATGACAACATAAAATTATTAAAATCGCTCACTCTCAGCTACCCAAACATTAGTGCTTTAACCTGCAGAATCTCTCTCTCTCTCTCTATATATATATATATTTAAATGGTACAAATTAAAAAAACCTCTTCACAAAATAAAAATTACATTACATGTACATTTTTGCTTTTACTTTTCAGCTGCTAAGTATTTTCACACACTCAGAACAGCTTCATAACATGAAAACACAAAGCAATTTACCAAAATGTGGTTTAAATTTTTGAATCTGTATAACTTCATTAAAATGGCAAGGCCATGTATTCCTTGGATGGAAGAGATTTCATTTTTGCCACAAAACTATCAAAGTTCAATACCCAACCCAAATTGCTGTTTAACTTTACAAAATTAAAAGCATTATTTTGAAAATGTCAAAGGCTCTGTGCATGGGTCATCCATGCAAAACATGCACATTCATATCAGTCAGGTTTCCCTCAAACAGCGCGTTCCATGGTCTATCCTCAGTGATGTTATAACTCACCCTCTTCCTCAGGCTCCACATAGGCCCCTGAGATGACCATCCTCACGGTGAAGAGGAACCATGCTAAAAACAAACGGACAGGTGCCATCATCCTCCAGATTCCCCTGGCTGCTGCGCTTCTGGCACTCCAGTGTCTTCTGGCCCTCTCGTTGAACCTCTGTGAATCTTCTGGGACTATTCACCAAAGCTCGCTGTCACCACAAGACGTAATGCCCCTCTCTTACTCTAACCCTTGAAACACAGCTCTGATGAACTGGGAACCTCCCTCTGGCCTTAAAACACCAGCTTGAATGATGTCCCCACCAACAATGAGATTCCGCACATGAATAGGGAGGACTGAGTGGAGTCCAAGGTAACACGTATGTTACTGCCTACTGTAGCCATGTCCTCTTAGTAAACACCTTACAACTGCTACTTACTACAGGGAGCAACAAGAAGTCTGGTAACCATGCAAGGAGAAACAACAGTACCAGGCCGCTCCTCTTTGTTGTCTGCATCCTTTGTCTGGACATTTTAAAATCTTTACTGCTGCGGGAATCCCAGTCAGTCAGGCGAAAAGAAACTCATTACAAGTCTAGGGCAATTCAGCAATGAGGCCAAGGACCTACAAGTGTATATGTGTGGGGGAAGAGACAATAAAATACTTACAAACATTGGAAACCAAAGCATATTTCATTAAATCTTGAAAGAATCTGAGACAGAAATTAAGATTAAACTGCATCAGTACAGCTGCACATCTGTCTATAATGACGAGAAGAAAAAAAAAAACAGGCTCATTAATGCATTCTCATTTTACAAATTTAATTTACAAGATTAGCTTCCAAGACACTGAATCTTGTGCTTTTTTGTCTTGTAAATAAGACGGTGTTAGGATTGTCTGGCATTGTTTTACCAGACAAATAGCTTAAAAAAGATTGAAGGAGGAAAACCCTAGTTAAATTTCTCCTTTTGTAATGAGGTAAAAAAGTTCCTTCCTGCTTCTGTTTTTACTATCATGAAGTAAATAAGAACAAAAAGAAGTGGTCATTCCATTTGACGCTGTGTCATCCGCACACATTTATTTCCTGAATGTTGTGAAAACACTTCAATCATTGGTGTGATTTTCAGCATTTGAATTTGATGTTTTCATTGTTTTTGAGTATGGTGAAGCTGTACATAAATGGACAGTTCTATTAGATTAACACAACAAGGATACTGTACAGCCATATATGATCATCAGACAGCTGTTGGTACTGAACCAGTAAAGTTACAAAGTTGCATCGACAGCTATTGTATGACAACAAGTGAGGCAAATACATAATAATAATCCAAAGAGATTTAAAACTCTAATACAATTAAGAAACATCCCTGTCTGTTATCAGTGATTAGCTAAAATATCTGTTTTTAAAATGCATGTGTCGACTTCAGGACGCTTATATAAAATGTGGAATGTAGTAGTTGATCACCACTGTGTACAGAGGGAGCTTTCTCAGCCGGTGACTCTTGTGTCTGTGATGCAGAGTCACTCTAGATGTTCAGTATCTTCAGTGAACAGGTCAGCCAGGTCGGCCACTGTCAGCACGGCTGCCTCTGAGTGCTTCATGGCTGCACTGGAGTGACTGGAAGGAGGAAAGCACTCAACATTTAACTTATTTTAAAATACGACTATGTTAAAATTACTTACTTTTATTCCCTTCACTGGCTCTCACCTTTTCTCTGCTGATTTTATCATTGTTTGCATTCTCTCCTCAATTGTGGATTTGATGAGGAATCTATGAACAAACGTTGGCCTGGTAGAGACAGAAAGCAGGAAAAGATACTGAATCCACCAAACAGCAGAGGTAACACAATCACCTGTAGTGATGATGCCGTATTTCAACAGGCACATGCCGAGAAGCCATTTCTGGACTCTTCTGTTGGGTGTACTTGAGAATCCTCTATCACCATACAATACGTAAGTTGAAATAGCCTACCTGTTATCTTTTCTGGTGATGTTTGCTTTCTAAAAAGTACTTCTATTGAATATCCTAAACTGTGAGTGATCAGTAAGCTTGAAAGAAAGTACAGCAGTATTGTTTAGCAACTTGCTATCTTCATTTTGTAGGTAAGTCCAAATTTCTGAATAGTTCAATTAAATTCGTCATATTCTTTTTCTGTTTTGTTTTTTTGGTTGGTTAGCAGCTAGAAACATAATTGCGCTTCTATTTGGGGATTTTGGAGTATTTCCTATGTTTCTGTGCATCACATGAATGGATAACTTTAGTGGTAACAGCTAACAGCAGCTAACATCAAAAGACAAAATTTAGAAGAGCAAGTTTAAACTCTTTAAAACTTTTGGATCATAAGTTAACGAAGTACTGACATGTAGTGACCAGCTGCTCTGTTCGCAATTTACTACATCTTCAACCTGCAGTACCAAGAGGAGGCTGCCTGCACTCTTGAGTTCATTCAAAGGTAAGGTTTTTGTTGTCCACCAGACCTTTTTCACAGCATTTTTACATGAAATTGCAGGCTAAACCCAGGTGTTACTAATGACAGTCATAAGGGTTCCTTCCCTATTATAGATAGCAGCAGACTATGACCTGTAATCTCAGACTACTGTGTGTTTTTTCAGGCGCTTCATCGGGATCAACCCGGAGAAGGGCACCAAGGCAGCCAGGGCAAGACGATCTCCAAGAGGACAGGGAGAGTCGTTCAGAAGAAGTCCACCACGGTCAATTGCAATGTGTCCACTCTCCTGAAAAAAACTAATGGACTTTCATAAAGGCATTTTCGCCTTTCTTCTGCAAAAATGTGGGTATTTAGCACTGCAGAAAAAAATGTTGTTTATGATGACTATGCTCTGTTCTTAGAGGACTCTAACCCTCTGACTTTTTTATGTTTTAATAAGTTTTAAAATGTTAACAAATGTTTGACATAAATGCTGGGTTTAATAAATGTTGCTGATAAGATATTTTCAAGTCTCTTCTTTTCCATAGATTTTTTTTTTTACTGCTGCATTTAAGTTAACTGACTTAAAGTCATATGCTATTTTTACAAACATGACTTAGTTGTATTTTCTTTGCAATTATGGTGAAGTTTTGTTGGTGATATAAAAAGAAATATTGTGGCTACCACTGTAAATCCAGCAATTTATGGTGTTTTAATATATAACAGTAATAAACTGTAAATTAAGCTTACAGTAAGCAAACTGTATAAAAACGGTAATATACTGGAAACCCTGTTGCCAGTAGTCTACTGTAAAAATAAAGAAAAAACAGTAATGTACTGTAATTCAGTACAATAATCACAGTACATTACTGTTGGTATTATTACAGTAATATACTGTTAAGTATATAACAGTAAGCCAACCGTAAAATTAACAGTAAAATACTGGAACCACTGCTGCCAGTATTTTACTGTTAATTTACGGGACAATTGTTTACAGTGTAGCTGCACCACAGTGCACCCATTAGTCTGCTAAATCTTGCAAAATCCAAATATTATCAGGTTTCCATGCCCTCTAACTCTATGGAACAGCCTCACACACTGATACACACTGGGTATGAGGGTTGGCTCATTGCTACCTGTTATACATGAAGTTTGGCGCACTTTTGTGGACATATGCACTTTCCAAGTGCCATTAAATTATTACCACTATCAACTGAAGTCATAACATCATTTATATCTGTAGATCTGCCATGCTGGATGCTCTGTAGAAAACGCAGCAAAGCTAAGTCCACAGATAAGCTTGATCCTATTTCTCACTTGGTTTGGCCGATCCGGTGGACCCTTCCGATGGCCTGGAGCTCGTGAGCTGGGTTGAGAATGGGCTCAACCAGCAGCACATGTGTGGCTTCGATGATGTTTAGCCCATTGGAGCCCGTATGGAGAGGAAGAAGAAGAATGTTGATTTTCTCTTCATACTTGAAGGAGCTCAGATTCTCCTGGAACAGTCAATAATGTTGCAATTACAGTCAAGAAGTCTGAATGTATGTTTCCTAGAGGTAGGCAATATTTAGATTTAAATTGTATCAGGATCCATCCATCCATTCATTTTCTTCCGCTTATTCCTGTTAAGGGTCGCGGGGGGGCTGGAGCCTATCCAAGCGGCTACGGGTGAGAGGCGGGGTTCACCCTGGACCGGTCGCCAGTCCATCGCAGGACCAACACATATAGACAGACAACCATTCACACTCACATTCATATCTACAGTCAATTTAGAGTATCAATCAGCCTAGTCCCCAATTGCATGTCTTTGGACTGTGGAAAGAAGCCGGAGTACCAGAGAGAACCCACGCAGGAACAGGGAGAACATGCAGACTCCACACAGAAAGATCCCGTGCCCGAGCCGGGGCTCAAACCCGGAACCTTCTTGCTGTGAGGCGACAGTGCTAACTACTGCACCACCGTGCCGCCTTGTATCAGGATATATTATGGTATTTTTGGTGACAATGTCATAAATGGTGAAATGAAATTCATGCTATAAAAACACTATCTTTTTTGGACACATCAGTATAAAGATTTGAAGCTATGTAAACTTAAAAAAATCATGTTTACTAGAAATGTTTTACGAGATATTTATATAAGATGTTTTCACTGATCTGGTTTTTGGATTTTGAACATTACAAGATCAGTATTTTCTTCAAATTCCATGGATCCCCAGATAGAAAAAAACGACAATGATTTAATGCAAAAAACAAAGTTTGAGGATGTGATGAGTTCAATTGATGCAGTAAATTGGAGACTTGTTGTTTCAAGCTGTGGGGTGATGTGAAAAGTTCATAGAGAAACTCTGTGACAGCCTGCTTCAGATGATGTCAACTGTCCTTCAGTGGTAGACCACATCTGGTGCAGTTATTTTGCACTGTGCAGAATTTAGCATAAACATAGCAGTAAATGGTAGCTGTGTCAATAAAAGTGCCCAAATCTTCACATAGAAATAGCAAGAATGCATATTCAAACCTGGAATTTGTGAATTCCATTGATTTGTGAGAATTCCAGGTTGTTGTCAAATAAGGCCTTAGCAATGATATCGAGGACACTCTGCCACTGTTCATGAAAGAGAAAGACACTGGGTTAAATCAAACTCCATATAATTGAAATAAATCTGAGTGGGATGGTTTACAGTTACCGTGGAGAAGACGAGACACTTGGCCCCAGGGTCAGTCACTTGGATTTTCTTTAGGGTTCTCACCACTGCCTCCACTTTTGTGGAGTGACTTCCCTGAAAGACAAAGGAAGAAAAAATAAGAACTAATTAATAATCAATGACCTGATGACCTTTGTAGTAAATCACAACAAAAACATATTACAGGACAGGGATAAAATAATCGTCCTAGAAACAGTCAGAAATGACACTGAAATCACGCCAATATCCAAACACATCTAACATTTTTGATAATGACGGAACCGAACAACAGAGGGAGATCCAGCTGAGATTGAGATGTGACGTTGACTGACCTTCACAGGAATGTCCTGGTCGTGACTGGACGACTGGGTGGTGAAGACATAGGAGATCTCGGTGTGGGATGTGGTCTGCCTACAGATGGCACATTTAATGGCACGCCGTCGCGATCCCACACTGTACTGCTCCACAATGATAGCGATGCACTCGTTGCAAAAGCAGTGACCACAGGTCAGCACTGCCCACTGCAAAAGACAGAATTAGACACAGATATGATATTCATCTATCATGGTGTTTCCAAGAAGATTTTTTCCAATTTTAGTGTCAAGTTCATTTCACAATAAAGTATGTAGCATCAAAATCACAAATTTTAAAGTTCACCTTTGACCCCTCAAATGAAAAAAAATCAGCAACAAAAACATTGCTGTATGTAGATGTAATAACTGAAGTGCAGTCGCAAACCTCTGTCAAGGTCAATGTAAAAAAAAAAGCTTTGTTTTTGATAAACAGATCTGCCAAAAAAGTAGAAGTTTTTTTTTTCTTTTCCCTTGGTAGGTTTTGCTTAAAACCTCCTGCTGGATGGACAACAGCAACAACAACAAAACCTCTTTGGCAAAAGTAAAGTTAACTGGCCTATTGACAGTAATTGATGAGCAGCTATTTGATAACCAATGTTTATCTGGGCAAAATACCAATTTTTTGATGGTTCCAGCTCCTCAAATGTTTAAATTGAGTTAATTCAACATATGTAAATGGGTTCTGGACTCAAAACAAGATATACAGAGATGATCTTAGCTTCATCATTATCATCAGAGAAATGTTTTTGCACATGCTGCCAGACACAATGAATGCCAAGTGTTGAACAGATAAATCTTTTTGCGGGAGTGAATCAGCTCCAGAGTAGATGAAATTACAGTCCCTGGCCAGTGCTCATAAGACAGTTGTACAGACTGTGAGATGGTCATGCTGGAAGGCACATTTCGTTCAGACTGTCTGGTATCTACTAGCAAACTCTAATTTTAGGCACAAAATCCAGCCAGTTTTGAATTAATCTCTGCGCTGATTATGAGCAGCAGAACACTCACCTCGTAAACACCGTGACATATAAAATTGACATTATCTGAAGTTTCATTTGCATACGAGTAAGAAAAACATCCAGCATCCCAAAATCAGTTTAATAATCAAAAATCAGATTCATATTTGTCAAACTTTCACAAAGAAATATAACTACTTTACAAGTAAATCACACGTACCTCCTGTCCCAGTGGCCGAGCACAGATGGGACATGGCTCTGGGTTCAGCCCCCCAGTAGATTTGTCCTGGGACTAGAATGATGACATATAACATATAACACACAGATTGAGAAACAGTGGCTAGGAGGAACAAACTTAGCAACCACTAATGAATGTAATGTACCTTCTCCAGATTTGTGAGATACAGAAACTGGCCAAGTTTTTTTTGGAGTTGAGACTTAGCCACTGCCTGGTCATTCAGAAGCTTAACTCGGTTCTGCTCCACCTGGAAGCAACAGTTCAGGGCCGAGGTCAACAATGCAATAAAAATTGTTTGGGCATAGTACAATATTGCATCCCTGGAAACTAAAGGAAAACAAACAATTGTGCTAAGTACTGGATCAGGAGTTAAGACTTGAGCTTAATTTCTCCATCCAGCGTTGTTCCTAACAGATTTATTACAGGTCCAAGTAGCCAAATTATGTGTTCATGTTGTTTTTCAATTATTACCTTAAAAAAAAACACTGCAAAATGAGGGCCTTTATTTACAGACCTGTCCAAGGTTAGACTAGTTAAATAGTGTGATACTGTACACATGAAAAAAAATGTACACATGAAAAAAAATGTTTTGACTTTAAAATGGTGATTAGGCATGAAGAGCCAGACAGAGTAAGGGTTATGGCACTGACTGCTTCATGTGACCGTCCTAAAAAGACAAGAATATCATGTAGCCTGATCCTGCTTGATCAGACTGATTGCTTGAGTAACCTGTAGATGTTGTTATTGTTTGCTGTGCATTCCCCAGCCCTCTGTCTTTCCCCTCGTTTGCCTTTCTGCTTCTAGCCTGTTCACATCCCTGTCTCTCTGTCATTGTCTCCTTCCTTTCTCTCTCTCTTAATCTCTGTCCCTCTTTCCTTCCCTGTATCGGTCTTTTCCATTATCTGTCTGCCCGGCTTTCTTGCTCTCTTTCCCCCCCAACCGTTCAAAGCAGATGGTTGTTTCCATTGAGCCTGGATCTGCTCCATGTTCCTGCCTTTCAGAAGGAAGGTTTTCATCATCACTGTTACAAGATGTGCTAGCTCAAGGAGAACTGTTGGGTGTAAATTAATCGATGGGGTCTGGTGCAAGACCTGCTCTACTATCTCATTAGATAACACCTGTTGTGATTTGGCGCTAGAGAAATAAAATTGACATGACGTGACTAGGTTGATTGCTAGAAGGAAACAGAGTTGCATCTGTTATCTCTGTGAACAGACTAAATGTCATTGGTAAGATGAATAATATGTTACCTTAGAAGCAGAAATTAGTTTCCACTTAAGTTAATTTCTCATTATTTTCAGAGATATTTTTAATACTAATATGATCTTGTGTATAAACTAAAGTGTCCCTGTTTGGTTAGTAACACCAGAAAGATAGACTTTGATCAGATGTGCTTTTTATTCTGATAATGATGAAGGTGAAGCAGCATTTCCATGCAGGACAATCTGACATGAATAAGCTGTACTAACAATAGTGTGTTGTTGTCCGTAATTTACCTCATGTGGTTCAATGATGTGCAGTAATTTTGGTTTTGGCTCATCAGGGTGACGCACGCGAAGCCTCTCAGTGGCCATACCCAGCTCATCGATTGCTGACACGTGATTCCGTAGCACCATCCAGTACTCATGCAGCACCTGAGGAGAGACAGGAAGGTTCACTCCAATCTCTGTCCAGTACATATAATTTTCACCGCTCACAAAATTACCATGGCTTATTAGTAAATTGACCAATCTGGCTTGTAGTCATAACATGTCAAAAATATATAAAAATTCACCATTGTCAAAAATTGTCAAAAAGTTTCTGAGATTTAAACATTTGGAGAACCACCGTTAACCTATAAAAGTGAAGAATTTTTATCTAACAAAGACAGTTAAAATCAATACGTTTCAGGCATTAACGTGCAGCAGGGGGATGCACCGGTTATCGACTATTTGAAAAAGAATTTGTTGTCACATGAACTGAATGGAAAACGAACTATATGTCCAAACCTTGTACTCCTTCTTCCAATTCTCAAACAGCTCCATGAAAGTGTTTCCCTCCTCTACCAGTTCCGGATCCATCCGCTTAACTTTGGCGAAGGACAAGATGGCCTTCAGAGTGCGCTCAGTCTCACTTGCCGCCCACAGACCTCGGCTGGTAGTCGGAAGACGGTCGTCCACCAGTCCTTCCTCGTCTTCGATCATTTCTTCAAAGATAGCTGTTTGACCTTTCACCCTGTTAGGGTATTTGTCTGTTTAATCATGAATGTTTTCATGTTATCTTAGTCAGTCTGAAGCAAAACAAAAAAATTGCTTTACTTACGTATGAGAAAACAGCTTGGATTCATAGTCTGTGAAAAGTTCATCTGCTTTGCAAAAAACACAACTGAAATATGACGAGAGAGATGAGTTGATGAGTAAATTCCTGACATTAGGCCTGAAAAGAAGACAAAACATGCTGTCGCCTTACTTGTTGAGTGGCAATCGCATGGGCCTGAGGTGGCAGATGGTCGCCTCATCGATCACTTTTTTAGAAGCTGGCCCTTCGAGCCGCTTCACTGCATCTTGAACAGTCTTTTGTGATTTCATCAGATCTTGCATTTGTGTGGTGAGTATGTACTGCAGACCGAAGCCATCACGGAACCTGGACAAACCCAAATTTTCTGTACATGGTGTCCATTTTTACACAAACTCACTGTCACTGTAGCTTGAGAGTCACTTACTTGTCAGCCATTGAGAGTTTGTTGGGTTGTTGTTTGTAGCTGGATGTGAGTTCATTCTTGACTCGGCCAACAAGATCGTCATCACTGGAGCAGCGGATTGCCCTCTGAATCACCTCCAGCCACCAGGGGGAGTTTAGTTTGACCTTAACAGTAACAGTTAATTAGTACTTGGTTAAAAAACACAACTCTCAATCTATAATTTGATCTCATGAAATGAATAATATATGAAAATATATATTTATGTATATTTTCTTTGATGTCAGAGTGTCCAGATATGAAAAGACTTCAGAACCAATGTAAGGGATCTAGTCACATCTAGCGGTAGCTAAACCTGTGACAGTGTTCATTTAAGTCCTATACGAGAATAAGTAATCAACTCACCCACGTAAACTGATATAACAATGCTTATTAATATGTGGGTGAAGAATCTCCCTCTCCAAACTGCATACTCAATTACAGGAAACTCATCTCACAATGTTTGTTGTCACATATGAAATTAATTTAAAGACATACACATATATCGTATGTTTTCTACTGTACTGTTTGTTGTTATCTGTAGGTTTTTCTCGATTATCCCAAAAAGTTTTTTTTTTAAAATCACTTACAAAACAAAATGCTATTATTTTTTTCAGTTTAATCAATTTAACTGTTAACCTGGCAGAGAAAGCAATTTCTGTTTCAATCAAATCTGCTGTGGGCAGACTGAAGGCCCTTAAACTGCATATCATGAGCCATTTTATCAGCATTAACTGAATCTTGTACAAGTTTATGGTAGAAATTTATTTTCATTAGTGTGTAATTATCATTCACTATATTGTTCTACAAACTTAAGACTATTTACCAAATGACCTGTTGTAATATGGAGTAAAATATGCCTGAATGTAAATGCTTTTAAGTTCTCACTTTGCGTTTGAGCTCTTTAATATTCTGTAACACCGGCTGCAGACCCTGATGGGCATCTGCCACCTCAGAGTTGTACTTGGTCATGTAGTGCTGTCGCAACTGCTCAGCCTGCACACACAAAGACAGAAAGTAAAAGGCTAAGGAGGTTCTTGCAGTCTAACATGAAACAGATAAAGAACAATAAATCATGACAGATAGTTCAAGATAATTCTAGAGCAGTGGTCACCATGGTCAAATGCACCTCCAAGATACACCATTTGTTTTTGCTGTTTCTTTCTATCAATAATGGGGACCAAATTGATCACACCCTGTTGTGTGTAGGACTGTACTGTCAGCCAGAAACAGTTAAAAATAACTGAAAGTCACACACCCCAGGAAGTTCCAGAGCTGTCCCCATGACCTACATCTAAATGAATGTAGCTTCTGACTTATATTTTGGTGTAATTTACCTCCAATAAACTTAGACATCAAAAATAAGGCCTGATAAACTACACTGCAATACCGTTATGCAGAATATATGAAGTGATGCTTTGTCAGGTCTTTCTACAAAGACATCGAGCAAAAAAAACCTTTTAAAGTGCTTGTTTTTTTATTGGAGTTTTGAAATGGATTTGAGCAGGTAGATCTAGTCTGTCGATATCATAGGTGAACTTTAGTTGGAAAAAGTATGTGACTGCTGTTCCAGAGGTTAAAAATGCACATTTATCAGTCAGTTAAATAAGTTTGGGCAAGACAAACATTTACCTCCTCACTTAACCGGTCATCTCTCAGCGTAGGAGGTATACCAGGATGCTTTGCATTCAGCAGTTCCATCAAATTGTGGGTTGCATGAAGCCTCTGTTTTACCACAATTATGACAAAAAGCATTAAGTTGATTAGACATTTAAAAAAATATATACTTAGGAATATAATACTGTCCCTAAAAAAATATCACCATCGGGAATTCATACACTTAAAACCAACAATTTAGAAATTTTAGCCTCTGTCTTTTTAAAAAAAAACATAGGGCATGTATTTAATCTGACTTGATAAAGCTGCCACTCTTTTGAGCAGATGTGTCTTTTTTTCAGGTTGATTTAGAAATTAAATTATTCATATGCTAATAGGGACAAATGTGAAATACCTGCAATGAATCAGTTTTCAGCCTGCCTTTGTGTTCCTCTGATGAGCGAAGCACTTCCCTATACATCTCAGCCGCCTCTAGAAACTCATCTGCAGGTTGCAAAGGGACAGTAATCATTACTGACACTAAATAACATGTGGAGATAATGAGACATGCTATACAAAGCAAACCCCGCCACACTCAGACATACATATTGCTTCAAGGAGAGCGATGGTGAGGGGAGACAAAATAAATGAGATCATGGCTTGTGTTCTGTTTGAACTGATTCCCATGGGAAACTAAGACCAGAGGGTGCACAGGAATAGAAGTGGGGTTTTGTACCTCTGATGATGTGGATTCCAGCCAGGCCATTAAGAGCGCACACCAATTGTCTGTGAGCTTCTTCACACTCCACTCGACATTTCTTCTGCAGAGACTTAAGGAGCTCCTCCATAGTCATGGTACTGGAGAGGGGAGGCACCCACAAACAAACCCACTCAACAAGCCATCTAACACAAATGATCTAGAATGGGTCAACTTTAAATAAACACAAATGAACACTGTTTAATTGATAAAAAGCTTGCCTGGGTCTATATTACTCCTAATAATGCTGTAATGCTCTATTCAATCTACCCAGATTGTTAATTAACAGGTGCAGCTGCCCTCTGAAAGATCTCTTCTCTCACTGACAAGCACTTAGAAAACAAAGCAGAGTGTCATCATGCTCATGATATACCTCTTCTGCAGGGGCAGAAACTCCCCCCTCACTGCCTGTGGATGGCAGCAGGCCTGACGCAGCCTCAGTAGCGGACACAGGATGGTATTGACAGTGCGGCGATCGAGGCTGCCAAGTTTCAGACTCCAGTCAGAGATCTTCCTGAGTTTGACCAGAGCGTCCTGGGAGCAGACTTCATGCTGGCGGTGGTAAAAGTGACCCTCGACGGGGGAGAAGTGCAACCAGTGCACCTCTTCAGTTTGAGGGGGAATCTGGATCTGGAATACAGAGGTAAAACAAGAGTGATTAAATAAAATGTATATATATTTTCAGGAATGCGAAAGAAAGAATTATGTCTTTTGAACTTTAAGTATTAACTAGTGAGTTGAAAATGAAGCATAGTCCCACAAAGATGGTCATTTTTTAGTAATCCTACCTGATCAATGACATCTTTCTTAGCTGATCGCCATAACAACTGAGCAATTACATTGTACAGCGGCTCTGTGTTTCCGCGCCGATAAGGGCGATAAAGCAACTGGTCCCACCAGTGTTTCACCCAATATGGATCCACTCCCAGGAAAAGCACAAGGCCATAAAGATCTACGAAGACATCACCACTGGTTGAGGAGGGAAATCTTTGCAACCATTATGATTGTTTTTTTCTTGTGTCAGCTGATATTTAAAAATTCAGTCTCAAGAAACCGATAATATTTCATTGGTTTTAAAATAATACCTTCTAAACCTCTCTGGACTGGTGTGCCACTGACACACCAGCGGTTAACAGATGCAAGACGTAGAGCCATTTCAGCAGCCTGACAGCAAAAGAAGAGCAAAAACAAATTTCAACAAACAAGCTTACATAAAACAGTAAAAATAGCATGTTTCTGTATATCGAGAAAATGGGAAATAATGTTTCCAGCCATTCAAATTTTTGGGTCAAATCTTATCTACTTTAACAAAGGACACTACTTAATAAATTAAAAAGAAAACTGAATATCCATCCATCCATTTTCTATACTGCTTATCTGTTAAGGGTCACCGGGGGGAGGGCATCCCAGCAGACTTTGGGCGAGAGGCATGGTACACCCTGGACAGATCACCAGTCCATCACAGGGACAACGCATACAGACAAACAACCATTCACTCACAAATTATCCAACAAATGTCTTAAGTGCCCCCAAGCACACCTTTGCAGTGGGACATTCAACCATCTGAGCCTCGTCCAGACAGATGCGCCACCACTCCACAGCAACCAGAGGGCTGGGCACAGCCATGTAGCGCTTCTGGTTGCGGAAGCGGCGTCCATCCTTGCTGTTGCTGTGAGGAATGTCGACATAGTTGAGCTCTGACCGTAGAACATCATAGGTAGTGATGACCACATCCTGCTCAGCAAGCATGTGTGGCTGAATAAAGCCATGCTTCTTCACACCCTGATAAACCTGGGATGAAATATGTCAGATTTGTTAGCAAAACATTTTTAGGAAAGTCATCTATGACTATAACCTATAAGTAATTCTACTAACACATCATGATATCAATCCACATTCTCACCAGCACTCGAAGTGAGGAGGATCTGATGTGTCGATTGATTTCCTCCACCCACTGGTGGCAGATAGAGCTTGGGGAGATGATGAGCGTGGCGCCAGTGGACACAGGTTTCATAGCTACCAGGCAGTGTGGGCAGTAGAAAGGAGTAGTTTCAAGGCTTTCCTCTTTGTAGTTTACACAGTCTGCATGCTGCCAAAGCTGGCAGTTCATACACTGGACGCGGGCTTTGTAGTCAATGATGCCTAGTTCCCCACAGATGCACTCAAATCGGTAATCTGGAGTGTTGAAAGGGACGACGGACGCTCTGGTAGGGGTTTCTGTCTCTTGTTGAGTTTCTACACTCTCTTCAGGAAGATCAAACAACCTCGGCATGCCCTTTGTGTTTGATTCACATTTACCCTGAGACACCTGCAGGGCTGTCATGGACATATCCACTGTGTCGTCTGACTGATCAGCCTTCTCAGTTTGGCCTTCATCCCATTCTTTCTTTTTTTCACTTGGTAAAGGACAGTCAAACGGAGGAGACTTCAGATCGCTTTGTTCTTCTGTGAGAGCGTTTTGTAGCGCTGCTTCTGCCTTTTCCTTTGCTCGTCTCTGAAACATTTTCCTGGGTGTGCTCTCTGTGTTTTTAAAATTCTAACAAAGATGACAACAGATCAAGCTTAAACAGATATTGCGACAAAATATTTGTCACATGGAAAAAAAATATTAGAAGTTGTTTACGCTTACAATTTTGGATGCAGCCGCCGATGTCTTCTTTGTTTCTTTATAGTTTTTCCCCAGTTTGAATGACCCTGCCAAGCCACGACCTTTGACGCGGTCAACCAGTCCCTCATCTATCAGCTTGGCCAGTGTCTTCTTGATGTGGTTGCGGTTCTTTAGAAGGTCATAACCATATGTTGCACGGATATAGGTGAAGACTGCATTGAAGGAGGCTCCTTTGCCAGATCTCATTTCCTTTATAGCAGTGAGCAGCATGACACGAACAGCTGAAAAAAAACAACAATATCTTTTCAGAAAAAAATCTAGCCAATAAAATATAAATCATCTACTACAACTGCGACCGACATACTTGGATATGATGTTTTTATTTTTGGTTGAACTTCGGGTTTGCAGTGGATTACTTTCTTTCTTTCTAGTGGAGGTGGAGGAATGAAATAATTTACAGATTTACCCTAAAAATGAAGAAGAGGACATCATTTAAAATGGTAGCTGACATTTTATGCCAAGCATATTAAAATAAGTGGAATGGTAGACAAAGCTTAAAATCCTACATTGTCAAATATTCCTTAAAGGTATTACAGTAATATGGCAAACGGGTTATAAATAAATGCAAATGCATGGTAGCAAAGCAAAAGCAAATTACAGCACTAGAAGTGAGTTTAACAGCCTACTAATCCTCACCACAGGCAGGGTGAGGGCCTCCTGCTCCAGGTCCTGCCGGGTGTGAGACAGAATGAGAGCCAGAACTTCTACTGTCTTTCCGAGCCCCATCTCATCAGCCAGAATCCCACCAGGCCACTCAACACCAGCTAACGGAAACTCACGGATTACACTGAAACAAACAGGTTAGACTCCTGTGTTCTCCTTCTATTGTCACATCATACAAATTGTTTTGGTTTGAGATGTCTGCCTCTCCCCATAACTTTTTTTTTCCAGATTTTGGCAGTCTAGCTATTTAATGTGATGCTAGCTTCTTACCAGCCAGTGAAAGGGTTGTAGAACAGCTTCTTGCCACACAACGTGAGCATCTCCCGCCAGAGGAAATGTAACAATGGTTCTGCAAAAAAATGCAGGTTAATTTCATTTTAAAAGATTTTAACCATCTATTTTCTTATTTTATGTAAAAACAAAAGAAAAGTAGTATGATCTTAAAGGTCCTTTTACACTATTGTGTTTGGTCTGAATTATTAGGTGTGAAACCTCCTACTTGGATCACGGTTTTAATAAAAAATCTCCACATGCTTAGTTTCCAGTGGAACCATGTTTCAGCTAACTTCATGTGAGTATGTTTATATCAGACCTAACACATGAAGTGGGGTTGAAAATGTTACGGTCTGAGAGAGAGAGTGAATCAAGGGTGTATATAAGGTTTTACTCAGAGATTCAAGGAGAGGGTGCACTGTGGAAATTACAGGAAGTGGAAATACAGATAAATGACCCAATAATGCTGTAGTTATTCAAAACTAATTTTGCTTTTCTTGTGTTCTACACCACTGAGATCGTCCACTGAGTCGGACCAAGAAAACTAATCAAATCAACTGTGTAGAGATTAGTTTCCAAATTTCATGAACAGGTCAATGTGTGGCATCCATGATAGCCTCCAGGTTATTCACATTCCTAAACCATAACCATAAATTCACCAGGTTAATTCCATCATAACTTACTCTGAACGAGTTTCCTGATTCCCGTTAAATAGAGGCTAACATACTCAAAATTTCATCCACATAATAAAGAGAGGGTTGCTTTTTTTTTAAAGAGAAATCAGAAAACAATGAGTAAATCTTTGGTGTCAACCTTTCTGTGAAATATTCCTAAACTTCTCTCTCCTCAGCATCCAGTTGACAGCCTGACTCTGATAGGGTCTGAGAACAGGAAGAAGAGCTTTGTGCTGGACGTCGTAGGTCAGCTCCTGGCTCTCTGTCTGGTGCAGATGCCGGACGTAGTCATAGAGCTCCTCTATGTTCTGCCTCTCCAGATCAGTGTCACATTCCTCCTCTTCATTCTCTACCACTTCTACAAGGAGAAAACAACAACAACAAAACTAATGTCACGCTACATTTTAGATTGGGTTATCCTCAACAACAAAAACAACAGAGTATTAGGAAACGCAGGCGTATACTCCAAAACAGATATGTACACAGACAACTGCAGACCCCGTGTCACATTGTAATTTTGTTTAAAGTTTGTGGTGTCCACATTCAATTGGCATTTGCTTGGAACAGCTGTGCTGATTGTTGTTTTAAACCTCTTTTCAATGTATCCAGCATCCACAATCATAACTGTGGATAGAAGAGTGACAAGGCAGAATACACCTCTGATTACTGATCCATTAACTACAAACACTGCATTGCTGTTGTATGCTTTCATAAAGTGTGCCTGTCTCAATGACCTTGACCTTTTTCTTTGACCATCAAAATTTTTTTAGTTCTTCCACCAACTGGATGTTAGAGCCAAATAAAAAAATTGCCCTCAACAAGTTCCTCAGATATTGTGCTCATGTGAGGAGACAGTGACCTGGACTTTGAATCACCAAAAACTTTTCAGCTCATCCTTGAGTACCAGTTTGTGCTATACTTAAGACATAAGCTCAAAGGGTTCCTGAGATATGGCTTATTCATGAATAACCATACAAAACCTACGCATACACCCTCTGAAGACAAGATTTACATCACACTAGTTTGGATATTAGGACAAGGCTCTTACCAGGAATAATGAAGTCGTAGAAATACTCCATTAACTTCTGCATTAATTGATTTGCTTTCTTCAGCCGAGCATTTCCCTCACTGAGAAACTCAGGTTTCCCGAGCCCAGTTTCCAACAAGTAAATCCCAACCTGCAAGAAGCACATAAATGTCAAATGCTTGCTGAATAAAGGTGACTCTCATACCTTAAACACTGATATAATTCTGGTAATTTTAAAATGAACTACTATTCATACTTTTAAAGACTCCTCTTTTTCCTGGTGGCAGAGCTGCACCACCCTCCTCTTCTGCAGCCAGTCTATATCCTCCAGCGGGATCTGACTAAGGCTGCACTCAGCTGTACAAGAGTCCTCATCAGGCCGCCACTGTACCCCAGCGTTCTCATCACAGCTGTTGTAACTGAGGCAGAGTTGGTCACCCATCCAGTGAAGCGTGAATGCTCTCTGTTCACAGTCCAAAGGGAGCCAAGCTGGGCGGACGCTGAACTCCCCAATGAGCACCCTCCAGATGTGGCCAAGCTTCGAAGCTGGCACGACAGTGAGTGCCAGAAATGCTGAGACAGAGGTTAGGTCTGATGAAGTTCCAGGGAGTTCCACTGCAAAGCTGACAGAGCTGACGGAGGTAGTCGCAATGATGTTCTCGCTGGCGGAGGGAAAGGAGCTGCTGGGAGAGGGGTCATTATTAAGGACGGAGCAGGTTGGTGTCTGGTCATCGTTCTCTTCAATTGTTTCATTCCTGCGGTCCTCCAGCATGTTCCAGTTCAGCCTTTTCTTAGCTTCTTCATCTACCCTCACAGGAGGGGCTCTTTTTCGCCGGCTACTCATAGTTACAATCTACAAGAAAACAAATGATTTATTGAGTTAAAAAATCCACTTGAATTACAACTCAAGAAAGGCTGCTGTCGACAGACTTTGATCATGAAAAAGCATGGAAGCTAGAATTCTCTACCTAAGACACAAGATGGATAAAATTAAAATGTAATGCTCAACTTTTGAAAAACTAGAAGAAAATGCATTACTTTACATATCTAAATAAATATTTTCAACATAAGTTACACAGCTGGGGATGCACAATTATATCTCCAAATCAATGGAATAGACAGAATAGTTTTTCTCAAGTCTTTCCATCTTTGCTCATCATCTGTTATTTATATCAACTGTGTTTACATGTTCTTCAGTAAAAATAGAATCTGAATATAGTATAAATTTCACAGATGATACTCTATCACTGATAAAAAAGTGAATATCATTATACAACCCTAATTCCAAATTTGAGTTGCTGAAAAAAAACTGTAATAACCAGCAAGTTATTACAGGTTTGTGAGTTATGAAAAGCTCACGAAAGATAATTAAATATGATTTTGTGAGAAAACTACATAAAAGTAAGTCAGTAACAATGTTTTTGATAGTATTCTAGATTTTACGGTATCCAATGCATGCTGGTAAGGTAAAATAATATGCGAATATTACTGCTTGTGAAACAGTAATAATTCACGAACTTAAACCCACATTAACCTCACATATAGCCAGTTTCAAGACAGCTGCACACATTCTGCTAATAATAAGTACAATTTAGCTAATAAGTCACTGTTGATAGAGGTATTGCATCCTTTGGATTTTAAGACAACACAGCTACACTGTGAACATCGTTACACAATGAGGCACTTCAAGATCTGCTTGCTAGGTATTCTGTCGTTTTCATGTACCAAGGCGAATTTTAAAAATAAAACAAAACAACAACAAAACAAAGAACAAGGTTACACTGACTTCTATCTGACTTCTACCGCTGTATCAGAAGGCGTCCCATATCCCAACAGCTCCGGATAAAAGGGCTAGAATGCACCAAAACACACTCATTTACAGACTTCTGTGTTGCTGTTCGCCATCTTTAAATACCGGAAGTGGCGTCAAAGGAGGGACCTTCAGCGCGATGTATTTTTTTATTTGATATTTTTCAACAGTCATTTCATGTTATTATTGTTTTCAGAAATAATTTTCATTTTTAAAACAATTTTAGTTTTCAATACTCACCTTTTATTATGAACTCCTTTTTTTGGTTGTTCGTTTTTGTTATCGACTCTTATGCGTGACGTAATATTTACATTATCTTTGTTAAGCAAAGTTTGAAAAGAATCGATTAGTTTTTCTACCACTCTCTAAGCTGTTACGTTTTGTCTTTGAATTTCAAATTTGTTCATTTTACAGAGACATTTAAAAAAAAACAATTTGGATTGATCAATTCACATTCATTCTCTAGCCGACAACACGGAAAATAATTGTCACAAAACCTTTTGAAAATTGATGTTTTATTTTAGGATATATCATTACAGACAGGCTACATTGCTTGCTCAAATTTATAGTGTTTACTGTTTTACTGTATATACAAATTTTGAATGTGAACTTGTTTTAATACTGATAATGTCATTATCTGTTGTAAAATATTAGCGAATCCGATAGTTCCAAAGTAAGTATGATGTATTATGAATGAAAATGGAAAAAATGGCCTTGTAGTTAAGTGGAGGCATCTCCGGGGAGCAGAGAAATCTAATAAGCTCAACATATTTATATGTTAGTGAATCCTTGAGTTTGCACTGAGGCAGAAGTTGTTTCTGCATTTTTAGTCTTTGAATGTGATACAACCCACGTCACTACAGTATTTATATTTCTGTACACGTGTGGGTAGCACATGTTCAGTAACGAATGTTGGCCACACGGTGGTAGAAAAGCCTAATATATATAGTTCTGCAACACAGAATTGCAAATGCATCCAATCTGTCAACGCCTGATACGACGCAGTAGGACAGATTCATGTTAAGTTTACCTGTTCCTGTACACTTTTGAAGTCAAGGGTCAATACACTTTCCCCAATGTCATATATATTAGGCTTTTATTATGGCTTTTATTCCAACATTAGATACTTACGCTCTTCCTGCAAACACTTACATGCATATTTTAGTGTCTATTTGGTATGACATTTTCTGAAACCTCCCTCCTGACAGTGTGAAAAATGCGTCTTCAAATCAGGGGCACTGCAGCGAGTGTGACCCGCTTTCAAGATGCAGAGATGAGCAGAAGAAGAAGGGGCGCCTCATGATCGGTGCAGAGAGAGGGAGAGAGACAGTGAGCCCGTCAGTTCTACAGTCTTTCCTCGGCAGAAGGTGGACTCCAGTCTAGCTACAGGAGAGACTCGCTATGTCCAGAAGTGCTTGGTCCAAGTAGGTAAGTCATGTTGCTGACTGGTTCTTCTGCGTTGCAGACTGATTCCACAAATGGGAGTCTTTCCTGAGTCAGCTTTAGCAATTAAGCCCCTCATTTAAATTAGGTTGCATGTGCATATAGGTGACGACGCTGAAAAATGTGCCCTGAACAAAACGTGTATTCAGGCTTCAGTGTGCTTTTCTTTTGGGGGCAAAAGTTAAATAAACATTGGCAGGTTGAATTCAGCTGTAAGATCATAGCAGAGGCAGCTGTCCTGGTTCGCAAATTTAAAAGGTTTCTCTATTTTTTATTAATAGATAATGAATCCCTCATATTCATTATTTAGCTTGTCAGAACGACTGGTTGTATCAATCGTTTTACTTCCATTGTGTCGGTTTTTACTATTATGCCTATATAAGTTTCATGAGTCTGCTTTGTCACATTGTTCATGCATGATTTCTGCTTGAAACGATAGGAACTGCATATACTGTCATTTAAGTGTGTTGTGCATTAATGCTCAACATCTCACATCCAGGGTGGAAGTCGTGAAGGGGATGCATCTGATTTAATTGTGATTTTAACCAAAAGAGGATTGATGGACCTCCATGATGGCCAAGTGGACATGATTCTTTCTACAGCACCTGTGGCACAATGTCGAATATGATCTACCTGACTACAATAAGTGTTTTGTATTTGCCCCTTTTACTGTTTGAGGCATTCGTTTGGTCCAAGGGCAAGTATGAGAGGTCAGTGGTTCCAAGTTCTGCCTCTCGCCTGGTGGCCAGGATGGATGGGGATATTATAATTGGGGCCCTTTTCTCGGTTCACCACCAACCTTCTGCTGAGAAGGTGGCAGAGAGGAAATGTGGGGAGGTCCGCGAGCAGTACGGCATCCAGAGAGTGGAGGCCATGTTCCACACTTTGGATCGGATTAACTCTGACCCACACCTGTTGCCGAACATCACTCTAGGCTGTGAGATCAGGGACTCATGCTGGCATTCCTCTGTAGCGCTGGAACAGAGCATCGAGTTCATACGAGACTCACTAATCTCCATCAGGGATGACAAGGACGGTTCCAGGTGGTGCATCGAAGGGTCGCCTTCCAGTCAGCCACCACCAACCAAAAAGCCAATTGCAGGCGTCATTGGGCCTGGCTCAAGCTCAGTTGCAATCCAAGTCCAAAACCTTCTGCAGCTGTTCAACATCCCACAGATTGCATATTCTGCCACTAGTATCGACCTCAGTGACAAGACTTTGTTCAAATACTTCCTCAGGGTCGTGCCCTCAGACACCCTTCAAGCCAGGGCACTTTTGGACATCGTCAAACGGTACAACTGGACCTATGTGTCTGCGGTGCATACTGAGGGTAAGACACTTTCGTCATAAATCAACCATCCTTTCGCACCATCAAAGGAACATGTGGGGAAAAAACAAAATTACAGACTCAGCACTGCTTTTATCGTGTTCGCAGTCACCTCTTCCAAGGACATGACAGTTTTTGGTGACATTTGTTTCTTTGTTTGTCAGCAGGTTTTCACAAAACTAGACCTTTTTTTTTTAACTTGGTGGAACCTTAATGTTCAGACACTAGAGTGTGAGGGGGTATTTGATAACTGTCAAAAATGTTTATCTTGTCTTAATGCTCACAATTTTTAGATCATAAGTTACTGTACTTCAAACATTTTTGACATCACAAACAGAATGTGTACAACTGTGTACAATCGACTCCTCTGTATCTGATGATATATGATCGAAGGTGGTAGCAGTTACAATCTTTGAATCATGAACCAGAGTTTCAGGGGTCAGTCAGCTGAATCCTTGTGCTAAGCTGTTAGCATCACTATGGCAACCTCTAACTGCAGCTGAAGTCACAGCTGAGTCAAATTAGCTGATCAAACGTATTCCATAATGCCTGTGGCGTTTATCGAAACTTGACTGACATTTCTCATAATCTGATTTTCATTTGAACTTTTGTTTTTGTTGACAAAAATTGTTACATCCGCCGAGGAGGACATGTTTTCAGTGACATTTTTCTGTTGGGTTTTCATTAGTCAGGAGGATTACACAAAAATGGGATATTTTCACCGACATGGTGGAGGGTTATAGTACCGGCCAATGAAGAACGCACTAAACTTTTGGGCAGATTTGTCACACTGCCACCTGGTGACAACAGGACATTATATGGGCTGGCCAGAGCCATCTAAACTTGGTCAGACATGCCTTATGGACTTGGTGACAGGTTACTGTAAAGTGTCCATTCATGTATTTTCTACTGCTTGTCCTGGTAAGTGTCTCGGGCGGGCTGGAGCCTATCCCTGCAGCTTTAGGGCGTGAGGCGGAGTTCACCCTGGATGGGTTGCCAATCCATAGCAGGGCCAACGCATATAGACAGACAACCATTCACTCTCACAGCCACACCTATGTTCAATTTAGAGTATCAATCAATCAGCCTAGTCCCCATTTGCATGTCTTTGGACTGTGGAATGAATCCAGAGTTACTGTAAAGAGTATTTTCAAGAAACAGATTTACTGTGGTGAGGTGGCAAATTTGTATATTTTGCCACAGAAGAGAAAACCATTGTAAGTAGACTCCACATGGTCAGATCTTTACAAACATAACATGTTTGATGAGAGTTCTGTCCTGATGATATCAACGTGCCAAATTTTACTGAATAGTCATTGTGCCCCCTTACTGGTAGCAGGAAGTAAACCTGACAAATTACATTTGAGTTGCAACAAATTTACACTGTGTTGTTTAATGTAATGTACAGAGACATATTATATAGTAAGCGCCTGTTGCCTAGCGCCACCTTATTTTACATTGGAGTTTTTACTGGCACCACCTTATTTTACACTGTTGAGGCTTGTCAAGAAATATTATTTGGGTGTTGGTGGTTAACCTATAAAGCCTGTCCTCTAAGATAGTTTATGAAATATGTAGATTCCTCTTCTAACAGTAAGTGGCCAGTCTGTTGTGTAAAGCCTATCCACAGGATATTCCTGTAATTAGAAGGTGACTTGAGAGGAGGAATAAGAAAATGGTGCTCACTGTACTGAGGCAATGTGAGAAACTCTTGTTTAGTATTCATGGAAAATGTAGGGTTCCATTTTATACCTAAAAACCCATGGAAAAACAATTGCAAATTACCAAGAAATGCAAATTTTCTTTTCTTTTTAAAAATCTGCCTCTGTGTTGCCAGCAGTCTTAGTTTGTTGCTCCTGAAGGTATACTGGCGGCTGCTGCAACCTGCGTTTGAACCTGAATGAAAAAAAAATCTTGTTCTACTTTCTATTTAATCATCATGCCATTTCATTGCTGCAGCCTCTCCAGAAAAGATCCTCACAAATCCATGAGCCTTTTTGGCAACATTTTTGTGCACATAAAAAAGAAGTTAAGTGTTAGAAGTTGCAGTTCATACAACACTGAAAACTACATTCATCTAAATAATTTCAGAAGCACATGCTGATTATAATACCAGTAAATACATTTCCAACCACGGCATGAGCAGAGCGAAATTTAATTAGCATTTCTATGATGTCCAAAAAGCAAAAACTGTTCATCTGAACAATTATTAGATTGTAATGAGCTGATTAAAAAAAAGAATTAAAACTTGATGAATATTCTTTACACATCTGGTGTGCATTGAATATGTTTTATAGATTTTAGGAGTTAGGGAAGTTGATTGAATCCAGTTTGAGTACTGGAGCTTGTTGGGTGTATCAGTGATGCTGGAGCTGACTGAACATTAAAGCTCAGTGACAAGTACTCCCTTGTTCATGAATTCTGCAGCTGAGGTCACCTTAACCCCATCTGCTCTAGTTGTGCTGCTTATAATTCCATAACAGGAAGACACAACGCAACAGAAAAATGCTAACAAAAGTGACACGTGTTGTCAGCTAACCTTCCTGCAATCATTTTATTTTATGATTAAAACTTGAAATACTGCATCACATTTGCTTGCCTCCACAATGTGTGCCCGTCACAGTGACCTTGATCTTTGACCACCACAAATGTTTTTCAGGTCATCCTTTAGTCCCAGTGGATATTTCTACTATATATTAGAAATGCCATCAAAGCTTTCCTCAGATATTGTAGTCATGACAGTGACTTGACCTTCAAGTGTTATGTTGGCGGCAAATTTGGTGAAATGAGGCATGAGAGATATTGTGTTTATGTAATGTAACAGTGACTTTGACTTTTTGGCCACTATTTTTTTCCAGTTCATCCTTAAGTCCCATTTGGAGAAATTCCCTCAAAGTGTTCTAGAGATATCACATTTATGTTAGGTGACAGGAACCTTAACCTTTGACCCTTGACCCTGGAGGATTTAAGAGTTTATCCTTGCGTTCCAGTGGACATTGAGCCAAATTTGAAGCAAGCCTCTCAAGACACTCCAGACATTTATTAGAATTCTTTGCCCATATGGATGACCTGAAACCTAAAATTATCATATTTGACATGAAAACCATGTAATGAATCTTACGAATCATTTCTTTTTCCTAACAGTTCCTCTTCTTGTTTTCTCAGGTAACTACGGAGAAAGCGGGATGGAAGTGTTCAAAGAGCTTGCCTCGCAGGAAGGTCTCTGCCTCGCCCAATCTGACAAGATTTACAGCAATGCTGGGGAAAGGCACTTTGACAGGCTGTTGCGGAAGCTGCGAGAGCGTCTGCCCAAAGCCAGAGTTGTTGTCTGCTTTTGTGAAGGCATGACTGTCCGCGGGCTGCTCATGGCCATGAGACGGCTCGGAGTAGCTGGAGAGTTTCTTCTAATTGGCAGGTTTGTTAGACAATCGTATCCCATGGAGATTCAAGTGTTGCCATCTTTTCTTTTCTTTTCTTTTGGTAATGAAACACACTCACACAAGTTTGTGTATACTTCGGGATGAAAACGTTTTATTCTTAATGCAGGAGTCTTCAAAGAATGGGATCATTTTTTTTTGTACAGTAAGTTTGTTTCTGGATCCCTATATAGGATTAGCGTGTTATTTGATTGACAGTCAACTATTTTGCCAAGCCAGCTTAATATTGCCCTGGGTCATTTAGTAATTACTCACTCTTGAACTGTGAAATTCCTCACAAACTACAACCTCTTAAGCATGTATTTAGTCAAATGGCATACATTTAAGTTGTTCTACTTTTCCCTTGATAGCTAATCATCTTTCACCTCTACTCTCCTTCTAACTGTCTCAGCCCACCTTGAACTTTGAAACCCCATGACTTAGTGGGCCTCCTTCATGACTCTCAGTCAAAGTCAAATTATATTTCACAAATAAAGTGTATTATACCTTTCAAATATTCACAAGTGTTTTGAGCTCACGGAGATAATATACCCCTCTGAATTGCTACTTTGCGATTTAGCTGGAAGCTAATTGTGACTGATGGCTAACAACAGCTAAAGCATCCAAACAGAGAAACTGTCCCAAAATGTCAATTTACAAAGTCTCAAGCACTTTTTTTCCCAGATATGATCTATGTCTTCTTTATTCAGCAATATGCTTAGTAATCCACAAACACTACTTTGAGCAAAAGACAAACTCATTCACAGTTGTGTGACCACCTGATGCATTCAGTTAAAATAACGAGATTGCACTTGTCCATGCTTGTTCCAAATAGCATCAAACAGAAAGGATGTTAGTTAGTTTTTTTAAGCTCAAATCAAAATGTACATGGTATATAAGGTTCACAGCTGGTAAAAGAATACATGGATTACCAGACGATGTGCATGAGGGTTTGTAAATGTTTTGTTTAAAATTATGTGTCAGGTTCACTCTTAAAAGACAAACTACACTTTTTTGGGTGAAGTGTAACTTTACTGAGAGACAAACTGGAGGTTTGGTTTCAAAACAACAACAGAAAGACAACCAACATTTGCTACACTGTTTTCATGATGTCAGTTATGGGCGCCAATTTAATTGATAATGAAAGTAACTTTAAAAACACACACAAAGGTCTTTTTAGTGAGCTGGTCATATCAAAAGATTTGACTCGAACTGTTGTGGGAATTTCAGTAAAAAAATAACACATCAGTTATTTTTCTCCATATTGGCTTAAAAAATGGTAGCTGACTTAACAAAATTTGTAATTTGCAGGTGTTCATTATTTTCCAGAAAAATTTTTACAACTCCATCTCAAAATTCAGCTATACTTGTAGAGATGCGCACAATGTTCATTTGGAGAAAAACATTCTTTTTCTTCCTACTGGGAGAAGAGTTCCTCTGAAAGCAGAAGATGCTTTGAGTCAAGCTCGGTAATGAATAATGCATCCTCTCAGTGAGTTCTCCCGCTCCCTGTCAGATCACAGGCAGGATGGGCTAATATGGCACAGCACCTCCAGCATAAGCTGGGGAATGTGGAGTAGCGAACATCAAAGCTCATATCAGCACTTACACCAGACATGCCCTCTTTGGTGTGTCTCAGCCTCCATCCGGTCCTGTTAGGGATATGTGGAGTATAAAAGCTTGACATGGTTAATTTACAGTTCACAAGTGTGTGACTGTTTGATTCACAAAAGTCTGAAATAAGATTTGCTGTCTTTGTTTTAATGGTTTTACATAAAATTCACACATAAGATAAATTCAACAAATGAAGGTATAAATGATTATCTATTTTTCAGCTCATTCCAAAAACAAACAAAAAGTCCCAAGATCACAATACAGATGTTCATACATTCATTTCATATTTGTTTATTAGATTTTTTTTTTGCATTTTTTTCTCATTCATGAAGTGTAACACATTTCCTCTGTCAAAGGTCCTCCAAAAATGTACACCTCTAACAGTTAAAAGGTATATGTACTTCATATTAAGATTACATTTCTATTTAGATTTAAAGATTTATTTTTATTTATAACTATGAGACAAAATAACAAAAATAATGACAGAAAGAAGCACAAGAATGTAACAATAATGATGTATGAAAGATTTAATTTATAATACCTGTACTAAAAACTTTGTAGAACACTCCAAATAAATACCCTTTTTAGAAATCTATGTTCAAAAAGTAGAATAAACACCTTGAATATTTTATTAGATTATTATCAAGTTTTGGATGTAAAGTTTGTTTTTTCCCCCAAAAAAAGACAGAAAACAAAAAATATATACTGTAATGCAAAAATGATGATATGCAGTCTTAATTTTACTGCACCTGGTGAGTGCATCCTCAAGACTTGAGTTCCTCTCCTTATTGAAACTCAGCTTTTATATTTGTGCCCATATTTTTTATTAGATATGAATAATTGATAATACTGAATTTTAAATGCATTGTTTGGTTGTTAATCAATTTAATATAACATCCTTTTGTTCATCTCTATGTATGAAAATTGTATTTGTGTTGGTTTGATGTGTATTTTCTCAGTCAGAATAGTGAATAGGGAGACTTCTGGGTCACAATAGCTTAAGTTTTATGTAATAAGCTGATTAGAGTCAGAAAACCTTTTTTCCTAACCCAGATGATAAATTACATGTCTGAAAAAACTAGAGCTTTTTAGCTTGAAGCCTGAACTTGCGCTCACCCCTTTCACTTGATTTTGCACGGCTGCTTAAATCTCCACGGAAGATAAGAAGGGCATGGGTTTGGTCGAGAAAAGACAGCGAGTATTTTGTTCTGGGTCAAGGTGACGACTGAAAAAGAAAAACGTTTTTTTTAGAGCAATGCAGCAAGTGAACACATGCAGGCCTGTGCATCGGGCCGGTCAAAATGCCTGAGGTGCTGGTCAACAGTCATCCACTTTCTACCAGGCGGAAGCTGAAAGAAATGGCTCTTCTCAGGTCACATGTCCTACAGATCTCAAACAACAGACAGATCATTTGATTAAGCTCCCATTGTTTTGGAAATGATAGAAGACTATATCATTTTTATGATCCAAAACAATCAAATCCTAATCTGCTCTGCCTCTGAAAATGTCTTTCCCCACAGGATAAATCATTTCATTAGATTTGCATAAATACACTGCACTGCTGCTTAGGTGTTTCAACGACAAAAGTTTTTAAAAAAAGCACACACCCTTTTCCTAAATTAGATAATACACACGAGGTTTGGGATTGGTGTTATAAATGTGTACAGTGCGTGTGTGTGCTGGCGTCATTCCTGTAGGTTTTTGGCACACAGAGTGTTGGATGCGGGGTGTGGTGGGGGCTGATGCTGAGAAGCAGATGGCCAGGTAGTCAATACTGACACACTAGACGCTCATTGTCCATTTATTCTAATGTGCTAGCTGAGCCAAACCAGGTGATGGCTCAGACCTCTGAAGTGAAATCTAGGTTTTGGAAGGCTGTAACTGATATTTTTGCCCTGAATATGACCCGCTCCATATTCAGCATCTTTAAATTATTCTGTCTGGAACACAAACATGCAGTATTTTGCCCCAGCTTTATTTTCCTATTCACAGGCTTGAAAGCCTCTAAAGCTGCTTTTGAACTGTCATTTTAACTCCAAAATATTCAGTGTTGGCTTGTAGCAGTTGCTCAGCTATTCATTATGCAGAATGTGAGATAAGTTAGCATTTACGTCACACATTTAACTAGAAATGTGTGTACAGCCACGCTGACTGATCACATTATGCTTAACATTATGTGCAGTGGTGTTTTGAGGCATATATTAAAGTTAGCAGATAGAAACCTCTGCTGAAGATGATAAAATATTGTTAGTTTCACAAATGTATCATAAACCAAAGACTGCATCAAATTAGATTTTGGTATGATGATGAGTTTCACTATTCAAACCCCAAACCACATTTTTCAAAGTTAAACCTAACCATATCTAAAGTGTGAATTTCTTTAGACGATATTACCAATGAAAAAGTTATATTAACGGGCTGCACGGTGCTGCAGTGGTTAGCACTGTGGCCTCACAGCAAGAAGGTTCCAGGTTTGAGTCCCGGCTTGGGCACGGGATCTTTCTGTGTGGAGTCTGCATGTTCTCCCCGTGCCTGCATGGGTTCTCTTCAGGTACTCCGGCTTCTTCCCACCACCCAAAGACATGCAATTGGGGAGGAGGCTAATTGAATACTATAAATTGACCGTAGGTGTGAATAGGTAGGTTGTTTGTCTATGTATGTTGGCCGTGTGAACCCCGCCTCTCGCCTGTAGTCGCTGGGATAGGCTGCAACCCCCCCGTGACCCTTAACAGGAATAAGTGGAAGACAATGGATGGATGGAAGTTATATTAACAGTGTGACAAGTACAAGGTTACATTGTGGAACCAGGGATTTCATGTTTCCACCATGTAATTTGCTCTTAAGTGGATGTGGTCATTTCACGTTTTTCTATATCAGGTTGAATCAGGTCTGTCTATTTGTTGTTGTGTTAATTCAGGCTTGACAGATAATAAACATGTAGAACTCCCAAAAACTTAAAGGTGGGGTCTGCTGCATATTTCATGCAGAATGTTTTTTTCCTGTTGATTTTAACATCAATCAGTATAATCCATCCATCCATTTTCTTCCGCTTATTCTGTTAAGGGTCGCGGGGGGGCTGGAGCCTATCCCAGCAGCTACAGGCGAGAGGTGGGGTGCACCCTGGACAGATCGCCAGTCCATCACAGGGCCAACACATATATAGACAGACAACCATTCACGCTCACAGTCACACCTACGGTCAATTTAGAGTATCAATCAGCCTCGTCCCCTCTTGATGTCTTTGGACTGTGGGAGGAAGCTGGAGTACCAGAGAGAACCCACACAGGAACAGGGAGAACATGCAAACTCCACACAGAAAGATCCCATGCCCGAGCTGGGACTTGAACCCGAAACTTTCTTGCTGTTAGGCGACAGTGCTAACCACTGCACCACTGTGCCACCCCAATCAGTGAGATATATTTAGCAAAATATGAGTTGAACTCTCCCCGTCTCTCGCCCGAAAGCCGCTGGGATAGGCTCTAGCCCCCCGCGACCCTTAACAGGATAAGCGGAAGAAAATGGATGGATGAACTGAGTTGAACTCTGTTAGTTTCTATCCATCAGAACAGCTTCAATGTACCTTAACATCAATTTACTGGACATTTACTGGAGAGCTGAACACCCTTCTAACAAAAGAGGTTCACAGATTTAGTATTTTGATAACAGAGAGCACATCAGCTCAAAATGTCCCATGGAGAACTTAGTTTGGATTCTGTTGACTTCAAAGGCCATAACATAAGATTGACATCATTGTCACACTCTAACCATTCAGCGACCCCTGGTGTTTAATAGACAGGACCAATGTATAAGAGATGAAGGAATAGCTACTGTGTCTTGTCTTGCAGTGCCCCCCCCCCCGTCAACTAGTGGCTAACAAACGCCAAAAAAAAAGCCCATGTGTGGGTTTACCACCCATTTATTCAAGCTATTCTTTTAATATTTCACTTGTCTAAATATGCAGCCTTACAATCACCAGTCTTTGAAACAAAGCTATTTAAAGTACGGCAAATACAGCATATGTTGCATATAATTCATGGATCTTATCCCACGCTGCTTTAAAAACATTCAAGCTCCATGTGGAATTCTAATGAAGGTTGTTTTTATTGGTTTTGCTCATCCATAAATGTAAAACTGATTTTCAAAAAGCTGAATTTTTGGCCTATAAATAAAAACTACAGCTACCAAAGACACATCACACTTTAGGGCCTGTAGGACGGGTACTCCTATCTGTCCAGGGGAAGATTGTGTTGCCCCAATATTAATATACAAATTCTCACTGGACTTTTCATAGTTTTGATTTCATTTTGTTTTTGTTTTATTTGTTCTTTCCTTATTTTTCTCTGCAAGCACAGTTGGCACTCCACACTCCTCAGTGTGAAGGCTGAAAGGGAAATAAAGTCTGTGAAAACAAAAGAGAGAGGGGTTGAACAGGATTTATTCTGAGGCTGGTTAAAGATAACATTGTCCTAATGCTTTTGGTGCTTTACCAGCATCATATCGACGGTATGAAGTCTTTCTTTTGTCAGATACTGAATATTCTTTTGTTATTTGGATTGTGAGCGGAAGGTATGATGGAAAGGAAAAGTGGATGCTTGAGTGCACAGGGATCTTAACAGTTTGCACCTGTTAAATTGCTAGAAATCACTGTGTGCGCCAGTAGTCACTGTCTGTTTCAAAACAGCCTCTGCTGAGAGCCAATGGTTCAGCAATGTTCATCAGTTGTGAAAATTTCCCCTACGTCTAACGCTCTATTAAATGTCAACTTCATTAAGCAAAAATTCAGTTTTTTAAAAGATTTGCAGTTCCTTTCATTCCATGGAACTGCTTGTGAAAAGGAAACGTCCATTCATGGGTTTTAAATATCGTAAGACCCAAATTTGTCCGTTGGATGAACTTAACCTCAGCATCTTTTTTTGGAGGTACTTCCAGAATCCTCTAAAACTTTTGTCTTCCATCCCAAGGAGCAACTTTGGCTGCAAATTAAACACTGTGTCTTTAATCATTTTGTACAACAAACAAATTATGTCAAAGCATTTATTTCTATAATAACAAGATATGATACATTATATGATACAATTCTGTCACTGTAGTTTTAAATTAACAATAATTACTCCCGGAGAGGTTCGCATAACTGCTGTTAGCATCAGTTCTATGAGGAATGGAGAGAAGTTAGAGAAAAGAAGGCCACTGAAGGATTATCTTGTTGAGAAAGATGTTTTCACTTGTCTGACTTCTTACAACGCCTTTTCCTGTGAAACTCCAGCAGTGTTTTGTGGACCAACAAATTTCACCTGACATTCCATCAGCATGAGGATGAGTGGATAATGACCGAATTTTCATTTTTGGGTGAACTATCCCTTTAATGTTTATATATTTCCAGGAAAATATATAGTCTTGTGACTAGTACATAAGTGTGGCATGTCCTGTTTGCAGTGATGGCTGGGCTGACCGAGTTGAGGTGGTGGAGGGATACGAGCAGGAGGCTGTGGGCGGCATCACTGTGAAGCTGCAGTCTGAGGAGGTCTCCTCTTTTGATGACTACTTCCTTAAACTCAGGCTCAGCACCAACACTCGCAACCCCTGGTTCCCCGAGTTCTGGCAGTACCGGTTCCAGTGCCGCCTTCCTGGACACCCACAGGAGAACCTGAATTATGCAAGGAATTGCTCAGGTAGTTAAACTCAGGCAATTACTACATTTCCTGCAGTTTTTCTGGTTGAAATTTTACACCAACATGTGTTTACATTAGCGTGTCTTTCTGAACTGTTCTGATGTGTGCAGAGGATGAAGCCAAAAGCCCCCATAAACTGGAACACATTCTTTAATTATGAATAGGTCTGCCGGAGGGGAGAATTCTCTCTGAGTCAAACCAATAACACATATTTTTTTTACATTGTTCATTTTTGTGGCACTTGGCTTTACAGAGGATGATGATCTAGGTAAATTAAACTCTTTTCATTTGCAAAGGAACAAAGTAAATGCATCTTACTTTCCTGGTTCTTGAAACAATGCTCAGCAAGCATGTTTCCAAAATATTTTTTTTTACATCATACATATTTCTTGAATATATACACAAATATATTTACGTTGTCAATATTAAATGAAATTGAGGGCTGAGGCTATTTTCCTCAAATTTCCTTTATAACTAGAAATATTTTACATGTTTATAAATTAAACATATTGATAAACGTAAATATAGAGGGATGCATGCAGCAAAAGTCTTAATCATTTTTATATTTTTCACTTGACAGCTCTCAAGGTTCTTCAGTTTAATTTTTTAAGCTCTTGCACTTTCCTTGCTGCAGTCTTTTCCATCTTGTTTCCTTTGCAGTTTTTGCACATTATCTATAGTCTTACATCTCTATTATGCTCAAACCTCAGGCTTTCATATATTCCTACATAAAATCATATCATAGAGTATTTCTTTCTGTAAAGTGGAGATATTGTTTGCTGTTCTATCACTTGATTTTATTGTTTTTATTATTTTTTGGTGTAGAACTCCAGGACGGTGAGTGAATCCCTCTAAATGGAACAATAATACTCCTCACTTGATATACATGGAGGTTAACTGATATTAAATCACATGCTGGGATTATTTAAGAGTTCCAATGATATTATCAATATTATCTTTTTATCAAATTAATCTCAGTTGACCTCTGATATATGATGCTATTGGGATGTTGATTAGGTGTTTTGTGTTACAGCCCAAAAATTCGGTCATCCTCACTTCCTACTCTCACATCCTTTCCGGCCTTAAGACAGTTTCATAAAACAGCCCAATAACGTTTGAGTTGCATGTAGCCACAGAACTAGTTGCAATAGACACCACTGTTCAGATTCATTGTCTAATTCTGCCTTATATATTTTTACCCAGATGTGGTCAGAGAAGGTTCAGTTGTCATGCAGCCTATTACTCGCAGTGTGCAGTAGTAGGCCCTCCGCTTGCATGTACATCATGATATCATTGCATCATAAGTGAAGCTGCACAGCTCAGTGAGTGAGATGGGCGTCAGAGCCAAGGAGCTGCTTAACTAGGTCATCACCAGCAGCTCCCATCAGACCCTTACCCAGCTGCTTTGCTGCTGAATTTACTGGTTGTATGTTCTTTTGCACAGCTGTCCCTTTTAATGATCATTCGGTTCAATGCATCAGAGAAAAAACACCTTTGGGTGATGCTCGTAAAGCTCGTCAGTGACGTGTTTCATACAGTTTAATGTTGTTGGGTGCAAAAGGTGAATTTGGTCAACACACAGTTTGAAACTGAGAGTGCATACACAATCAGTCTCTTTAATATCTTTAAAACTAATAGTAAAATTGCTTAGGTTTTACAAAATCATCGATATAAAATCTATGTCAAAGTAATCACATCAACACATATTCAGTCCCTCCAGGATTTCACAGAGATTTTTTTTATTATCGTTTTAGTCAATAATGTTTGATTTTTGGAGGAATTTTTGTTTTTTTTTTTGCTGTGAAATTGCAACGATATGCAAAATGTATCATTTGGTGAGAAGATCTGATTTGTTGAAAAAAAATGTAAATGTAAAATTGCTTTCTTCATTTTTTTCAACATGAATGTAAGCACGAGGCAATGGCATTTCACATAGTGTCAAGAAATGGACGTCATGGAATTGATGTCAGTTCCAGAAAAAAAAAAACAGAAAAAAGTGTCAGCCCCCTCACTTCAATTAGAAATGCAACATTTTCTAACTTTTTACAGTGAAACTGCCAACATTTTGAAACTAATGTCCTTATTTTCTAAGGAGTTTGGCTGGCTTTGCATGAAGTTATGCAATATGATACGCAGAATCATGATTTTCTGGAGGGACTGGTTATTTAATCATACAGGTTTAGAGAAGAGTGCCTATTTCACAATGAAGTCCTTAGAAAAATCATTAAATGAACCTAAAATGTAAAATAACTGAGAAGAACCAGAGACACTCTCAAAAAATGATTTTTCTGTGTAAATAAATTGGTTTTAGTGGCTTAACTAGATTTCTGTTTGTGTTGTGATTTCCATTTACTAGCAAGCAAGAAGAAAGAAATAGATGATAGTGACATTGTAGTGTTTGTCATCCTCTGACAGCAAAGATGGATGGTGAGCTGAAGAACCAAAGGTGGTGCTGTCCTTGGCTACATTGTAGCAAAGACGTAGTTCTTTCATCAATTAATGTAAAAAGCTAGAAGCTGAAAATACATTTATCAATTTTTTCCTCTTCACCTATTTCCGGAGCAGTTTTGTTGTCTGAAGTGAAGGTGAGGCATTAACACAAGGATAAAACCCAAAACATTGTAAAACTGCAAGTTTGGTCTGAGACTACAGGCAAGGGCTTCAGACACTTTGTAACTAAACAATTTGCACCTCTGCAATTTTCTCTGTAATATTCTAAAACTGAAAGAGGAAGAGAAAGCCAAGGTCATGAAGAAAAAAAGAAGAAAACGGTGAAGGAAGGCAGATCCAGAAGTGGTGCTGTTTTTGTCAAAAGGACTTCTTCTAAGACAGAGAATGAGGCAAAGAGGTAGCTAAGCCCCAAGAAAATAGTAAAAGAGAACATAGCCCACCTAACAAACAATAGCACATTTGTCTTTAATGAATTCAAGAAGTAATCCAATTAGGACACATATATCACAATAGCCCTCCCCATTTCTCAGAGCAAGAATGTATTTGCCAGTGTGATCTTGTTTGGCACCGTTGACAACTGCAGCATCTCTTGAAATGGGATCTTCAGAGGCCAGTATCTGGCTCTCATTCTCTCTGAAGACTGGCAGAGTGACTATGAGTCATACGACTGGCACAGGCTAGACCCCAACACTGAGGAATGCATGAATGTAGTAGAGGAATACTTCGCCTGGAAGAGTAACTTCAAGGACATTGGTGAAGTCTTCAAGCAGGGGAAGGTCTTCATGTGAGAGGACTCAGGGAGAGAGAGAAAGCATTCTGCCTCTGCCCCCCAACACTTAAATCCCTCTGACTTCCACGCATTTACCAAACTTCAAGAGGGACATTAAAGCCATATGAGTGTTGCCACTTCCGAGTTTTTTGTCCTGTGACCTGCCAAATGAAAAACACTTTTGACAATACAATTTCAGCTTGACTTGAATTTGCTTTCAATTTGTAGCTTTTTTTTGCTTATTCCTACTGTCTTTTTGTGTTGTTTTTTTTCTTTTCGTTCTTTGACCAGGTTCTTTGAGCAGGATTGTGCACAACATCACAGATAGACTGCTCAGCTGTTCGAGCAAGGAAAGTCTTCATACAGACACCTAACTTGATAACTAACTCTAAAAGGGATATACTTTTAGCTACATTCAGTAAATCTGTTTCAAAATAAGCAAGAGCATCAACTGCCAAAACGCAGTGAAGACAAAAAAAACATAGTTCACATACAAATTTACACAGTTTTTGGTATTAAAAGTGCCTTAAAAAAAGAGGAAGAAAGTTTCACACTCAATAATTCTCCCTCACTGAGAGTTAAAACCAGTGCATTGAGGCAGAATGGCAATGCCTTTCTCAGGGTGGTAATAGATGATTAATAGAGTTGATTAATTACAGATGAGATAATACATTTGAGACAAGGACAGCTCAATTGATAATTAAAGTAATAGAAATGTATTGACATACCAGTTACAAATGTTATCAATTAATACCCTGACATCATCAACCAAAGGCTGCTTAATCAGCCTAAAGGTAGTGTCAGCTATCGTGACATGCAAATATACAAACATGTATATTTGAAGGAAAAAAGTTACAGGTTTCTCATATCTGCATTTGGAAAATTATATAAGATCATAGTCCACATTCAGCCCATCAAGGATAATAGTAATTTGTAAGAGAAGACTTTCGAGGTCCACCTCTATTCTTGAAGCAACCACTGGTTCAATACAAGGGCAATCCAACAAGTGATAAGCTTCCATACTGTATTAGGGGGTGTTTCATTCTTTCATCTAATTACACTTTAGAGTTCAAAAATGGCCTTTGGCATTTAAAACCTTTTACACAACTATAAACCTATATATGTATGTACGTGTGTGTGTGTGTGCGTGTGTACATGTCCATCCATCCATCCATCCATCCATCCATTGTCTCCAGCTTATCCTGTTAAAGGTCACATGGTGGCTGGAGCCTATCCCAGCTGCCACTGGGTGAGAAGCGGGGTTCACCCTGGACAGGTCGCCAGTCCATCACAGAGCCAACACATAGGGACACACAACCATGCATTCTCACAGTAATTTCTGCGGTCAGTTGAAGGTATCCGATGAACCTACTCCCCTCCTGCAGTTCTTTGGACTGTGGGAGAAAGCCAGAGTATCCGGAGAGAACCCATGAAGGCACAGTGAGAACATACAAACTCCACACAGAAAGATCCTGTGCTTGAGCTGGGGCTCGAACTCGGAACCTTCTTGCTGTGATGCGATTGTGCCGCCCATTATGTTTGTGTGTGGCAATACTTGTTGTCCCTCGGCTCAGTGCCTGTACGTTGGAGTTTAACTCAGTGGACCAGAGAGTAGTCTCCTTCCGCCTTCAAGTGGGGGGACAGGTCCTGTCTGTTGTTTTCGTATGCGCCAAATAGCAATTTGGAGTACCCCTCCCATTTTTGGATTCCCTAGAGGGAGTACTGGAGAGTGCCCCCTCTGTGGATTCACATTGGCAATGACAGTGAGACCTGGAGAGGTGTGATCTGAAACCAAGCTGTGCTTTGCCATTGGACTTCTGTGTTCATCTCAGATTATTAATAACAAACACCATGTTCGGGCATAGGGTGTACACATGTGCACTTGGCACCAGGACACCCTGGGTTACACTTCAATGATCAAATTCGTGGTCATATTGTCAGACTTGCAGCCATATGTCTTTGACATTAGGGTGAAGAAAGCGGCGGAGCTGTCAACCAATCATCACCTGGTGGTGAGTTGGCTCCCATCAGAGGGAGTTTCAATTCCCACCTCCGGAAGAGTTTTGACCATGTTCTGAGGGAGGCAGTGGACATTGAGTCAGAGTGGGCCATGTTCTGTGGCTCCATTGTCAAGGCGGGATTGTCAGAGCTGTGGTTGTAGGGTGGTCAGTGCCTGTTGTGGCGGTAATCCCAGAACCCATTGGTGGACATTGGCGGTGAAGGATGCCATCAAACTGGAGAAGGAGTCCTAGCGGGCCTTTTTGGCCCATAGGACTCGGAAAGCAGATGACAGGTATTGGCAGGCCAAGCCAGTGTGCAGCTTTGGCGGTTGCTGAGGTAAAAACTCGGACATGGCGAGGCCGTGAAGAATGACTTCTGGATGGCTTCATAGAGATTCTGAACCACCATCTGCAGTCTCAGGAAGGGGAAGCAGTGCAGTGCGGGCGGTGTGCTGCTTACCTCAGTGCAAGATTTTGTGGACCGGTGGAGGGATTACTTCAAGGACCTCCTCAACCCCACCAACACATCTTCCAATGAGGAAGCAGTGCCTGAGGACTCTGTGGTGGGCTCTCCTGTCTCTGGGACTGAGGTTGCCAAGGGGGTCAAAAAGCTCCTCGGTGGCAGGGCCCGGGGGCGGGTGAGATCTGCCCAGAGCTCCTCAAGGCCCTGGAAGCTGTGGAGCTGTCTCTGCAGCATCATGTGAACATTGGGGGCAATGCCTCTGGATTGGCAGACCAGGGTGGTGGTTACCCTTATTAAGAAAGGGGACCACAGGGTGTGTTCCAACTATCATGGGATCACACTCCTCAGCTCTCTGTTCATAACTTTTATGGACAGAATCTCTAAGCGCAGCCAGGTTGTTGAGGGGATCTGGTTTGATGGCTGCAGAATTGGGTCTCTGCTTTTTGCCTTCAATATGTCAAGTAAAATCAAGTCAATTTTATTTATAAAGTGCCAAATCACAACAAAAGTTATCTCATGACACTTTACAAGTAGAGCAGGTCTAGTACCACACTCCTTGCGACGAAAACCTTCCTTTTAACAGGCAGGAACATTGGGCAGACGCAATGGGGACGGCCCTCTGCTTTGACCAGTTGGGGGAAAGATAGCAGGAGAGCGTGGCAGAGACAGGGACAGATCATGGAGAGAGACAGATATACAGAAGGAAAGAGAGGGACAGAGATAAAGAGAGAGAGAAAGGGAAGAGACTGATGGGCAGACAGGGACGTGAGCAGGTGGTGCTACGGGTGGCAGCTTTAGCCTCTTCAGGTCTGTAGCCTCCTCCAGCAGCACCCAGGGTCTGGGATGCAGGGAGCCCGAAGGCTCCGGAGAAGAAGATGTGTTAGTGACACATATGAGTAAGATTTATATATAATACATATCGGAGTACAGAGAGGAAAAAGAGGAGGCGAGAGAAGTCCAGTGCACCATGGGAGATCTCCAGGCAGTCTAAGCCTATAGCAGCATGTCTACGGGCCAGCCTAAGCAGCCCTAACTACAGTATAAGCCTGATCAAAAAGGAAGGTCTTAAGTCTGTTCTTAAAGGTAGAGAGGGTGTCTGCATCCCGGACTGAAACTGGGAGATGGTTCCACAGGAGGGGAGCCTGATAGCTGAAGGCTCTGACCCCATTCTACTTTTAGAAACTCTAGGAACCACAAGGAACTCTGCATCCTTAGGGGGAAGGGTTCTAGCTGGGGAGTAAGGGACTATGAGCTCTGTCAAATATGAAGGTGCCTGACTGTTGAGGACATGGTATGTTAGAAGGAAAATTTTGAATTATATTCTGAATTTGACAGGGAGCCAATGCAGAGAAGCCAGTACAGGAGAGACATGGTCTCTTCTACTAGTTTTCGTCAACACGCGGGCGGCAGTGTTTTGGACCAGCTGGAGAGTCTTTAGGGACTTGCTGGTGCAGCCTGATAGGAGGGAATTGCAGTAATCCAGCCTGGAAGTGACAAAAGCATGGACTAATTTTTCTGCATCTTTTTGAGACAGGATGTGTCTGATCTTAGCAATGTTTCGTAAATGAAAGAAAGCGGTCCTAGAAATTTGCTTAATGTGGGCATTAAAGGACAGATCCTGTTCAAAGAGAACTCCTAGGTTCCTTACGGTCATGCCGGGGGCCAAGGTAATACCTTCCAGGGTACCTATCTCATTAGATAGGGTGTCTCTAAGATGTTTTGGGCCCAGGACAATGACTTCAGTTTTATCAGAGTTTAATAGAAGGAAATTATGGGTCATCCGAGTTTTTATCTCCTTTAGACAGGCCTCCAGTTTAGTCAGCTGATTTATTTCATGAGGATGCATTGATAAGTACAGCTGTGTGTAGTCAGCATAGCAGTGAAAATTAATTGAGTGTTTCCTAATAATGTGACCAGGAGGAAGCAGATAAAGGGTGAAGAGGATTGGTCCAAGCACAGAGCCTTGTGGAACACCATAACTGACTGCAGTGGTTTCAGAGGGGTTATCATTAGTTAGTACGAACTGAGATCAATCTGGTAAATATGACCTAAACCAATTTAGTGCAGTTCCTTTAATGCCAATGACATGTTCCAGTCTCTGTAGAAGGATATGGTGGTCAATAGTGTCGAAAGCTGCACGAAGATCTAATAAGACCAGCACAGAGACCAGTCCCTCATCTGACGCTAGTAGGAGGTCATTGGTAACTTTGACTAGTGCTGTTTCTGTGCTATGATTAATCCTGAAATCTGACTGGAAATCCTCTAATAAGCTGTTGCTGTGGAGAAAGTCACAGAGCTGTTTAGCAACTGCTTTCTCCAGAATTTTGGAGAGAAAAGGAAGACTTGATATTGGTCTGTAGTTGGCCAAAACCAACTACAGAAGGGGTCTAATTACTGCTACTTTAAAGGACTGTGGGACATTACCAGATAACAGCGACACATTGATCATGTCCAAGAGAGAGGTGCTAATGAGGGGTAGAGAGTCTTTAAGCAGCCTAGTTGGGATGGGATCTAGAAGACAGGTGGAGGGTTTAAAGGAGGAAATTATTGTACTTAGCTCATGAAGGCTAGTGGGAGAAAAACTATCAAAGTGTATGTCTGGTCCTACAACTGCCTTGAAGGCTGCTGAGTTTATAGGTGCCATGTTGTCGGCAGATGGCAGGAGGAGATGAATTGTCTCTCTAATAAGTAGAATTTTGTTATTAAAGAAGTCCATGAAGTCTTTGCTACCCAGGGAAACAGGAATACTTGGTTCAATAGAGCTGTGGCTCTCTGTCAGTCTGGCTACAGTACTGAAGAGGAACCTGGGGTTGTTCTTCTGCTCCTCGATTAGTGTCGAGTTGTTGGCTGCTCTAGCTTTTTGAAGGGCTTTCTTATAGCTTTTAAGATTATCTTGCCAGAATATATGTGACTCCTCCAGTTTGGAGGTTTCTAGTTTCTGGGTTTTTGTTTAAGCTGTCTGGTTTCAGAATTGTGTGGTCCTGCTGGCTTCAATGGGCCTTTACCTTCAGCTCTCGCTGGACTGGTTCGCAGCCGAGTGTCAAGTGACTGGAATGAGAATCAGGACCTCCAAGTCCGATTCCATGGTTCTTGCCTGAAAAAGGGTTGAGTGGCATCTTCAGGTCAGGGCTGAGACCCTGTCCCAGGTGGAGGAGTTCAAGTACTCTAGGGTCTTGTTTACAAATGGTGAAAAGATGGAAACTGAGATCAACAGACAGATTGGTGCAGTGATCCAGACTCTGCATTGGTCAATTGTGGTGAAGTGGGCTGAGCCAAAAGGCAAAGCTCTCAATTTACCAGTTGATCTATGTTCCTACCCTCACCTATGTTAATGAGCTTTGGGTAATGACCAAAAGGACAAGATTGTGGGTACAAACGGCCGAAATGAGTTTCATCCGGAGGGTGGCCAGGCTCCCCCTTAGAAACAGGGCAAGAAGCTCTGCCATCTGGGAGGAGCTCGGAGAAGAGCCACTGCTCCTCCATATCGAGAAGCGTTAGATGAGGTGGCTCGGGCATCTGGTCAGGATGCCTCCCAGACACCTCCCTGGGGAGGTGTTCAGGGCATGTCCAAATGGTAGGAGGCCTTGAGGAAGACCCAGGATACATTGGAGAGACTACGTCCCTCAGCTGGCCTTGGAACGCTTTTGGATTCCCCGTGAGGAACTTGATGAAGTAGCTGGGGAGAGGGAAGTCTGGGTTTCTGTGCTTAGCCTGCTGCCCCCATGACCTGACCCCGGATAAGCAGAAGAAGGTGGATGGACGGAACCATTGCAGTGACAGATCATCATAAGTTTTCCATATTGATTTTTTAACACATATTGATGTGTTGTATTAAGAGGGTTTCAGCACAAGACTTTCCATGGTTGTTGGTGTTGGAGGACTTGTTGGTTAGTTGCCACATTACACTTACAAATGAAACCACTTTTACTTCCCTTGAATAAATAAAATAGTCTCAGGGGTCAGATAACAAATGGTGAAGAGAGGAGGTGTGTAATTTTGCTGTTAAAGAATGCTGCATGTTATAGTGGATGCAAGAAATCACTCAGTTAGATTCCAGACTAAATATACTGGTGTGAATCATATGGGGTGCTCTTCTGGTGCTTTGGAATTGAAGTGATGTTTTTGGGACCAGAGATATAAAAAAAATACAACAATAGGCTTATCTTGCAAAAATAAATAAATCAGTAAAATAGTATAAAAGTGCTGCTGTGCTCCCTGATGATTTGACTCAGTAACAGTTTTAGTAAAGATAACATCTGCAACTCAAGTAATTGTCTCTTGTTTTGCTCTTTTTCTAAATGTACATGAATGCATGGTGCAGCTCCTTGTAGCAAAACTTAACTATTTACTTAAATACAGCAACTCTGACTACACGCTTACTATGCTTCTAGCTTGGATTACACTGAACTGATAGGGTGTGTTTGAGCATCAGTTTGAATCAAAATATAACTAACTTTGTCTCATTGTGTTTTTGCATGAACAAAATATGAAAACAAAGCAGAATGAGAATAGTTGAATTATTTGTGCACAATGCAAGTGGCACAGTGCATCAGACCAGTTGAATTCTGACTCATGAATGCAGAAGTAGATATTCTTGCCATGGTAACAAGGTTCCTTTTAAGCCATTTTCTGAGGCTTCTATTCCATTCTTTGAAATCACACTGAGGCAAGTAGATTGCAGCTTGTATTTAGGGAATAATTATAAGAATTTATCTATGAGCACCCTATCATTCCTTTGTAATACTTAACATTATGCTGGATGTACAGTACAACCAAAAGGTAGAAATTAACAAGATTTTCTTTATAATACTATTAAATGCTACTGCTTGCAGCAATGAAGTGCCCCCTCTAAGGTTTTTCCAACCTAAATTTGTCCTGAACCAAAAATCCTTACCCTTCTCTCATGTGTGGGCAGGTTATGAAAGTCTGGAGGACAACTATGTTCAAGACAGCAAGATGGGCTTCGTCATCAACGCCATCTATGCCATGGCCCACGGGCTGCATGACATGCATGCTGAACTCTGCCCTGGCCATGTGGGGCTCTGTGATGCCATGAAGCCAATTGATGGGAGCCATTTGCTGGATTTCCTTCTGAAGACGTCCTTTGCCGGTGTTTCTGGGGAGGACATATGGTTTGACGAGAATGGGGACTCACCTGGGAGGTAGAGACATGTGCCTTATTGTATATACTTCTTTAAAGATTTAGGTTCTCTTACTCGTTACTCTTAGCAGAATTAGGTGAGAAGGAATATTTACAGGGCCATGTAATCAAGTCTTAGTCAAGACCAAGACTTTAGGGTGGCCAGGATTGAGACATAGCAGAGTCAAGGAAAGTCTTCGGAGGAGTAAATGGAATAGAGGGTTTAAAAAGAGGCTTTTTCAGTAGTGTGCTTGTGCAGTTGGGACGTAGGAAAGTTTACTTTTCTAAAGGTCCCACTGATATTAAAGCATTCACACAATTACAACAAACATCTTATCAGGAAGGCTGCTCTATTTCTGCTCTCACAACACAGAAAATTGGCAAACAATAGAGATGGAACTGTATAGATGAAACCTGGATACAAGAAGAGTGCTGGCCAAACAAAATGAAACCAAGTCGCTGACACAAAACAACTTTTTCCCATTTACTTACGGTGTGAAAAAAGGGACTGGTATATCTATATTTATTAGCATCACAACTCCTGCAAAGGGACTTAATCATTTGTGTCCAATATATTTTGAAAGTATACAGGAGCCATAAGATTAGATCGCCATTCAATTTAGCGGAGGGTTTAAATGAAAGTTTGCAGGTTGGGCTGGCAGAAGTCTTTAGTGCACTTGTTCTCTTCTTCTGTTGTCACTTTGGTTTCCTCATATGTGAAAGCGGAATATTTCACTTAATGTGCCTCTTACATGCTCTCATAGGACAGAATGAGGTTCAACTCATCCCATGGTTAGAATTTTCTCAATTCCTGGGGTTATGCATTTGATTAAATTTATTTACCTTCAAGTTAGATTTCAGCAGGGAGATTTTGGTTTGTTGGTTCTGAGGGGAGGTTTCCACATATTACATGTCCAGCAACATTCAGGAATTTGAAGATAAAACACCAAATCTTGTATCGTGTCAAAAACTTGAAGATACCCCAATGCTGCTCAACTCAGGTCATCCTGAACATGTGATGAGGTTGAAAAAACAAGAAGTATCCGCATTCTGAAAGGTCAACATGTGTTATTCATTTTCAAAGGTCTTTATCAGTTTCACTGTGTCTGGTGAGAAAAAAGGTCCTTCCTCTAAAATTTCAGCTGACTTCTGTTCTAATTTGAAACAATTCAAGATAGGGTAGATACAAGTAAGTGAAAAAGGCCTATCTAAAATATTCCATGGAGAGGGACCTCTGTGTTTAATTAGCGAGAGTACACTGATATTGAGAAGTACAAGAGTAAGGTCATTCCAAATTTAAAAGGCCTGGTTGAATATGATATGCAGTGAGCAGGTTCATCTCGTCTCAGGAAATGAATTATACTGTGAATGAAATGCACTGAACTTCTACTCTTAGGAAATATAATTGTTTTATTAAAAACCAGAAAGTAAGATAAAAAAACAGAGATGTGATTCATCCTTTTGGGATTAATGTGATGAGACTCACGGATGGAGATGATGTACCAATATTAGAGAAGGATTGTATCAAGAGCAACTTCAGAAATATGGACAATTGGTCAAAAGTTGCACTTAGATTTCTCACATTCCTCACCTCATTCTGTCCTTTAGAACCGGACAGGCTGACTTTTCCTAGAGGTTTGGTTGAAGCAGGTTTGCCCTTTTACTAAAGAGGGATCATTTTGTGCATAAGAAGGAATTTGGTGTAGCTCCTCAGTTGATTCCAATCACTGAGTTTTTAAGTTTTACCTTTAGTCTGGATGCTTTTTGGGTTAGGGTCATCCTGCTTCCTCTTTAACTCAGTTTCTATCCACCATCAGGTATGAAATTATGAATTTTCAACGCGTAGAGCCGGGTGTTTATGACTACATCAACATCGGCTCCTGGCATGAGGGCATCCTCAGTATTGATGATGACATGATCCAGATGAACCGCAGCAACATGGTCCGCTCTGTGTGCAGCGAGCCCTGTTCCAAAGGAGAGATCAAGGCAAGGTTCATACTGTCAACACTGAACATCTGTATTGCAGTTTTGTAATCCAGCATTATGCACCTACTACCCAAATTAGGATGACAGTCATCACTTTCTTCACCTAGAAGGAAAATTCACAGCTTTAGCACCACGTTTATTGAGTATGTTGGTCGAGCTGTTTCGTGCACCATGGCTTTTATTCATGTGTGTATTTCCAGGTTGTGAAAAAAGCTCATAGGCTGGTATCCCTATTTACTTTTCTTTCTGGAGTTTGATTCCTGAAGACTTTATCATATGGAAAATATGTTCATGGATTTTGGTTCTTGTTGTCATCCAAGAGGCGAGTTCCTGCTATCTCAACAGCAACTTTATAACTATGTTACGTGATAAACCCTTTCGTTTCAAGCAATCTCAACATTTATTTTGTCTAATAATTTATGTGTGAATAATATGTTGCTTTAACTTGACAAAATGGTGTGTTTTACTGAGACCCAATTTAGTTGTCCTCTTGTTTTATTGCAGCATTCCGTTTGTCGTTTTTTTTTCTTTAAAAACAAATTAAGGTGGTCACGATGTCATGATTATTGTGGCCTCTAACAATATTATATCTAGAATATTAGTGAAGTGAAAGAAAGCTGAACAAAATGTTTCTGCAGTCACTTAATTGTTTGGAAGGTGGATAGTCTTCAATCAACATGTGAACCATCATCACATGATAATATGTGTATTGTTATCACAATATCAATAATCAAAATTTGAAATATCCCATTTATGGTCAGTACGTACTCTTAAAGCCAATTCTTCAGGATTTACAGAGCTTGAACTCCCTTTAATGTGGACAGAAAGTCGTAGATGAAGCTGAGAGTATTTTTATATTTCGCTTCCCGTGTTCTTGATCAGGTGATCAGGAAGGGGGAGGTCAGCTGCTGCTGGATCTGCACTGCCTGCAAAGACAATGAGTATGTCCAGGACGAATTCACATGTAAGGCCTGCGAACTGGGCTGGTGGCCAGACGAAGAGCTAGAAGGTAGATTTACCCTCTTTTACTCTTCACTTCCCCACAGCAAGATTCATTAAGAACAGAGGATTTTGCTATTCTTTACTAATGATTCACATTTACATGGTTATCTCAGTCAGTGGCCACAGGCTGCATTCCTGTTACATGATTGATGTATTCAGAAATAACAGGAGACTCATCTTATGTTTTATTAGAGGCTTTTAAAAAGTTATGGTCCTTCTTGCTTTTACACCCAACCTAATCACACTGATACTCTGAACAGTTTGTCCTGCCAAGAATCTACAATTTTACTTCATAAACGTGTTCTGTCCTATTTTCTTTGCCTTCCCACGACACCTGAGAGCCATTCATCATCTTCACCATTTCATCCGACAGCGGCCCTACTTCACTTCTGGCCCAGTTTCAAAGGCCTTCTGTGCAGTTCAAAGACAAGACACTTTCTTAATAGGATCATCCTGCTTCCATTCTGTTTCATTGTTTACTGTGAGACCTTTAGATACACAGAAACATGAAAATGCCAAGTATGGGGATGACAAAAATTATTGTGGCGCACTTCTCAAGCCCCTAGCATACTTGCTATTACACAATAAAAAGAAGAAACTCTGTGTATCAGATATTGTGTTCTCAACATAAAACAGAAGGGAGATTTTATTTGGACCCATAAAAAATGCAGTGATTTACTTTGTCCTGCTGTATTGCCCCCCTCCTCCACTGGCTGCAACCCAGCCTGGCCATGGCAGACTATAAAGGGTTTATTTATAGTTGAGCTAAAAACCTACTTTTTGACTTACTGTATTTTCACAAGCTTGGATGTATTCAACTCAATTTGAATGTATTAAAGCCTCAAAATTTGAAAGTTTATTTATTGCATGCAAAAAAATACACTTTTGTGTTGCAGTAATCTAAAGCTGATGTTGAAAATATAAAAGATTCATAAGTGCTTTCAGTGTGTGAAGGCTGTGTATTTATTCATGTGTATTTCTCTTCTGAAGGCTGCGAGCCAATTCCCCTGCGCTACCTGGAGTGGAGTAATCCAGAATCCATCATTCAGGTGGTTTTCTCCTGCCTGGGAATTCTGGTCACATCGTTTGTTGCCTTCATCTTTGTTTTGTACCGAGACACTCCTGTGGTCAAATCCTCCAGCCGGGAGCTCTGTTACATCATCCTTGCAGGGATCTTTCTCGGCTATCTTTGCCCCTTCACTCTCATTGCTCGCCCCACTATTGCATCCTGCTACCTCCAGAGGTTGCTTGTTGGACTCTCGGCTGCTATGTGCTACTCAGCGCTTGTAACCAAAACCAACCGCATTGCCCGCATTTTGGCAGGCAGCAAGAAGAAGATTTGCACAAGGAAACCGAGGTTCATGAGCGCTTGGGCTCAGGTGGTCATTGCCTTCATCCTAATTAGTGTCCAGCTTACACTGGAGGTTACTCTCATAATCATGGAGCCTCCCGAACCCATCAAATCATACCCCAGCATCCGAGAAGTCTTTCTGATCTGCAACACCAGTAATATTGGTGTTGTGGCACCACTGGGATACAATGGTTTGCTTATCATGAGCTGTACTTATTATGCCTTCAAGACCCGCAATGTTCCTGCAAATTTCAATGAAGCCAAATACATTGCCTTCACTATGTACACCACATGCATAATCTGGCTGGCGTTTGTGCCGATATACTTTGGCAGCAACTACAAGATCATCACAACATCCTTCTCTGTGAGCCTGAGTGTGACTGTAGCCTTGGGATGTATGTTCACGCCAAAAATGTACATCATCATTGCCAAACCAGAGAGAAATGTACGCAGCGCATTTACCACCTCTGATGCTGTGCGAATGCACGTCGGCGATGGCAAAATTGCCTGCCGAAGCAACAGCCTGCTCAACATGTTCAAGAGGAAGAAGAACACTGGAAATGGCAGGTAGGTCCATTAATTGAGTCTGTGCGTCCTGCTCCTGAGGCACCTCAGGGATGCTGGTTTTACGGTAATTCCCTCTCAAGGGGAACCTGATGTCATCTGTATTTAATTTTATAGGGACACCTGTTGTAAAGTTTGATGGATATAGGTCAGTACTAACCTTTGTTATGTTGGCAAAATTAAAACAAGCATCTCTATGTGCTAAGGGATGGCAAGTGGGACCACAAATATTGATAAACTTAAATACCCTCATATAAATTTTACTGATTTGAAACAGAAATGCTGTTGTTGTGTCCACTTTTCCGGGTTGCTGTGAAGTAACAGCCGTCTTTATTTTGTTCATAGTTCTAATGGAAAGTCTGTGTCATGGTCTGAACCAGGTGCAAGACATCCTCCAAAAGGGGATCACATGTGGCACAGACTGTCAGTGCATGTGAAGAGACAGGAAGCAGGTTCCAATCAGATGGCTGTCATCAAACCATTAACTAATACCTACCAAAACACAGCCCTGGAATTTTCAGACCTAAGCACTAAGACATTGTACAATGTCGCTGAGGAGGATGAGAGCGAACCTGTCATGTACAACCCCCCTGCCACTCCCCCCATGATGGCCCATGGGCAAATGCCTGCCTGTGGGCTTTTAAAAGATGTAGGCGAGGAAGTGGAGCTTTACACCCCCAAACATCTGCAGCAGAATAACATCATCCCCAAACATGTCATTATGGACCATCTACAGGAGGAAGTTTTGGGCAAATTCAACACTCCTCAGCGAAATGATATGATTAGAATGCCTGAAGCCATGAGCAGCGGCATGCCTGTGTACCACCAGGCTCACCTCATCCAGCAGGATGCAGTCCTGCCAATGCACCTTGATCCATTCAATGAGGAACCTGACTCCCCTTTAGAGGAGATGGAGAATGAGCAGTTCAGCCTCCTCCAGGGCTACATGTTCAACAACAGTCAGCTGCATGAAGAAGAGGACCTAGTTCAGGTCAAATTAGCAATGGAGGATTCTCTGGCTCTGATGCCCCCTTCCCCTTTCCGAGATTGTGCTTATCCTCCAGTGAGCCCCTATCCTAACTCGCCAGTGTCTGAGTCAATTTTGTGCACTCCCCCAAATGTAACGTATGCTTCTGTCATCCTCAGAGACTATAAGCAAAGTTCCTCGACTCTGTGAGTGTACACGCTCTATATGAACTTTAATCTTTGGAGTTCATGATGATTTGTGCTGTAAATGATGATTATATAGGGAAAAAGTGGTTCTGTGGTCTGGCAAGTCATTTTTCACTTGATAACTTTTATGTGATAAGAGTGAGTAATGAAAAATCTTTTAGATGTTGTCTACAATAGTGAAAGAACTTGCTTATTACAAACATTTAGTGTATTTCTATGCTAAGCCTTTAGAAAAAGTAGAATTTCTGCGGTGAGAGAAAAAGTTAAGATTGTCTGTGTTTGCACATTTATTAGTTAAAGTCAAATAAATAGACTTATTTGATCAGTAGGGGATGTAAAAATCAGATAATTTCAATTAAAACAGGACAACCTATTGGTGAATATAGTTTTTATTAATTTATTTTCTAAATAGTGTTTCTTATGTTGGTGTTACCCATTGTTTGTTATGTCTTTTATCAGGCAAAGAAAAATATGGAAAGGTTTAAAAAAAATATAGTTAAACATTTTAGGAAATATTTTCTCACTTGCATTCTTGCCCTGAATTTGATGGAAAGAAATACACATAAATACAAGAAAAAAGTTTGAGTGAGCAGCAGTTAGCTTAGAATAATGACTGGAGATGGGAAAACAGCTAGCTTGGCTTTATCCCAAGGTCACAGAGTACTACTTTTACATTTACATTTTTAAATGGATTAAACTAAATAAAAGTGTTAATTAAACTAACATTAAAATGTGGTAGCAAATCTGAGAACTGCTACTATTTATTTGTCACTAAAGATGGAAGACGGCTATGATGGCCAAAAATTTGAATGGCGCCATCAGTGAACACAGCTGTGGTGTCAAAGAAAAGTTAAAGTGATACTTCACCCAAATATCATCATCTGTTTATCAATTACTCACTGTAAGACATCTTTAATTCATGAAGTTTTTGTCTCATCCTGCACGATATCCTAGTGAATCCAGAATTCATAAAACGCGACAGTAGCTACATAAATGTTGCTGAAAGTAAATTGAAGATGGACAACGGCAAAAGTACATAAAATGTTTTAGACATTCTAAAATGCATCTAATCCAAGTAATCTTTATCTAGTCATATTCTCAATATATATATATATATAAAAAACTAAGAAATTAATCACCCATCACCAAATTTAAACAGTTCTGGTTTTAGTGTGTTTAACACCATACACCTGTGTTAGAACTTAGCGTATTCATTTGAAATCTCGCCTGCCATTTCAGTCATTGGCCAGATGGTGTACAGTGTAAATCATGGCAGCGCAATCTACCTGAGAAAATGAAAAACAAAAAATTCTGATGTACCCCTCATGGTCAGTACACCAGATCAAGAATTACAGTCGAAGTTATCATGGATGTGTCATGACATGGACATGTTTGGGAACTTTAAAGGTGTTGAAATTTGAATTTCATTGGTTCCAGACAGAGTTAGGCTAGCTTTTTGTACCATTTCTGGTCTTTTTGCTAAACTAATCTAGCCAGCTGTTGCTCCAGCTCAACAGTTATTGCACAGATACGAGAATGGTATGCAGCTTTCTTGCTAATTAATGGTAAGAAGGCATATAAGCATATTTCCTAAAATCTCAAACAGATCTTTTAATTTGGAATCGCAGATTCTAAATGCAATGGCAGATTATTAATAAAGTACTGCCAGGCGAGTACACAGACTGTATCACGAATGTAGCAGAGTTTAAAGTTCAAGTGCCATGTTTTCCATGAATTTCTTTTGTATATTTATGTCATTTCTATGGTCTTGAAATGCAAGATGAAGTTTTGAATTTGTACATTTTATAATCAAACATCTGATTTCATAATTGTGTGATTATTGTATAAGATCAGTGGTATGAGTACTCTGTATGTTTTGTGAATGTATTAATTGTGTTATCATAGTTTGTATTCTGAGGATATCTACAGCTTATGCATTACAGTATTAGAACAAATTCATTAGCTGTGTTGACTTCTATAATGTGATCGCTTGTGTGCACCAGTCAGTTTCTTAAATATTACATCTCTCAACAGCCTATCGAAAAACAGTATAATGTGATGAAGTGCTATTGTTATCTTTATTATTCTGAATAAGCTATTTGCAGCCTGGTATATACGGTACAGTATAGATTAAGTCTGCAATTTTAAACAAGTATTTATTGTAGAGCATCTGAAAGGAATTTGTTTGACTAGAGTAAATTAAATATTTTTATGCTTTTGTCTCCTGTTCTTCATGGTGAAATATCAGGCTGCTGTTGTCCATGGACCATGACAGGTCATGGTTAAAGTGGAAAATCAGTGAGGAAAAAAAGCCCCATTATGTTGTGGTATGTACTGTATAAACATTTGATAGCATCTACCAGAGGTTTACTTGTTCTGAAAACAACTGACTGTGATGTAAAAGCTGTATCATACTGCACTGTTTTGCAGGTGAGTGATCAAATCACAGTTGTAACAGTGTCAAACATACTAATAGTAGATCATGCAGCAGAAGCAACATGTTACGTCTTTAATATATCTGTTGAATATTTCCATTTTATGTTGGGGTGTTTTCAGCATCCAGAACTTGCAGAGTACAGTCTTTAGTTTTTCTGTTTTCTCAGATCTAATATTAATCCCAACAAGTGTCAGTGGAAACGCAATCACTTTATTTCAGAAAATTATTTCTCTTGTCTCTGACATGTTACAGGACATTTAGGATTAAGTTTAATTTGATATGTTAATTTGACTCAGCCAATAAAAACAGTCACAGTACAGTAATAACTGCGTTGGCCATCCATCCATCAATCCATCCATTTTCTACAGCTTATCCGATAAGGGGGCTGACATTGGGTAAGAAGCTGGGGTTCACCCTGGATAGGTCGCCAGTTTGTCACAGGGCCATCAGGAGCTGCAACGGCAGCTTTTAAACACGCATCTGTCCACTTTAACACATTAAATAGCAGAAAATTGTAAAGATGTACAAGCTCATCAGTTCCTCTGATTTTTTTTTTTTTTTGGCATTGACAGATTTTATTTGCATTGCTAAAAGTACATTTTGCTTCAGTTAAACAACCTGTGGATTTGTGGCTCGATTACAGTTGCATGAAGTGATACAGTATGCATGAACTTTAGCACTGCAGCTATATTGTGAGTTCATAAAAGACATTAACTCACAAGAAGATTCAAGGTTGAGACATTGAGCCAATCACTTAACTGGACAGATGGGTACATGGTGTTCTAAATCATATTCCCCTTTCCTTTTATAGGACAATATAAATATTGATGAGGCCAGTGCCTACCTTGTCTAACAAATAATGCTGTGTGACATCAGCTTGTCCGATGAAGAGTACCACTGGGACAAGATCAAAGTGAGCCAGGCAGCCAGTCGTTGTGCTGCTGAACACTGAGGTTTTAAGGCACAGAGCCAAACCACAGAATGCACTATTAACGGAACACAGCAACTTTTTTGGGTAATAGGCTTATTTTACAACCTCTCTAGAGCCAGACAAGAAGCTAGATACCACTTTCTCAACTGCACTGCATGAGGGTTCTGAAACCCCCAGAGACCAGATGATTGAACCTTAGCACAAGGTCCAGGATCTGTCCAGGGTTTGTCAGAGTTAATCATTCTTATTCTCTCTCACAAACTCAGAAATGTCACAAACAAACTTTTTTTTGGGGGGGGGGGGGGTGGGTTGCAGTTACAGGGGGGCTTTGAAGTTGCTTAATGGAATCACTGCATCTAGTCAGGAAAATACTTCCAACTTAGCCTGGTAAACCACATCATAATTAACTGCACAATTAAATCAACTTAGTGAACAGGGTCTGGCCACACTCATTTGGAAATTGCTTGCAGAATTTAAATCCAGTAGGCATGTTATCAGGGCAAGTGTAAAATTATTCGCTTTTTTTTTGGACTGAATCTCATTGCCAGGCTGAATCTCCGCAAAATCTGAGCTGGGCAGAAGGAGAGTGGAGCCAGGCTGTTTTCAACTATGTGTCTAATTACAATGTCTCTTCATTTTAAATTGATATATCGTTTCAATATTTTGCACAACCCTAAATTTATTAAGGCAAACAAAGTTTAAAAAATACGGAAAACTGTATCTGTATGCTAACACCTCTCATCCACTATCATTCATTGTACCAAGCTTAATAGTGGTCAACAGGTCTCTGAGGGTCTGAACTCTTGATGCAGCATGGAGGAGAGAAGGGTACCTATCCTCTCCTCTGGTTCTGGGGTGGATGGTGTACAACATCCATGGTAAACAAATTTCTTGACAAGTTGTGGTGTTACTCTCATACCAAGCCACTACCAATTACTTTAGAAGTCCGGTGAGACTGTTGGCTGTTCCATGTGTTTAGCAGCTTTATATTTTTCTTACTGACATTTCAGTCATATGTGAATGGTGTGGGTTATCTCATAAACACCTCAGCGGAGATGTTCAAGTACATTTCTCTGATAATCCACTGATGCAGTTAAACTAATAAACACATCAGCATGATACACATCCCACTGGGAAAAGTCTGTGACTCTCCTCATGCCACAGAGACTTGTTGGTGATTGACCTACTATAATGAGAAACCAGAATAGAATAGAATAGAATGCCTTTATTGTCATTGTATGGCGCAGATACAACAAAATTGGGGTGCAACTCTGATAGAAACATAGATAAATAAGTTGAAAAAAAAATCCTGTACGAGTAAAAAAGAAATACTATACAAAGTAAAGAAAATACTATGCAACATGTAGACAAATAATTTAAATTTAAATTGTACAGTGCAAATGGCAAAGTAAGGCAAGGCAAGGCAAGGCAATTTTATTTGTATAGCCCGTTATCACCAACAGTTTGTCTCAAAGGGCTTCACATGGCATCATAACAACATCCTCTGCCCTTAGACCCTCACATGGACTGAGGAAAAACTCCATAGAAAACCCTAATGTAAGGCCCACATGTTTTATGTACAGTCGCAGCAGTGAAGAATGAGTGTCTGTGTTATTTTGAGTTCAGTGCAGTGATGGCTTTGGGGAAGAATCTGTCTCTGAGTCTGTTGGTTCTGGTCCTAATGGACCAATAGCACTTGCCAGAGGGCAGCAGGTTGAAGAGGTGGTGGGCGGATTGGGTGCTGTCGTCTATGATTGCCTCAATTCATATCAAAAACAGAAACTGCTGAATAACCAAAATTGGTATTTTCCCAAAACATTTTTGTCCGTCAAACTGTCAAATATTCCTCGTTAGATGACAGCTATTTAACTCCAGCACTGAGAATCTGTTATGCAACCCCACTGATGTGATTATCTGTTAATCACTTCACACTGAGATTAACTAAGGTGGACACATGCATAAGACCCAGTTTGACTTCATATGGCCGATAGCAGCAAAAGACGATCAGCATTATCACTTCCATTTTTCAAGTGAAACTTTAAAATTTAAAGTTTTTAATTTTTTACCATGACCAGAAGGCTGGTCTGATCGAGTGGTCTTTCAACGAACTACTCAATCTTTGTTTTTAAAAAGTCAGCCCAAATCAACTTAATTTTGCCATTTATATGACATAAATTCCTCCAAGTATAATTCCCTTAATTTACAGTTAAATTTGAATTGGTTTAATTTCAAGTTAATTTTACTTGAAATATGAAACTGGCTTTAATTAAAAATAGATTTTCTTACATACAGACAAATCATGAATTAGTTTCCACAAAGATGAGTCTTGCTTGATGTACAAGCTAATGAGATTTTTTTTTTAAAAAGTGTTTTCTTTTGTCGATCAAATACAATATTTTTCGGCTAAATATCATGGCAATAAAGTTACACCCACCTCTTTTACATTCCCAAGAATATTGAGTTAAGCTGATTCACCAATGATAAACTGTAAATATATTAATGTGCCGCCTCATATCCATCCATCCATCCATCGTCATCTTCCGCTTATTTCTACACATTAAGGGTTGCGGGGGGGCTGGAGCCTATCCCAGCGTCAACGGGTGAGAGGCAGGGTACACCCTGGACAGGTCGCTAGTCCATCGCAGGGCCAACATAGAGAGACGAACAACCATTCACACTCACATTCATACCTACGGTCAATTTAGAGTATCAATCAGCCTAGTCCCCAAATTGCATGTCTTTGGACTGTGGGAAGAAGCTGGAGTACCCGGAGAGAACCCACGCAGACACGGGGAGAACATGCAAACTCCACAAAGAAAGATCCCATGCCCAAGCCGGGACTTGAACCCGGAACCTTCTTGCTGTGAGGCCACAGTGCTAACCACTGCACCACCGTGCAGCCCTTCCGCCTCATATCCTTTAAAAAAAAATAAAAAATAAATAAATCTTATTTAGTTATTGTTAAGCAGATTGTCTTATAGATATTTGGGGGGAGAGAGAGACTATCCTTTTGATTCAATGACATATTGTGTTGGTTATTTTTGCACACCGATCTGTTCTTTGCTGTCCTGTAGATTTACCTTTCAGTGTCCTTGTTGTGCATCTAGGGAACTGTTCTACATCTTGCTGCTGGGCACAACAACCTAAATCCAAATTCAGACCCAGGTATCTCATTCAATTATTTTTACACTTCCTTGTCGAAATACTGCACTCTCACACCAGCATTATACACTTTGCTGATAAAGTGAGATGTGAAATGAAGAGCAGGAAGGTGGTTTACTTCTAATATGGCGAAGAAAGTGACGGGGGGAAGTAACACACAACTTCTAATTATGGATATACAGTATGTCCTAGATACTAGAGACCTAATTTCAGGAGTCAAACAAGGATGCTGACCCCAATACTTTTCATGTTGGACACAAAAGCTCAGCCCCTTAACTTGTTGTTTATAAATATGACAGTCTGAATGGGAGCCGTACTCCCAGCAACAGATCCCATTACTTGTGCATTATTGATATTGCCCTATTTTATCTGCCCTCCAGTGTGCATTTTCTCTGGCAGCTCCGTTCATATATTCATGATGACATGAAAATTTTAATTCAGCCAATCTTGTGAATACATTGATACAGAGTAAAGGAACGTAGTTATGTTTTGTCTCTCCCCATCATTTCAATGACCTATTTTATGTTGGTGGCCTGTGTTGATGAAGTATTCACTGTTTTCAGAAAGAAGATGCATACTGAACTGGTGTTTTTGCACAGATTCTCTATATCCAACATATACTTTGAGGTCTCCAAAATATTATCCAGGAGGGGGATTCAACCCAAATATTTGGGTTTGAAGATTGAGCAAACCAATCAGAGGCAGGAAATCACATGGTGCTATCCATGGTCCTGAGTTTTGGGTCCTCCAGCTCAACAAAATGTTGCCAGATTACAGGATGATATGTTGGTGGACGACGACATCTAGTGTGCAAAGCATGCATGTGCAAAGACAGAAACATCTTAGGGTTAGGATATCAATATAATTATGGATATTATAACAGTAATATCTTCTTTGTGATCATATGCTGTCTTTGTCCACACATAATGTTTTTTCTATTCTTCTATTCTTATTAGGGCTGGAAGTGACATATGCAAAGCAACATTGTTTCCAAAGTCATACATAAAACGATGCTACAGTTTGAACAGAAAGTATCTGTATCTTTGGTAAAAATTGGTCCAAAAAAGGAATTTGAAATGATTTTTTTTTCATATCCTCTTGAACATCTGTGCTGAATTTGGTGCCAATCAATCAACAGGAAGTGATGTAATAAGCAATTGTGCAAAAATGATGAACTTACTTTTTCAAACTCCTCTCTGGCTGTTTGCCCATTTTGGACAAAAAAATGCACACATAATGTATATAAACAGTAGGAGAGCGATTATCAATAGAATTTTGATGACCTGAAAAAAAGCAAAACCTATGAATGAAAAAACAATCAATCATTAACATTGAAAGAGGCTGAGTTTTTTTTTCTGATGCCCGAATAAAACTCTTTTACAAAGTGTGTCACCAGGTCCAGGTTGCATTATGTCCACTGGTCACAGGTTTCAACTTGCACATGTTTTTTTTCTTTCGTCGCTGTTTTTAAAATATTTTTTCTTCACATTTAATATTTGAAACAAAATTTAGGGATCAAAATTTCTTAACCCTGCACAAACACAAAATGCTCTCCAATCAATATTTCAACACTGGAAAAGAATAACAATGTTAACCTTACAATGGCTTTGCAATATACCCTTAAAATACATTCACAAGTTTACGAGCTGCAGCTTCTGTCTTTCATACTTTATTTGACAGGGCCATCACACTTCACTGAACATCAGTGAATATATTTATATACACAATGTAAATGCACTTGCAAGAGACTAGTCATAAAGTTAAGTGAGTTTACATCCATAGTCCCTTAGCAGGTATATACTAGTCCCAGTTGTTAGTCGGCTAAAAGTGGTCACAACCTTGATTTGCCATGAGGCATTTTTTAGGAAATGAGCTTCAAATGACGGCTGTCATCACCAAGGACAATGCCACAAACCTCCATCATGCTTATTATTTCCATGGTCTTCCTGCAACAATCCCTGGGCTTCCCACTGCTTCTTTATTCTGGTCTGCTTGCTCCAAGGTTGGTGGCCACTGATGCAGTCAGCTGTATTTTGGCAGGCACCAGAACAGGGAAGGCCTCAGGATTTCCTCTCTACCATTCTCCCATTCATGCCATCCACCATCTTGCCTGTCCTGATGCCAAACAATATTACTTTTCTCCCAGCAAGAACTGGTTCCATCATCTCTCCCTGATCTCCACCAATCCATTATGTCACACCTTGAATGGCGGTCTCTCCAGTAATCACCATTGCCACGGGAAGGCCCCCATGTCTCTCCCCTGGTTGTCCGCTGACTCCAACCTTCAAGTCTCTTTAGGGGCCTCCATGTTTTGGAGTCTTTACCATGATGTGGCTCATCATCCTTGCCTTGGATGGCATCCATTTCCTCATCTCTTCCTCTTGTGGGGTCCAAGTCATAATCAAAATGTTAACACTGACATTGTTTATCCTCAACCATTTCATTGTGTGAAGGATGATCACCTTTGTCCTCGTATTGATTACACTGACCAGTTGAATTTGTGTCAACTATCAGACAATCATCTTTGTCCTCATTTGTAGCAGTTTCCTGACCAACAGACTGAGAAGCCAATGACTTTGGGTTCATATCTGCTTAGCTTTGGACAAATTCCATGCAAGGCTCCACAAGCTCCTCAACATATTTATAGCCCATGATCGGGACAATTGTCGATCTCACTCATTCTGTGTCTGTATGTGACTTAATTTTGTGATGAAGATGATGAAACTCAGGTCATGATCAGACTTGTAAGGTCAGAATCAGAATGCTGTAAACAAGAAAATACATTGTTGAGTTTGATGAAAGTTGTGCTAGTTTGGCTGGTTGGAATGGTTAATGGTGCTCTATGTTGACTTGAGCAGGGCTTGCACCTTTGAGGGCAACCTGCCCAAGCCTACCAGGTTACTTATTAAAAAAAATGGTACAGCTAAGAGAAACATCACCATTTGCTGGGGTGATAATATAAGTTTTATAAAACAGAAACAAAAAATTTCAACCAAATTAGGCATTTCTGTTCTTAATTATAATTTTTATTTTCAGGAACACACAAAAAGGTGAAAATAGACAAAGGCGGATAAGGTACAGAACATCTGTACTGAAGTTACATATTACTGTATATATTATGTCCTTGTCACAAAATTGAAATCGCAAAATTGCCATTACAGAAGTTATTTGAGTCAAGGATATAAAATTTAGTTACGATACAATTAACTTACAACTTGAATGTCAAAATTGTCATTGACACTGACGTAACAAGAAAATTTAAAATTGGTAATGCAACTGTTGCTATATGTCATTGTCGTCCTCTGCTTCTCCGGGTCCGGGTTGTGGGGGCAGCAGCCTCAGCAAGGAAGCCCAGACTGTCCTCTCCCCAGCCACTTCCACCAGCTCTTCCGGGGGAATCCTGAGGCGTTCCAAGGCCAGCCAAGAGATATAATCCCTCCAGTGCGTCCTGGGTAAGCTCTGTGGCCTCCTCCTGGTTGGACATGCCCAGAAAACCTCCTGAGGGAGGTGTCCAGGAGGCCTCCTCACCAGATGCCCAAAACACCTCAACTGACTCCTTTCGACATGGAGGAGCAGTGACTCTACTCTGAGTCCCTCCCGAATGTCTGAGCTTCTCACCCTATCTCTCAGGGAGAGCCCAGCATATGTTCATTTCATAATTTTCATTACTTTTAAAACATTTATACAACTTTGTAATTTTAGTTAAGGAATAATTATTTTGCTCTGCAGCAGTTTGAGGGAAATGTCATGAAACATTGGTATCGTTTGGAACAGCACGTTTGAACTGACTTTTGTTCGGTTTATGAAATGATCAGCCCTCTATCTCTGCTGTCATATTCATTTTTGGCCCAGGATGAATTAAATTCTCACAAACTTTTGGCTAATATTTTGACACAGGCAACTTTATACCCAAGATAACCAAGAACAGAAAACGTTATAGTTACAAGCATGTTGCCATCTCTTTAAATCAAATTCATTCATAAGCATGAATGAGAGGTTACTAATAAGGCTATTAGTAACATACATGAGTTCTTACTTAATTTTAAAACTAAGTTGGGAATCATCTACTGTTTAAACGTGTTGGCTGCTCCTGATTATTTAAAAGTTGTACTTAATCCCAAAGAAATAACAGTAGGAGAAAATGTGGGTTACCTAACAAACGACAGCTCACAAAGGTCATCAATTAAACAGGTTTTCTGTTGTTCATCTGACCGGATTTTCTAGTTTTCAATTCTCCGTGGAAGTAAAATAACCTCCTTTTTTCCTCCTTAGGGAACCAGTCGAAGGAGGAAATATGGCCTATTTTTCATGCACACACAATAGGTTGGATCCAGAATTGGGGTCCTATGAAAGAAGTATCAGATTTCTGTGGGAAAGATCTTTAATGAAGATGATGGAAAAATGAGTTGAGAGCCATAGTTTATGACAACTCCAAACAAGTTTTTAGTGATTGTAATTTTAACTGCAATTACAGTTCTTTCTGATCGTAATGATATTTTTAGGTTTTGAAGCTGACATGAGAGGATCGCTGTCCTTTTCCCCACATTTGAGTGTTGAGCAGATATTCAGCCCTACTCAGCCAGCAGAGGGCTGTCAAACACATGGAAAAATGTGATATGAGCTAAACTACAGTATATGGCCAAAACTTGAAAAACCACTAATAGGTGTACAATAAAATATAACATGGGAATGTTGATGAACGATATGAATGTTGAATGTTACAATATTAGTCTTAACTGAGCATCTGATTAAGTTTAAAGGTCTTTTGAGGGCTGTTATATGTGGTGCTGATCTGGACTTATCATACAAAGAGGTGTTACTGACCTCTGTGTTGGCTGTTTTTCTTTCAGCAGCACTTCAGCCTCATTTTGCAGTTGATCATGTTTTGAATGCCTGCAGTTTAACACTCATTGCTTATATTGCAGTGTATTTGTACAATTGTTTGTCCTGATTGTGTCAGATACAGTTGACATGCAATGTAATGGAAACACTTTACAAAATTAATGTATTCAACTTTTAGTAAATTCCTAAATAATATTCAATTAAGGGGAGTTGGGAATACAGAACTAGTTTGAATTTACTATTACTTTCCTCTAAGCAAATTGAACCAAACACTTCTCTATCTTTCCCACCTGAAAAATTGACATGTCTACAGAATATGGTACTTTATTTTTAATTTTAATATTTTCTATACTCCATATGAAAAATAATATTAGTGGAGGGTGTGTATCTAAAAATACTCGCCTGTTAGCTGTTCCAATAACACACTAAAGGTCAGTATTTATCCAAGAACATCTTTCAAATTATATTACCCAAAGAGTCACATCTACCAAATACATAATAGATCATGTTTAAACGTTTCCGTTCACAATACAGCAAAAATTCCCATCGAGGTCAGAGACTTTGAAGGGTCACAGATCACAACAATTCAAGACGACAGCGCTGCATCCGGGTGCCGCCGGAGCGCAGACTCAATCCCCGCTGCAGTTGACTGCGTTTCCGTAGCCAGTTTGCTATCCACTGAGCCCTGCTGGGGACAGAGCTCACGGAAACGATTCATCTCGGTCGAATAACGACAAAGCTGGCCACATACATGGCGGATTAACACTATTATCGGGAAAGACAGGGAAAGATGGACAATATCAATGTCCGTGACTAGGGTGCATTTGGAGTGTGCGCTGGCAACACCCTCCCTTTCCTGTAAGATGTGTACAGAAAGATATTAACTGTGCTTTATTTCGGCTAACTAGCTAGCAGCCCCCCCCCCCCCCCCTTCCAATTTATGGTAGCTCGCTCGGTGTGTTTTTCTACCGTCGCGTCTGTACCGGTGGAAAATGAAGAAGTTCAACATTAGGAAGGTGCTGGATGGCTTGACAGCGGTCTCCTCGTCCTCCTCCACCACTGCTCAGACGGGGACTCCCAAGGAAAACGATGTGGTCCTGGAGACTCTTCAGTCGGAATATTTTCAGCTCTGCAAGGTGGGTTTCCGTTGATAACAGCCAACATTATCGGACTGTTTTTACACACACTGATGGTCAGATGACAGCAGCGTGATCAGACACTTGATCCGTCAGCACTAGTGCTCAATGGGAGGTGTACCTTGACACTGCACATATTTAAAATATCTTCAAAAAAACATTTGCAATGGAACTTATCTCAAGAACTCAATCATTTTCCAGGCTGTGCACATCAGCTTTATGCAGTTATTTGTTGCTACTCTTAGGCTGTTTGCATTGCACTGAATGGTCCCCTCCAGTCAGTTTTCCATGATGGCTAGCAAAGTTAGCAAGCAAAGCCAATTAGCTCATTGCTAAGAAAGCAAGTGCAATTATGTTATTTAAAGGGTGTGCTCGAGTCTATTTGAACAATATAATTTTGGTTCGAAAGTTATCCTCTACATTCAGGAGGTGAAAATGCATTCAGTTTGGCTGAAGGTAAAAATATCGTCGTGTTTCATTGCTTCATTAAGAGGTAATAAGGAATTCTGAAGGCTTTTATCAGTTTGATCTAAACTTAAGCTTGCATACTTCCTCTGATCAGTCATTCATATTATCATTATTGACATGAGGAGTGTTTGAAAAGACCATTGATAAGCTTGGCACACCTAAGATTTGTGAAACTATAATTTTTGTAATAATAATTATAATAATAACAATAATAACACAAAATAATAGTGTTTTGTAGCCTCACATAATTTGTCTTTTAAAGTTATGCTAATGCAGCCTATCATGTGTGGCATGAATGTGTTGAGCATCTAGGAGCACCAGCCCACCAGCTTATTCTGCCCCTGCGGGGGGAGCAGAGTAGGTCAGGTCCCTAGGTTACAGAGGGCCAGGGCATTACCTGTTACATAATCCTGCTGCAAGCTGTGCAGGGCTCATGGATGCTTTGGCAAGATTTTCAAAGTTATACACCCCTGATGATGTTTTGGTAGCTGGAATACTGCAAGAATTGAGTACACTAGCAGGCTGTCACTGATGTCTCAGCCCACACACAAGTCAGCCAAATAATAATAATAAAAAAATACTCCCACTAGCACTAATCTTAATGCTTTACCTAATCTATTTTGTTAATAGGACTAATTTTCCACATTGATAGATTATATTGCCTTTTGGAGTTAATGAAAATGTTTTTCTTCAGTAAAGCTAGCTTGACTGTGCAGCAGATGATTGATTTGCTGGCTGGGGGTCTGATATAAATTCTGCTCTTTCCTAGACTGTGCGTCATGGTTTCCCATATCAACCATCCTCAATGGCTTTTGACCCTGTGCAGAAAATCTTGGCCATTGGGACTCAGGCTGGAGCTTTGAGGCTGTATCCTTTTTGTTACATTAAAAATGAAGAGAGTTATGCAAGAAAAGTAAAGCTTGGATGTTTCTGCATATATTATTTTTTTATTCGTCCTTTCCTCACACACTCTTTAGCTTCACCTCTTTTTTGTTACATGATCCTACCTGTCAACATTCCATAAATGTCTTGAGAATTGAAAAAAAAAACTTTTTCCGTTACCTAAATAAAAATCAAGAGCGAAACACACTAGCTAGGTTGTGTTAGTGTGCAGCCAGTAGCCTCCTTCTCCAGGAGCACCCACGCTCATTAGTGGTATCTCTGCAGTAGCAACAGCTCCTCTGCCATATGCCGTGGAGCCAACCTCATCAACTGGGCTGCCCAGTCTGTGCCAGGAAGCCTTTTCACATGTTCTGTAAACATAGCTGGATTAGCACAACACACTATCAAGCTGCTACAGTGCTGCAAGGCCCCCCTGGACAGTTGGGGAGCCAGTTTTGTACTTATTTGTATGTACTGGGTAAAGACTTGTTTTTTGAGCCTTCCATTAGTCACAGCAACAGACTAATTAACACTGCATGTAATAGTGTGGTCAATTTTCAGTTTATTAATACAATAACAAGAATGACCTGTCAGTGTAAATACTCAGTTTCTCCATCTTTATTTAGATGTTCACTGGAAGTGACTCCATCTTCATCTTCACTCCCTTTCTAGATTAAGAGTATTGTGTTTAAAGGGCAACTCCCAGAGAACACACACTGGCTTCCACGTTTTCCTAATGTGCAAGGTGTAGCTGATGGGATTACTGTCACTCAGGCAATTGGTCCATTTATCAAAAGACAGGCTGTATCGATCCACCTCATTGCCCCCGGAGTTTGGAAACGCTGCCACAGCTCAGTAGACATAAGCTCAATGAGGTGTCTACAAGCAATAAATGTCTGCTTTTACAAGAGCTGTCTCAGCTTCAGTGTTTTAATCTTTGTGTTTCTGGAGAGTAAAGAGTTCCCTACTCTTTAACATATGCATTCCCTTAAATCTTACAACATACTGTATAGACCTAGCAGCTGGTTTGAGCCAAAGGCAAAACAATGCAAGAATTAAAAATTATTTGACCCGAAGAGAATAGGTGTCAGCAAAATAGAAATTACACAAAGTTGTATTCTGGTTCAGCTCATCTTTGCTTGCTGAAAATCAGACTTTTGGTTTGATGCAAAAATGTTTTCTGTCTTTTTCAAGTTTGTGAGCCAGAATATTTTAAGACAACTTCCTGCAGCGATCATGATCAGCTGACAACTCAAGAAAACTTGCTGATGTTGAAATGATGTGGTGAACCACACTGGTTTACCAGATGAGGAAGTGTCAACAAAAAATGGGTGACATGATGACTTGTGTGATGTTTTTCACTTTTGGGTGCTAAGTGAAAAATCCTCAGAAGAGTTGACTTGCTTGTTCTGTTGTTTCTGAATACTTGGGCAGCTTCAGTACAGATTATTATTTTTATTGTTATTATTGCTATTACTTTATTACTTTCAGTCTCCCCCACCTACAATATTAAGCATCCATGGCTCTATCAAAATTTTCAAATATTTTATTATTATTTGGGCTTCATTATGAACCTGATCAGTCAAACATACTGACTAAAATCAAGGTGTCAACTGATACAGGAGATAAACCTTTTCGGTTTGTGGCAAAATGTAAAAGTGAAAGTTGGATCCAAATGAAAATTTCTTCCTGCTGAGCGACTTCTCTGTTGGGGATCACGAAGAAGGTAGAGCAACTGTTAAGGTGATTGTTTTTTAAATGATGCGCTGTATAACAGGTTTAATTTTCACTCAACATTTTGTTTTTTAGATACAAAGACTCCTCCAGTTTTTGTTTAAAAAAAAATATATGTTGCATCAAAATTGCATATCATCCCACAATTCAGAGACAGTATCTGACATGAATAAAGAAAACATTTTCATAAGCAGATGAGTTGAAAATTTTGACTTGGTCTTTACATCATAGCCTGATGTAGGGCTGGAAAATATATAATCAATGTAATATTTGTTGTATGATTCTAGATATCATCCTAGATTTTTGGAAGTTATACAGTGATATACAGTAGTATTGTCTCTAGTTTTAAAGGCTGCATGACAGTTCTCAGAACTTTTCAGACTGTTCTAGCTGTTATCATATAAGCCTTTTCCCATTAAGGCATTACATCCACAAAACTGATTCATCAAAAATATTGCTGTCAAGGTCTTCAGTCAATTATACACTCACTGGCCACGTTATTAGGTACACCTTGCTTGTACCGGGTTGGACTTCTTTTGCTTTCAGAACTGCCTCAGGTCTTTCCGGCATATTTTCAACAAGGAGTTGGAAACATTCCTGAGAGATTTTGGGATTTTGGTCCATATTAACATGATGTCATCACGCAGTCGCTGCAGATTTGTCAGCTGCACATCCATGATGGGAATCTTCCACCCCACCACATCTCAAAGGTGCTCTATTGGATAGAGATGTGATGACTGTGGGGCCATTAGTCCAGTTTGTGAGGATTTGAACTTTGTGACAAGTTTCATTATCCTGCTGGAAGTAACCATTAAAAGATGGGTACACTGTGGTCACAAAGGGATGGACATGGTCAGCAACATTACTTAGGGAGGCTTTGGCATTTAAACAATGCTCAATTGGTTCTAAGAGGCCCAAAGTGGGCCAAGAAAATATCATCCACATCATTACACCACCACCACCACCACCAGCCTAAACTGTTGATGGCAAGGCAGGATGGAACTATGTTTTCATGGTGTTTATGCCAAGTTCTGAATTGAGACTCATTAGACCAGGCAATATTTTTCCAGTCTTCTATTCTCCAATTTTGGTGAGTCTGTGTGAATTGTAGCCTAGTTTCATGTTCTTAGCTGACAAGAATGGCACCCAGTGTGGTCTTCTAGTGCTCTATCCCATCTGCTTCAAGGTCCCACATGAAGTGCATTCAGAGATGGTATTCTTCATACATTGGTTGTAACAAGTGCTTATTTGAGTGACTGTTGCCTGTCTATCATCTCATACCAGTCTGCCCATTCTCTTCTGACCACAACAAGGTATTTTCACAACTACGGCTTACTGGATATTTTTTCTTTTTCATTCAATTCTCTGTAAAAACCTAGAGAGGGTTGTTTGTGAAAATCCCAGTACATCAGCAGTTTCTGAAATAGTCAGACCATCCTGCCGGGCACCAACAACCATGCTACGTTCAAAGTCACTTAATCCCCTTTCTTCCTCAGTCTGATGCTGGTTTGAACTTTAGCAAGTCATCTTGACCACATCTACATACATTGAGTTGCTAACTTGTGATTGGCTGATTATCTATTTGTGTTAAGCAATTGAACAGGTATCCCTTATAAAGTGGCTGGTGAGTGTATATTTGATTGTCCAGCCCTAGCATGATATTCTGTTCTATGCAAAGTCAGTATTGACTAAAATGACTCCAGCTCTCACTTAGTTCTTGAAGCTCAGGCTCTAAAAATTCCACTGCATGAGGAAAAATAGCAGTTTGTACTTATGACTCTCATGATCATATGAAAGGGTAAGACCATCATCTCATTGTTCAACATTGAGGTTCTAACAGAATGTCCTACTAAGTCACTGCAGTGATAAAAATCTTGCTTTGAGGTTAGTAATTTCCTGCTAACCTAGAAAAAAGCTTTGCTAGGATACGTTAAAGTTGATCAAAATCAATTTACTCCTTCAATAGAAGGAATAGATGCAAGCACTATATTTGATAGTAAAGCAGCTGAAATAATGTTTCGTATATTCGTATGACAGTAGTTGTACTTGCAATAGTCTTTCTCATTATCTTTTTGGCTCCTTAGTCTACTGCTCTTTCCCATAGTCTATTGTTCTTTTCTTATTTATGCGTGACTGAAGGCTATGAAAGTGTCATAATGGCTCCTGCCTATTCATTGTGGACCTGCAGAGGTGATTAATAATTCTGACAAATGTTATATACATAACTTAGGCCAGAAGCTAAAAGTGGCTTAGAAAGGTCACCGGTGAATTAGAGTTTAGTTGCCAACAGCCTTCTTCTGGCGCCAGTCAGCTTAAAGTCTTGTAGTCTGTGTCTGTCCCCTCTGAAAATCTGCAGAAGCGATGTCCACTATTGAGATTGTCCTGAAATGATCTCTTCTTACATCACCTTAGTTTGTTTAAGCCATGGAGGGAATGTTTGATCACAGCTTATTCAACTATATTATGCTATGTTAGCTCAAAATGGAATAGTGACACAGCGGTCTGTAGGTAGAGTTCTTGTTTTAGAAGCAGTGTACCTTTTGTCTTTGTCACCAATTCATTTGTCCGGAAATCAGATCTGGTGCACTTTCTTCAGTGCATGATTTGATCTGTGCAAGGGACCGAGAATAAATTGTATTTCCTCATTTTGTACCTATTTGTAAAAGTACTTGGTGTGTGTGCTTTTTTTTTCAGGGATAGAATATAGTTTTGGGGCCTCATTGCAGAAAAAAATTGCAACTGCTTGTCCTACCTTCAGTTTCACAAAGAAGAAAGTCACATCTTCCTACCGCAGGAGAAAAAATTCTAACTCTTGGTGTGTGTACTCAATCCTTAAATCAGCACTCAACCTTTAATGTTTAGATCTGTGTTCATAATGTACACAACACTGTCTTGTAAAGTGTAATCTAGGACCATTATTATGTCAAGGTTTTTTACAGGCGATATGTGAACATTTTTAGTCCTTATTAGAGAGAAAATTCACCTCCCTCTGCCATCAGCTGACAACATGGCACCTATAAACTCAGAAGCCTTAGAGGCTGCTGTAGAACCAGACATACACTTTGACAGTTTTTCTACCGTTAGCCTTCATGAGCTCAGTTCAATAATTTCCTCCTCTAAACCATCCACCTGTCTTCTAGATCCCATCCCAACTAAGCTGTTTAAGGACTCTCTACCCCTCATTAGCACCTCCGTCTTAGATATGATCAATGTGTCGCTGTTATCTGGTTACGTCCCACAGTCCTTTTAAAGTAGCAGTAATTAGACCCCTTCTCAAAAAAGCAACCCTGGATCCAGAAGTTTTGGCCAACTACAGACCAATATCAAATCTTCCTTTTCTCTCCAAAATTCTGGAGAAAGCAGTTGCTAAACAACTCTTAACTTTCTCCATAGCAACAGCTTATTAGAGGATTTCCAGTCAGGTTTCAGGATTCATCATAGCACAGAAACAGCACTAGTCAAAGTTACCAATGACCTCCTACTAGCGTCAGATGAGGGACTCGTCTCTGTGCTGGTCTTATTAGATCTCAGTGCAGCTTTTGATACCATTGACCACCATATCCTTCTTCACAGACTGGAACATGTCACTGGCATTAAAGGAACTGCACTAAACTGGTTTAGGTCATATTTACCAGATTGATCTCAGTTTGTACTAACTAATGATAACCCCTCTGAAACCACTGCAGTCAGTTATGGTGTTCCACAAGGATCTGTGCTTGGACCAATCCTCTTCACCCTTTATCTGCTTCCTCTCGGTGACATTATTAGGAAACACTCAGTTAATTTTCACTGCTATGCTGACGACACACAGCTGTACTTATCAATGCATCCACATGAAATAAATCAGCTGACTAAACTGGAGGCCTGTCTAAAGGAGATAAAAACTTGGATGACCCATAATTTCCTTCTATTAAACTCGGATAAAACTGAAGTCATTGTTCTGGGCCCAAAACATCTTAGAGACACCCTATCTAATGAGATAGGGACCCTGGAAGGCATTACCTTGGCCCCCAGCATGACCGTAAGGAACCTAGGAGTTCTCTTTGAACAGGATCTGTCCTTTAATGCCCACATTAAGCAAATTTCTAGGACTGCTTTCTTTCATTTACGAAACATTGCTAAGGTCAGACACATCCTGTGTCAAAAAGATGCAGAAAAATTAGTCCATGCTTTTGTCACTTCCAGGCTGGATTACTGCAATTCCCTCCTATCAGGCTGCACCAATAGGGCCCAAAAGACTCTCCAGCTGGTCCAAAATACTGCTGCTGGTTGCCTGTTGACGAGAACTGGTAGAAGAGACCATGTCTCTCCTGCACTGACTTCTCTGCATTGGCTCCCTGTCAAATTTAGAATAGAATTCAAAATTCTCCTTCTAACATACAAAGTCCTCAACAGTCAGGCACCTTCATACCTGACAGAGCTCATAGTCCCCTATTATCCAGCAAGAACCCTTCACTCTCAGGATGCAGAGTTACTTGTGGTTCCTAAAGTTTCTAAAAGTAGAATGGGAGCCACAGCCTTCAGCTATCAGGCTCACCTCCTGTGGAACCATCTCCCAGTTTTGGTCCAGGATACAGACACCCTCTCGATCTTTAAGAGCAGACTAAAGACCTTCCGTTTTGATCAGGCTTATAGTTAGGGCTGCTTAGGCTAGCCCTTAGATATGCTGCTAGGCATAGGCTGCTGGGGGATCTCCCATGGTGCACTGGGCTTCTCTCTCCTCCTCTTTTTCCTCTCTGTACCCCGATATGTATTATATATAAATCTTACTCATGTGTGTCACTAACACATCTTCTTCTCCGGAGCCTTCGGGCTCCCCGCTTCCCAGATCCTGGGTGCTGCTGGAGGAGGCTGCAGACCTGAAGAGGCTCAAGCTGCCACTCGTAGCTCCACCTGCTCACGTCCCCGTCTGTCCATCAGTCTCTTCCCTTTCTCTCTCTCTTTATCTCTGTCCCTCTCTTTCCTTCTGCATGTCTGTCTTCCTCCATTATCTGTCTTTGTCCCTGCCCCACTCTCCTGCTCTCTTTCCCCCCAACCTGTCAAAGCAGAAGGCTGTCCCCATTGAGCCTGGGTCTGCTCGACGTTCCTGCCTGTTAAAAGGAAGGTTTTCGTCGCCGCTGTTGCCGGATGTGCTTGCTGATGGAGAATTGTTGGGTGTAAATTCATTGTAGGAGTGTGGTTCTAGACCTGCTCTACCTGTAAAGTGTCATGAGATAACTTTTGTTGTGATTTGGCGCCATATAAATAAAATTTACTTGATTTGACTCCCTGATATCCAATAACAGTTGTTTGGAAAGTTACTCTGCTTAGGGCTGGCTTTAGTTATCTAGCTAGTAGCTAGCCATAGAAAGGATATGAGTAATAGGTTGTACTCATTAGCACATGTTCTGGGAATTTCAAAGCATCATCGTATTCCAGTGTTCAAGTTGTTCCACATCTTCGTTGTCATACTGACCTAACAGGAGTGCTAGGTAACTTGTGATTAATTTTGCAGTCCTGCGCTGTATATTATAGTTGTATTTTAATACTCTATAATGCATGTATATGCATAATATATATGCGTATGTGTGTATGTATGTATGTATATACATATATATGTATATATATGTATGTATGTATATATATATATATATATATACACATGTATATGTGTGTGTATATATATACATACATGTATATGTATGTATATACATGTGTATATGTGTGTGTATATATGTACTGTATATATGTATATATACATGTGTGTATATGTATATGTATATATTTATATGTATGTATACATATATATGTATGTGTGTGTGTGTGTGTGTGTGTTTATATACACACACACACACACACATAATATGCATTCTGAAATGTTGCATGAATGGGTGACTTGACTGAGTTTGATCAGACAGATTTAACCTGATCCGAGCTGAGTGAATCAAATGGAGAATGGTGAGAGTTAATGATGCTTCACTCTCACGGGCTGATGAAAATGAATAAATAAGACAGGCAGGGCCTACTGATATTACTTATAGCCTTATGGTTTGAATTTCATGTTCTTGCTAATGTCTGGTTTAGGAATGCAAACTGAAATTACCAGCTTGATAAAAATTAAAAGCACAAGGACTCTATTGTGTGTTTTGCATTATGAAAATACTTTTACAGTAAACTGGAATAGTGTTGAAAAGTGATTGGTAATCTCAAATTCAAACACATTTTTCACTATTATCAGATGATCTGTGTTAGACCTTTTCCCACATTTCTGTGTGCACTCTAATGGCACTGTTTTCTTTGACCAAGCTAATGTTAAGCTTTGGCCGTGCGGGTGTGGAGTGCTACTGTCAACACGAGAGTGGTGCTGCTGTCATCCAGCTCCAGTTCCTGATCAACGAGGTTTGTTGTCACTACTTGCTTCGCGTATTGTTTTCCCTCCTCCTCCTCATTCTCTCTCCATGACTATGCTGCATCTAAACATGCATGGTCTCAGTAGCTGTTAATGTTGTAGACACAGGTGATTGTTAATCTTTTATTGGCTATGAATCACTGCTACTTGTGTGAACAGTGCTTTTAGTGAAGGCATTGATTAAACAGTAATGTTAGTTGTTGACCCCTATGCCTCATGTCGCTAATTATACTTCAGCCATATAAAGGTCACCCTTCCAAACTTAAAGATATTTCCTGAATGCAGATGGTGTAGTAAACCCCCTGTTTCTGACACTCCTTACAGGGGGCACTAGTGAGTGCCTTAGCAGATGACAGCATCCACCTGTGGAACCTGAGGCAAAAAATCCCTGCTATCCTGCATTCTCTCAAGTTCAACAGGGAGCGGTATGGTAATTTATTTTCTTCTTATGTAGTATCAGACATGATAAATAACAAACAGATGTCTTTGTAGATTCTACACTGTATACTGTGAGATAGAGTTCATTATTACAGTGGAAAGGAGGTATTATTTTTGACTTAATTAACTAGCGTATTTTCTTAAATGAAAAAAATTACCTTCTTTGGGAAATTACTTCTGTTTGCCAATATTTTTAGGGCAAGACAAGCAAAAAAAAGAGTCTTCTATCTTGGCTGCAGTGAACGTTAGTGATGGGATGCCACACTATCTCAAAAGTAATCAAATACTCGTGGTTGTGATTAACATTCGTTGTGAAAAAATAACAGGATGTTGTTGTTTTATCAGATACATACTTGATACTCCTTAGACGGCCTTGTCCTCCTAACCCATCTTGCTCGCTTTCTTCCAAAGCCTGCAGTTCCTCATTTGTGTATGTTCCCATTCAAACAGGTCAGGATCAGGATCAGAATCTTGGTTTGTTCAGAAGTAATCCTCCTCATCCTCGCTTCCAAAGTTGGCCATGATTATGTGCAGCAGTTGCTCTCCTAGTCATCAACAAACCTTTTGTTTTGTTGTCATGCAAATTACGATGGGTCTTTTGAGATGCTGTGTCAAATCACTGTGAAGCTAACTAGCATTCAGCTGTGACCATCTGTGGTTGGGTTCTGGAGGCTGGTATAGCCTAACCTTGAGAGAAGGATATATATCTGGTTGTCCGGCATTAAAAATGAAAGAAAATAAGTGTATTACTCAAAATGTTTGCATGTTCCTTTAATATAGTTAGACAAGGTACGTGTACAGTAATTCTTTCAGCTTTCGTCAACAATTTCACATGTAATAATATACCACCTGCAAAACCTGTTTGATGCTGTAAACATGGTTTATGGCTGAATTCCTCCCCTCTGATCTATATTTAGTCTGCCTTCATTAGTGTGACACAGAGCAAGGCCTTTGTAATTAAATCTTAGTCACAAGCTACTCCTTCCAGTTGGACCCAAACGATTAGGACAGAGTGACAGGGTTGAGTCATGAGATAATAAAAAGCCTTGTTGTGATGGATCCTAATCTCTTCTTACAGAATCACGTACTGCCACCTGCCTTTCCAGAGCAAATGGCTTTACATTGGCACAGAAAGAGGAAACATCCACATTGTCAACGTGGAGTCCTTCACTCTCTCAGGCTATGTCATCATGTGGAACAAAGCCATCGAACTGTGAGTCGATATTTCACAATCACTTCCTCTCCCCCTTTACTAACTGCCATTTGTGTATCTTTTTTTTTGTGTGCAGTTGTCACCCAACAAGGAAACTGTGAAGTGTACAAGTATGTAGTTGCATGTGTTGGCAGATATTGTAAGATAAGACGACTGCATTTCTGATTAGTCTTGAGGGTGGTTTGGAGGTGGATATTCTGCTATGCCGGAACTTACTGTTGAGACCTCTGGAGGTGTTTGCTGCCTGATTTAACAGGAACATCTGTCATAGGAAGTGCCCACTTCATAACCCCAGTGACTTATCCTTATGTCACCCACTCCCCCATGAATACACCCACTGTCAGGATCATAAGAAGTTTCACATTCCAGCCTTCATGGTCGTAAATGTTGCCAAGCAGTTCCCGCAATGTTTAGATTTACCTCGGAAAGCATCACATGCAGGTAATATAGGTAGGTATAAAAAATAGATATAAATAAAGATATTGATTCTCTGTAATGCATAGTAAAGGCTGTTGAGATTGAAATTAACAGTAAAAATTAAAAAATCTGTTGCTGCTCCCAAGTAATTTTTTAGGTGCTGCCACCAGTGAGCTTCATTTCTGACAGTAACTGGCAGCTTAAGTTTTAAGTAGTGTGTAAAAACGTGTGTATGTGGTTGGTGAATTCTGATGAATTGCTGTTTTTGATCTGAAAGTTGAAAGTGTCAGGACACCAAAGTATGCTGTCAGCTTAGATGCGTGTGTCAACAGTCAGAGGAGATGATAAATGATTGTCTGTCTGGCTGTGGGGTTGTAGACAGCGTGATTAAGGAAAAGTACAATGAAATTTGAAACAGAAGCTGATCAATCTTGGATAGAAATGTCTTTTCGACAGATTCTCTGCTTGATAGAATGTTGACACAGAACATTTGGGGATTCATTCGCCTGCAGGGGACAGAAGCAGTGCATGGTGCTAATGGTTATGTATTTACCCCGGAGGTCATGTGATCACCAGCGTTGTGTTGTCTTTTAACAGGAAAACTCAATGTCTTGATTTCAGTTGAGTTTGATGAGATGTTATAAATTTGAGCAACAATTGAGTAGATTTTGGAATTGATGTGGAACAAAATCTAGGTCTGATGATGTCAGAAGTCCTTGGCGGAGGTATGCATTCCACCATTGCGTTTTTTTTAATGTACTTTTGCAGTTTAAGATGAATACCTTTTTAAAAAAAAACAAAAACATTTTGTAAAATATTGTTAATCTTTTGTTAAGTCAGTCAGCACAGGAGATTCCTTTTTAAAAATATATTAAAAGTATTTATTGCATGTAAGCCTGTCAAATAAGCTTGTTGCATACATTTAATCTGTATAATGTAATATTAATGGTGATAGGCATTGTGGTGATTACAGACTGGGGTTCTTATTCTAGCTCATCCCTGCTTTTTATCCTCTGCTGCTCCACCTCTGACTGTATCAACTCATCAGCAGCAATGAGATCATTAGCCACTGGAGCCAGACCACATTCACAGGGAGCAACACTTTCTTTAGGCCAGACCTACACTTCCTCCGTGCCCCTTGCGCTGTTGCCACGGTGACGCTGTCTCACCACACTATAATCTCTCGCAGACGCTCAAGTGACCCAGCTCTCCCACGCTCTCATATGTCATGTATCTTTCTGTGTTGCACTGATTCATGGTATTATACTGCTTGTTTTCTTAGTGCACATCCTTACAGCCCTATTTTTTTTTCTTTTCTACCCTAATTAGTCCCCATTTCTCTCTCCCTCTAAAAACAGTGTCTTAACCTGTCATAGTGGCTTTGACTTGAGTCAACTCAGAATACTGTTTTGAAGCTTGAAAAGAAAGAAATACCTTGGAGGTTAAAGACTTGTGACGATCTCGATCTCATGATTGATGTTTGTATTTGAAATTTTTAAATGCTGGATGTTATCCAGTGTGCAACATTATATGATAAGCCGTCACAAAGTAGCAATGGCATTGTCCTGATTTGATCCTCGCTATGGCAACTGTTAAGCTCCTCATTACCATATTTTTTCAGTGAGAAGCACTTGTTAGTCTTTAGTTGTTACTGTTCCACCTACATACTCTACTCCCTATTTCTACTGGTTTTACACACACACACACACACACACACACACACACACACACACACACACACACACACACACACACAGTATGATCAGATCTTAACATGGATGAAATCATCATCGCCAAGGTGACTGTGCCTGGAGTCCTCAACTTTTTGATTTAAAGAAAAAGTCACAAAGGCACAACATCAAATTTTGTTGGTCATTTGAAAACTCTTGTTGATCAGCAATCTGTTCTCTCAAATCTCTGTAGCTTGCTAAAGCTCATATCACACTTAAATGCCCTGTTATGCGCCTGTTCTCCACAGTTGGCTGGTTGCTGATTTTAATAACATTTTATTAAGCAGCTTAAAGTCATTAAATCCTGTGGTAGATTCTTTATACTATACTGCCGACTCTATCGTTTTCATGGCAGAAAACTCAAATGCAAGTGTATCTCATATTCAAGTGTTGCTTTACTGGGTTCAGGACTGACTGGACCCAGTCCTAAACCAAGGTCTTATTTTGCGAACACAATACACAATCAAAGACGAGTCAGAATTGTGACGGGTATGTCAGACAATAACACCTACAGTTTGTTGAATAATTTAAATGTAATTTATTATCATTAATCAAAATAATCCAAATATTTTAAAATTTACACAAGCTTTTCTCTCTCTCTCTTTCTCTGTCGCCCGCCCCCCAAACATAGATCCACCAAGACTCACCCAGGACCCGTTGTGCACATCAGTGATAACCCCATGGATGAAGGAAAGGTAATTGACAGTTAAACATTACATAGATTGTGTGTGGCACACCATTCTTCTTTCTTTGTTAGTGTAGTTGTTATTTCTGTTGAAACTGGCCCAATGCAGATGACAGAATGTCAATACACCTTATGTAGCCACAATGGAGAATGTTCGCAGAGCTTCCTCGACTAATTAAAACATCGATGCTAAACACTGTGGCGCCCAAATCAGAGGGCTATGGTTTCTTTGTAGACAAATTATTTTATTTGAACTGAGGTTAAATTGTTGCAAAAGAGGTGGGGATATTGATTCAAGCCACCATGACCTCAACACCACTCAGTCAATCACTTGACTTGTGTTGCATGTCTCTTAAAGGTTGGTGCAGTTCATAGTGCTTCACAGATGAGTCACAAGCCGATAATGAGACAGAACAAGTGTAGACCACGCCGTATAAGGGAGAAAATGGATGAGAATGCATCGCTCTATTTGAAACATTTAACCATGGAGTGTTGTTAGAGTTAAACCAATATTATTCTCACATTCCGCTTCTTGATTGGATGCAACAGGTTAATGAAGCATACTGAAAATTTTTTGTCTGCAATTGATATTTTTTTAGCAAGTTTTTTTTTTAAAATCATGTAGTTGATTGTTCTGAGGTGAATGTTCAGGTAAAGCTATACCTTGCAGTTACTGTTGTGTACCAATAATATCCTTGAAAAGAAGGTTACTGTAAAGTTTTAGGATATATGTCAGAAATTAGATGCAGAAATTGTGGCCACATGCAGTTGACAGAATTCATAACAAATAATTATGTTTATTTGCTGATGGACCTCGAGTCACAGAGGTTTACTGAAAATTTGAACAAGTGAATGTAAATGATAGTCAGGCAGATGTAAAGTTCATTAAACCCCGACTAATAAGGCCTTTCAGAAATGTAATGATTCTTAATGGAAAGAAAATTGCACGGATATAATTACATCTTTCTAAGAATTTCCTCTAGAAATAAATAGTGCAAAAGACTTCTCACATACACATACTGTAGAAAGTCAAGAAACGAGTTAGTACTTAGTTTTTGTGCTGACTGGGGAGTTTGTCTTTTCTCTATAATTAGTACCAAATTACATATTTCTGTCAACGAAACATCCTGGGATATAATTAGGAAATGGGCCCGAAAGTAAAATTTTACTGAATAATGGTAAGAATGAGCTGGTCTTCTAACTTGACAGCTGGATGATACACATAACATATGTTATTGGTCTCCAGGCTCAATTACATGTGCAAAATGTGGTTTAACAGCAGTTGGCTGAGCTACGCTTTGGTTCCCCTGTTATTGCAGCTTCTGATTGGATTTGAGTGCGGAGTAGTGGTGTTGTGGGATTTGAAGTCCAAAAAAGCTGACTACCGCTACAATTATGATGAGGTAAGGTATTATTTCCTTTCTGCTCAGTTCTTCTGAGGGTACTAGTTAGTTTGTCTCAGCAACATGTTTGTTTTTGCATAGTCTGTCAGTAGCAAAAGACTGCAGTTTTACAATTTTTAAATGATCGTGTTGATAATGATATAACACAGACATGATTTGCCAAATTCTTGTATCAGTTTGCTGTCATGTTTCAAGAAGATGAGAGTGCAAAGGTGCTATCATTTCAATTCTTCAAAAATACCTATTACAGGATTGGTCTTTGATTTTTGTTTTTGTCACAGGGCCCATGAAAAGACCAAAACAAAAATGATCTAAGCCTAAAATCTATTATTGCCTGTGTTTACTAAATCTTAAATGTAATATTTTCCCCAGTCTTTAAGAACTCCACTGTTGTCAAAAACTTTAAAAACCCATCCATAGCTTAGTGACATGCTTACTGTATGTTACTGTTCACTGTTCTCTCCAAAACCACTCCATTCTGCTGCATATTTTTCTCTGTCTCCAAGAACTCCACTGTTGTCCAAAAACTTAAAAATCCTATCCACAGAGCTCGTTGACACTGTATGTTACTGTTCACTCCAAAACCACACCATCTTGCTGCATTATTTACTCACAAAGTGCATCCAACCATTACTGGTGACACTATATATCTATAACAATTTTTTAAAAGATTTATGTCCAGGAAGAATGAACTAATTGGAGATTGAGAGACACAGACCAGGCCAGCTGAGAGATATATTACCTCCAGCATGTCCTGGGTCACCCCGAGGTCTCCTCCTGGTTGGACATGCCCGTGAAACCTCCCAAGGGACGCATCCAGGAGGCATCCTCACCAGATGCCCAAACCACCTCAACTGACTCCTCTTGACATGGAGGAGCAGCTGCTCTACTCCGTGTCCCTCCTGAAAGTCTGAGCTTCTCACCTTATCTCTAAGGGAGAGCCCTCTGGAGGAAACTCGTCTCGGCCGCTTGTATTCGCAATCTCGTTCTTTCCGTCATTACCCGGAGCTCATGACCATAGGTGAGGGTAAATCGATAGCTTCACCTTTTGGCTTAACTCCCTTTCCACCACAACGGACTGGTGTAGCACCCGCGGTCGTGGTTTGATGGAGCTAAGAGGACCACATTGTCCGCAAAAAGCCTAGACGACATCCTCCCGCCACCAATCTCGACACCCTCCACCACCCGGCTGTGCCTAGAAATTCTGTCCATAAAATTAATCAACAGAACCAGTGACAAAGGGCAGCCTTGGCAGAGTCCAACCCTCTCTAGGAACAAGTCTGACTTACTGCCGGCAACGCAAACCAGACCCTCACTCCTCTGGTAGAGGCCACCCACCCCATACTCCTGGAGTGGTCCCCCACAGGATGCCCCTGGGAACACGGTCATAAGCCTTCTCCAAATCCACAAAACACACGTGGACTGGTTGGGCAAACTCCAATGCCCCCTTCAGCACCCTAGCGAGGGTAAAGTGCTGATCAACGGTTTCATGGCCGGGATGTAAACCACATTGCTCCTCCTCGATCTGAGGTTCAGCTATTGCCCTGACCCTCCTCTCCAGTACCCTGGCGTAGACCTTTCTGGGGAGGCTGAGGGGTGTGCAAACAGTGCAAAGATTTTTTTCTTTTTAGTGGCCTTAACAAGTCGCCAGGTTTAAAGTTTCAGCTTTAATAACTAGAATAGAACAGTAAAGAAAAAGTCGTTGTTGTGTAGTCCATTTAGCTTTTAAGCTGCCATACACCTTCACTGAGAGCTCTAAGCAGAATGAGTGCAGACTTCCCCTTCTTGGTCAAGCAGTCAGCAAGCTGCTCCTCAGTTGTGGAACACATGATTTGTTGAATAGTTCCAGTGCTGATGAGCTCCTTGATACTGTTGATCTGAAGTCTGAGTCTTTTCTCTGTGACTGATTTGGTGGATTTGACGGCATCAAAAAAAAAGAAAAAAAGGTTGTCTGTTCCACATACAATAGTCAAATTGTTCCGTGTGCAGTCACCTGTGGTGAGCTCTGAGTAGAGCGTAGCTAAGAAGACTGCGCTGTCGATGTCATCTCTAAGCGCCAAAGTCTCTCCTGGTAAAGTGCTCTCCTGATCCGCTTTGACTGCCAGCATACAGTAGACGAGAATCAGCCAACCTCTCCCTAAGCATGATTAGGTGCTCACCTTGGGTTCCTCTGTGGGAAAGATTCCCCATGGATGAATCACTGAACACCACCAGCATTAGGGAGCTGTCTTTTCCCAAGTACTGAAACCTCAAAGTCACCTCCTCTGACTCCGGTTTCCTGATCAGTTTATTTGCGCAGGGGCAAAATTCCCCTGACAACATGGCTCCAAGGTGATGCTCCAGGAGGAGGTCAAGTCAGGTCTATGAATCCAATTTCCTCATAAACTTCCAATTTTTGGTCATTTTTGGATTTATTGAAAATAAGAAAAATTTAAAATTTATAATACTTGCCTTAACGGGAAAATGCTCCTCCTCAGTAGTTTTTCAAAATGACATTTTTTCATATGTGACAGCAAAATTTCTGTGAAATGTGTTATAAGAGCAGATCATTTTCAGTTAAGCTGAGAACTACGGTTGTCTTGGACAGATTCATGAGCTGCCCTGAATAATTCAAAAGGCAATATAGAAATGGAGTTAAATGTGGATGCATTATCTAAATCAGAGAAAATAATTCTTTTGGTTGGGTGGCAGGTGGATGACACATGCTTGCTTGTGAATTCGGATCTGCATTATTCTGGTGAGGAGATAATTTCTAAATTTGGGTTTCAATGGCTGCCGCCACATCTTCAATCATTTTTTTTAGAGTACCAGCAAATCTGCTGTAAAAGTAAATGCACCTCATGTGTCACTCACGTTCAATGTGCTTCTGTGTGTTCTCCAGGCGATCCACTCCGTCGCCTGGCACCATGAGGGTAAACAGTTTGTTTGCAGCCACTCTGATGGTACTCTGACCACATGGAATGTACGAGCTCCAGCCAAGCCTGCACAAATAATCACACCACATGGTAGGTATATATATATGTGTGTGTGTGTGTGTGCGTGTGTGTGTGAATGTATATATGTGTGTATACATATATATATATATATATATATATATATATATATATATATATATATATATATATATATATATATATATATATATATATATATATATATATGTGTGTGTGTGTGTATATATATATATATGTGTATATATATGTATATGTATATATGTATATGTATATGTATGTATGTATGTATGTACATACACATACATATGTATGTGTAAATATTTGTTTATATTTATGCACACACGCATGCGGGCCCCCCCACTGGTGCATGGCTAAAATGTTTTGCACAGGTGTGAGGTACATAACAGATGGTGGCTTGAATACAGAATCATATAGTGACAGGCGCCCTTTCACACTCAGAAAAATTGCATTTTTACCATTATCTTTATAGGAAAGCAGCCTAAGGATGGAAAAAAGCCAGAACCATGCAAGCCTATCCTAAAGGTGGAGTACAAAACAACAAGGGCTGGGTAAGTGTGATAGTGGACAAGCAAGTACCCACCCATCCTGTGTCTTACCGACTCTGGTTTGAATCCATATCCTGTACTGCAAGCAGCCTTTCCTGTTATTCTGTAACAACAGTGTTTTCCTAACAGGTTTGTCCTGTTGACAGTATCGTTCTGGATGGAAAAGAGAAATTTAAAGAGATGTCTCACAAGCTTGCTTTGTTTCTACTGTAGTATGCTCATCCCAAATGTAATTTCTTCACGTCAAAAACAACATAAGATTTGTAGGTCATGTTTCAGTCACATTGCATGTGAATGTACAGTTTGTTGTGGTTTAGGACTGTACATATATAATCTATGAAATCTTTTTAAAGCATTTCAGGTGAGAAAGTGTGTAATCTAATTTCCCAGTATGGGCATCAATAATGATGCTTTAGAAACTTGCAGCATTTTTGAATAAGCTGTTCATGGTTGTGTAGCAAAAATGAACAGAAGTATTTTTTTTGTGCCTAGCTTGTTAACAACTAACAAAACAAACAAGAGCACTGCTTTTGTGTTGAAGACTGGATGTACAATATTGATGATAAGCTGATTTTGCATCTGGTTGCTGCAAAAATATTTGGCTATTTTGGCAGTATGTCAGTGGAAAATTGCATAGTCCACTGCAGTGATATATAAAGGATAGGGATTAGTCTGACTTTGACATCATAATTAAAAATTTGGCCCATCCTGCTCTTGGTGTCCTTAATGTGGGCCAAAGCACATCAGTCCCTCTTCTCTCATTTACATTTGATTGTACCTTGTAGCTTTTCACCTTAATAAAAAACTCAATTTATCGAAGGAGCAGTTAAAATGGGTTTGTGTTTGTGTCCTTAACTCAGGGATCCATTCATGGTTCTGTCTGGAGGACTGTCTTATGACACTGTGGGAAGGAGAGCCTGTCTGACTGTGATGCATGGGAAGAGCACTGCAGTCCTGGAGATGGACTACCCCATTGTAGATTTCCTTACGCTGTGTGAAACCCCTTATCCAAATGGTGAGTGTCAGCAATCATTTTTTAACAGATTTTAAATAGATTACTGTTGTGTAGTAGCCCAATTAAAAGGGATCATTTTTGCTGTTTTGTTTTATTTTTTTTCCAGACTTTCAAGAGCCGTATGCTGTGGTGGTCCTTCTCGAGAGGGATTTAGTTGTAATAGACCTGGGACAGATTGGGTGAATATGTGGCTTGCAAAATGTTCTATTGTTCAAGTAATTTTTTTGTGCTTCTTTGAATGCTGTATGTGTTAGTATAACATGCGGACACATTGCACAAGTCAGCAAGAGAAATGCCAACTATACTCTATATTGATCATTTGATTCAGTCAAGGAGACATTTGCTATTCCAGTAGATTTGCTTTAATAAATGAACACGAGAAAAATGGCTCCAAGGCATTTCTGGAAGTGTAATAATGAATGTTTATGGAGAATACACAACAACTGTCACAGTCACTTATGTCTGGATTTGACCGGCTCACCCAACCACAATAATAGATGTATTTTTTTTATTTCTAATGGAAAGATTTGGAGTAAAGTGTACACTTTACTATTTGCTTCAGTATTCATGTTTCTTTGTTACTGTACTTTAAGCCATTAATTTAGTTTCCCTTTCCCCATGATATCTCAACTATAGTTGGAGAAATGTGTTTTACTTCCATATGTGTAACTGCAAGAAAAAAGATCACCAAGTAAATACAGTAAATTTAAGCAACCTAACTGTCATAATCATTGAAGGCTACTGCAAAAATGTACTACAAAATACAAAAAAAAACAACCCAAAATTCTACAAAAAATGGCTATTGAACATTCCCATCCACTTCCCCAATGAAAAAACAGCCTTCAGATCCTTATTTTCTATCATTTTGTTTTCATTTTCCTTCATGAGTGTCATTTCTAAACTCCTAAAGTGCCCAAGCTTTTTTCCTTGAAGGACCCAAATGCAAACTAAATACTGGCCATGTGCCAAAAGCAAATACGTTTGTCAAACTGATCAAATAATGAAAAAATAAAGAATGAATTTGAAATAATGAAAGAGCTCCTGTAATATTTAAGGAGCTCTTAAATATGTAGAGGACAACATAAACAGTGATTTCTAGTATTGTTTTTTATATCTTCAGATCTGTTATTTTTATTCTTAGTTTTATTACTTCTGGTCGGCTAAATTTGGCCCTGGTGATGCATCTAAATGCTCTCACTTTAAATTTTTGTCCTTTCCAAACTACTCCTTCTCTTAAACACGCATTCTACATAAACATAAGAACCTAGTCAGTTTTAATTCATTCTCAAACCTTTTTTCATGCCCTAGTAACAGCCCTGGCTGGAGGCATTAAGTTGTTGAATCATCCATTTGTTCATCTCATTCTTGTAAACAATGTTTAATGCAATCTCAGTAACGCCTTGATGCCATGATGACAAGATCCAGGCCACTAAAAAGGCAACCTGTTATTAATTCCTTTAAAGTGCACCACTTACAGTATACTATGTCTTTACCATCTACATGGGTTGGTGAAAGCATACAACATGAGATGGTAATTGTTGTTTCATTTTGCCCCTACAGGTACCCAATATTTGAGAATCCATACCCTCTGACTGTCCATGAGTCACCTGTGACCTGCTGTGAGTACTTTGCTGACTGCCCTGCTGATCTTATTCCTGCACTTTATTCTGTTGGCAGCCGGCAAAAGAGACAAGGTTACAGCAAGAAGGTAGGGTGCTACTCTGTGGTATGTGGGGTTATTTAGGGAGGATACTTCTGTAGTGAAAATAGTGGCAACAAGATGCAAAATATCTGATTCATATCAGTAAATTAAAAAATGAATTGATTGTCTCCTCTTTACAGGAATGGCCCATTAGTGGGGGAAACTGGGGCCAAGGCACACAAAGTTACCCAGAGATCATAATCACTGGGTTAGTAATTAATGATCCATAAAGGTTTTTGCACAGCTTTGATATATATCCACTGTGAAGGAATTCATTTTATTCCCTGTCTGTGGTTTTCCCCCAAAATAGACATGCTGATGGGTCAATCAAATTTTGGGATGCTTCTGCATGTGAGTAGTAATTTTTATTTTGTATAATGTGTATAATTTTACGAAGAATTATGAGTAGGTACCGCAGGTTTTGTGCACCATACAGTTTGACTCAGTTGAGACTTAAGAGCATATTTTGGTCTCCTGGACCTTTGCATGTTTAAGTTAGATACATTCAAATGATATTTTAGCAGCCATATATGAGTTTTTTTTTTATATACTTGGAAAATATATGTTTAAATTTAATTGTTATTTATGTGTAGTCATTCTTTTCTTATTTGACACTTATTGCTATTTTATTTCCTTGAACATGAGAAAGGCACATTTACTGAGTTTTTGTGACATTTTGGCTAAAATACTGGATCAAATATCACCGTGACATTTGTGAATGCCATTTAGCAGGTGTCTACTAAACAGTATCATCAGCAAAGATAAATGTCATCTACATTATACTGTTTATGTTGTTTATAGTCCAATTTCAATGATTCATCTTGGAGGCACACCTGATGTGAAACACTTAAGATTATATTTTTGATCACATCCTGCGCTGATTTGCTTGCCCTTTTATTATTCCTTTCCATTCTTCTCAAAGTCATGCTTCAAGTGCTGTACAAGCTGAAGACTGCCAAGGTTTTTGAGAGGGCTCGGGGCAAAGATGAGAAACAAAATACAGATATCGTAGAAGAAGATCCGTTCGCCATCCAGACCCTGTCCTGGTGCCCGGAGAGCAGGATGCTCTGCATTGCCGGGGTGTCTGCCCACATTATCATCTATAGATTCAGCAAACAAGAAATCACCACTGAAGTTGTGCAGGTGAGAATAGAATCATCCAGGAAATGGTGTTAGGAGCAGTTTGGATCCGATTCTTCTGAAAAGTTGTTACATATTTTTAATTTTTAGTCTTAAATGCTAAACTTTTGTCACCCACCCACCTTTTGTCAGCGTAATTACAAAGATACAGACATATCCAATGCACTGAATCTTACAAATAAGGACAGAGGGGAGGGTTTCTGGCATGATTTCAGTCTTACTTCTAAAAGATGCCTTTTCATGATGCATTATCAAATGTGTTTAGCTTTTAGAGGTGCGGATGCAATGTGAGTTTAGTGACGTGGACTCCCCTGACCTGGGAGGAGAGCAGACCCCTACCCTGTCAACCCCAGGAGCTTCCTCCACCCCTCAGGAGAGTGAGCCCCCCACTCAGTCCTCCACAGGCAGCAACTCCTCGGATGGAGCCCGGGACAATATACCATGCCTGCAGTATGGACAACTGTGTTTTGTTTTCCTGATAATAATAAATGTTATTGTGATGCACTGAATAGACCTTAAATAGATGATTTAAGCAAATTATGTACTCATCTCTTCGCTTCTTTCCCTTTTCTATGTAATCCTTCTCAGTATGTCTGCATTAGTGTGCATTGGGGAAATAATCCTTCATGAAAATGACTGATGAAGAGGTTCTAACACTGACAATAGGGAAATTGGGAGCTATCACATTAAAATATTATGATCTAGTCAGGGCTGCAGTGATCTTTCATTTTAGGGGACTCACTTGAGTGCTTGCTGTCTCATCTCGTTGTGTTTTTGATGCAGGGTGCGGAGCTCCCCGCTGAAGCAATCTCCGGGCTACCAGGTGGAGCTGGTGATCCAGCTGGTGTGGGTGAGTGGGGAACCACCTCAGCAGATCACCAGCTTGGCTGTCAACTCCTCTTATGGCCTGTAAGTCTCTACAGGCAAATCACTTGATATTTGGTGTGAGTCTAATGAGAACCAATCACTTCATGCCAGCTATTGAATGTTGTAGGCATACTTGTCCAGTAGCTTTGTATTTGAGCAGCAGTTTTGGTTTAAAGAGAATTCAATAGCATGGTGTCACAAAGAAAGTGTGACCAAGATTTTATAAGGTGTAACAATAAATAAAACTCACTTGTAATAAGGCTAAGAATAAACAACTGAACACACTATTTATGTCTAAATCTTAATTGTCTTCCTCCTAACCGTGTTGCAGTGTGGTGTTTGGAAACAGTAATGGTCTGGCTGTGGTGGACTACCTCCAAAAAACCCTGCTTCTCAACATGGGCACATCAGAGCTGTATAGCCCATCTGACCCCTACCAGGGGCAGCCTCGCTCCCCACGCAAAACACGACAGCCTTCTGGAGGTGAGATACAGTATATCAGGGTGGCTTTAAGTTCCCTAGCAATGAGCTGGAATCCCACTGTGGGGCCTTTTTAAATTCAAATTTAGATCATTATTACGTTTGATATGTCTATGAAAAGTATTCTTGTGTATTATTTTAACTGTCACATAGCAAGAACATGAGCGTTAATCCATTTAAAAGATACTAGATACTGGATATGGATTTGAAAGTTTCGTGTGGACTTGGATAAGTTACCAGAGTGCAGCATTTTTCTGCCATCTGGAACTCTCGCATCATGTTGTTACAGAGTAAATTCAAGGGGAGAGACTTACAATGACATGTTCAGTTATGTACCTATTCAGCAGAAGGCTGAACTCCATTCAGGATATTTGTTCTTGGTACTTAACTACACTATGGATTGACTCTGACACCTGCATGAAGGCTAACATTAGCCTGTATGAATAACTGTACCCACTTGAAGGAGTTATTCTCTCCCCTGTACACCTGCAACTACGGAGACATTTCACTCTACCCGTTGCTGTTGAAATGATAACTGAAATCCAACTGTCATTGTCTGTATTTGCTTTGTGTTGAACATAAGGTGAAGGGCCATATATCTTTGTTCATTCTTCCTTGCCCTCCCGACTTAATTTCTTATTTCATTACCAGGAACCCATTTTCTTAGTCAGAATACTTATTTCTGTAAACTGATCGCATCAACAGTGGATCAGCCACAGTGTAATTCCTGCACATTTTCATCCTAAAACGGATAGGTCCAAATCCAATTTCACTAGATTTTATTATGCAGTTTTTGCTCAATTTCAGGGGATATTCAGCTCATATCACAATAAATTTTGCAAAAACACATTTCAGACACAGAAATGTCCCTTGTTCTAAGATGTTGTTCTTGCATTGTATGTGTCTCTATCTTCTGTTTGTCATTGTCTGTCCTCTTATGTGTAACTAATGTTATTGTACCTGAAATAGATCCTACTTTGATGCTGTATACATATGTAACTGTTGATGCATTTACCAGAGAAGGGAAGCTTTTAGAAGTGGCTTAGGGAGGTGTATCTGACACTTGGCAGTTGCCTCAATTTTGCGCCACGAGTGCCGCACCTGCAATATTTCCCCTCCCTCAACAGGGGGCATCACTGACAGATTCTCCATTTGTTCAATTTGAGAGTACAGAGCCGTGAAGCCTGTGTGCTCTTTGTTTTGGCACTGAGAGGATGCTTTATCATTGCTGCCCTGCTGTTAACAGAATTGTTGCTTAAATAATGAAACAGAGTTTCAGCCTGGTTTCACTCATGTTGTTATTGTGTTTTCTCTTTGCTCTCACCTCCTCTCATTCACAGTTTGTATTCATTCTTTTCATTCTCAGCGGCATGCTGCTAGATTCAATACTTTTGTTTGGGTTCTTTACTATGACTTCACAAAAATGATGTTAGACTTAGTGTTGTGATTTCTCAAAGTGAAGCAGCACGCCTCTGAGAGTGTCTCTCCTTACTCACATATGATTTCTGGTGATTTTCTGTCTCACTGTTTTTACTGTTGGTTTCTCCCTGTGATCTGGTTAAGACATTCCACCTGTGACGTCTTGCATGTCCAGACTTTCTAACTTGTATACTGAGTCTGTGAAAAAACTACGCTCACCCCACTTAAGTAAGTTATATTGTGTCTGCATTTCTGTTTTCTTCTGCACTATCATTTTCTCCTGCTTTTATGTTGTAAAGGTATACTCACAGATGTTGATATTGCACCACCAAGTCCACTCTCAGCTTGCTGTTGACTTTTAATCAACACAGGCCACAGTATAGTTTCCAAATACCCTCAGTGAGCCGGAAGGGCTCTTGTGAAAGCTCTAAGACCATCAGGCAGTGTACCTTAAAACCTTGCTACAAAAAAAAGTCCAAACAGATTTATACGAGATTTGTGACTTGATTTTGGCTTAATTACTACACCTAATAAGTAGCAATCCCCATCTTTGTTCAGAACCCTTGATTGGCTTCTCCTATGCACTGTATTGGCATAGTTTAAGTGAGACTCATAAGAGTAGTATAAATTATACCTTTTAATTGCTATCTTTGTGACTCCCCACAGCACTCTGTGATTCCAACGATGGGCCCAACACCTCAGAGGACCGCTGCAAATCACCCACTTCAGGTAAGCCTTTATAAAGTCTTTCCACTCCGTAACAGTAACAAATCCTTTTATGGATTTTGAAATGTTTCCTTCAAATGCTGCATTTTGTCACATAGGATCTACCTCACCCTGCAATTCTGATGATGAACGAAAACAGAAGTTCATAGAAAAGGGTACTGTATTGTTAAAAAGCTGCATGTCCCCTGGAATGTAAGCTTTTTTTAAAAATGGCTGCAGTTATCTGATTTGTCTTCTCAAACCCTATTTCCAGTGAAGTTCAAAAGCAGACGCTTTTCCAAGACGGTTGCCAATGACTTTGGTACTGTATCAACCAAACCTATTTCCTCTGACTACTCACTATTTCCCTCTGAATGATGTTCTAACCACACTGTGCCTTCAGCTTTTATCTATCAGTGCATCTTGTGGAAATGACAGAAATGCTTTGACTAATCATTTGGTTTTGGGGAACTCATAGTTGTTTTATGAAATTAATCATGAACTTGGTATCACATGCATGAGAAGAAATCTTTTTAAATTTAGGCCTAAGATTTTTCCTGCAGAATATTTGACAAAATGCTGTTGGCTGTTGCTGCACAACAGTAGACTAGAAGTACTGGTGAACCTGTTCAAGTTTAGAATCTTTTTCACAGAAAATCTACTTCATGCCTCGGTCTTAACTGTACTAATGTCTTACACTCTCATATATGAATATTTCCCGTTGATTGCGGACACTTGTTTCTGATTCCAGGGCCTCAGTGCAAGTGCAAACTGTTCGGCTACTCACTGAATATTTTTCCTCCCCCCACTCTCTTTGCATAATCTGTGTTCTCTGAATTCTAATTACCTCATTTTATGATTGCTCCTTGCTTTGTTTGACACTACAGGGCCTTTGGTTGTCTCTGATGTTCAGCACCATTTGTATTCCTAGGGTTTTTTTTAAGAGTGGTAATAGACTGCAGTAGGCAACTTTTGGGGTACTGTGGTGAAGTTTGACTAAACTCCTCGACCCAGAAACAGTGCAGGAAAAGCTAACCAAAATAAATTCAAATAAAACATTTCTATTAATAAATTAATAAAGCAATAAAGGTCTTGTGAAGGCCAGGATGACTTTTGTATGTAAAAATATATTTATTAATGTCCTCAATAGTTGTGTACAGTATGTATCACCACTCTTAAGTGTGACTCATAATTGATGTATGTTGATGATTTTGTAGTGATTTCTTTTTTACAGTAAAACAATTAAATGCCTGAAAATTTAGGAATTATTTGAAAACATTTTTTTTAAGCTTTTCCACTTTTAGCATTTTTTTTCTTTCCTCATCAAAGAGGGGTATTTGTTTCTGTTTCAGCTAAGATGTCTCGGAAAATTAGCTCGTCTAGTGAGCAAAGGCCAGACGTTGGTAAGCCTGAACTAACTTTTATTTTCTAATAGTTGCATTCTCTTACAGGTGTTTCTTTTGTCATTCACATCCTCTGCTTCATTTCGAGTGCATAGTTGTACATTACTGTGTTCAAATATTTCTTGTTGATTAGTGTCTTATTGATGTGTCTGTGCGACTTGTATTTGGGATGCTGTACAGTATTTGAGGTCAAACACCATCTCTGTTTGCACTGTGAGCAGAGCAGAAGGTCCAACGATGCCACTCTGCCACATGCGTGAAGCGCTTATGTTATTTGAGTGAAGTCAAGGCAGCAGCCAGGATGACCCAGATGGGGGGCATCTGTAAGACTAAGTCATGCCCCAACTCCAGTGAGTGGACCAGCCATGGTCTGACTTGAGCTGAAGTGAGATAATTGGTACTAACCTCTGCCACAGTTGGGACTTTTACTCTGAATTGGTTGACATTTGACACTAATCCTCTCACCGTCACCTGTTTCCTTCATTTTTGAAGGAGTTCCACTGGCTTTATGGCGTTCATTGTTTAGAGTCTTGCTTTTCTTGTTTACACTTCTTCCTTGTGAAGAACACACCTGGTGGTTGGTGTTTTTAGCCTTCCCCTGTGTGTCACAAGGCTTTTGTTTTTCCGTTGGTATCCCTCATTACCTTTTGCAAAAACTTGGTTCTCAGCTGCAGGCAGCTCAGTAATGAGCCATGAATAATTCTTGCTCCTTCTTTGGAAGTAACATTTTTTTAAGATTGAGCATGTTGTTGTTAAATTTGATTGCAGACATGTATTTTGGGAACTGTTGAAAGACAAAATTGCAACCTTGAATACAAAAATCAAATGCATCTCAGTGTCTAAAAGCTCTTTGGTGTGCACTAATGAAGGGTGTGTTGTTTGGTCTTTATCTTTTCAGTCTTGGGTCACTTCAGTAAAAACATGAATGCAATGGTGGACTTGTTTCCCTGTATGCATCCTAATGTATGAGATGAGATCTGAAACATAGTATGGACCTGCTGGAGTTTGTGTAATTAACCTCTTTAACTCTCTTTCTTGTATGGAGACCCCCTCTATACACTTTTTGTCTTTCATTTCCCACAAGTCATTTCCTTGTTCTGTTTGTGCTCACTTTCTTGCCCAGATGCCAAGGACAACTCATTCAGTCGCTCACGTAGTTCAAGTGTAACCAGCATAGACCGAGAGTCTCGAGAGGCCATATCCTCCTTTTACTTCTGTGAGAGTTTCCCCAGGAAGACAGACAACCTGGTCAGCTCATGTGTGTTGGTGGGGACCACTCAGGGCTCTGTGATGATGGTGGCCATCAGCATGTCACCAGGTGGGGACCAGAGAATGCAGCAACCTGTTGGAATCTCCTCTGGTGGTAAGACGCTGAAATGAACTCATGACCCTTATGACAATTATTGACCAACAGTCAGAAGAGAGACAGTTTGAATGGCCAGTTTTAAGTGTTTAATAGATGAAGCAATAGGTTATACTAAGGTTTAAAAGGGTCATTTTGCTGTCAATTGTAATGCTATTTAATGCAAAAAAAAAAAAAAAAAAGCATGTCTGTAATTTTTGACTGACATGGCTGTCATAGTTGCAGCTGGGAAGCACCACAGAGAACAGAATGTGCTCAGAATGAAGTAATGATTTTCTCCACAAGAATTAATTTGTTTGGAGTGTTATCCAATGTTATTACAGCATATGCATCCAAATTTGGCAGAAAATGTCTCTTCCCACTGCCACTCTTTATTCCGCATTGCCACATTATACCCAAGCCCATGCGTAAACCTCTGTTCTATATTCATTCATTGTGTTAATCATTATCATAAGCTGGTTGTGCCTGTGTTTCTAAATTAGTTCCTTGTTAGTAGGTCACCTGCAGAAATGGTCATTCCCATCAGCATTACTGTTTCGGGATTGCGACGTTGTGCAAATTTGTGCTGCTTTGTTGTGCTACCTTGGAAATCTGGCCCTAGCACAGCTATGACTCCCAAGGCCTGCTTTGTCAGAAAGCATTCAACATGTGAAGATATTCATCATGCTCATATAGATTGTCAATTTCAAACATTTTTTCATTCCAAAATTATGTTTTGTGGTCTACATAACTGAATTGTCTCTGTGGCATTTGGCTCTGAGCAGTAAAGACATCAGTGTGGCAGAGAGGGAATTTGTGTTGACTTGGAATGTGTGTGTGTAAGGAGTTTCATTTCCAAGGTTGTGCATCGGCCAAAATATGAGCTCACTCACAAAATTCCATCTCCTGTCAAGTTAATATTGAGTTACTTACTGTATATTTATCAGAAAGCACATCAATACCCCACAGGCGGTGGTATGTTATTCACTGACATTTTAAATGGATATCAAACACTTAGTCCAACATTTCCTGAGGCCCCCTTGGTCACATGGATTCACATTTGCCCTCTTTATTTATATTCTCTTTAAATGCTGTTATTCTTAGCACTGACATTTCATGACTCTGGGACAAGAGTGAATATTATCACTGAATAGTTTTATCAGGAAGAAGTAACCTGAAGGTGCTATCAGTTTTTGAAGCAGTCTGCTTCTCTTTAAGTTTATAAGCCTTCACATGGCCTTATCTTTGAACTTTTTGTGATTATGTTGGTAAAACAATGATCAAACATCTAAGTGAAACCAAAGATGAGGTAGAAACTCTATCTTTTAAAACAATTTTTTCCCAGGCACAATAGCCAGACTCAAAGGAGGCATTTTGACAATGGCTCTACTGGATGCTACTGGAACTCTGCTGCCCCCCTCCTACGAGTCATGGTATGACCCAAATGCCTCAGATGAAGAGAAAGAAAAGAGCCGGAGGCGCAGGCCAGCCTCCCCCCCCTCGTCACAAGATGGCCAGGATTCCCAGTTTGCTGTGCTGTGTTCTGAAAAACAGGCCAAGGTGTTGGCCATGCCCTCCCAAACCCGAATCTACAAACACAACATCACAGAAACCTCCTTTGTGCTGAGGGCTGATGTGGTGCAGATGGCTGGGGCGAACTGCATCGCCTGCTTCTGTGCTAATGGTCACATCATGACTCTGAGGTACCCTCTTTCTAAATATCATTTCTGATTAGAGAAGTAAAACACATTTCATAACAAACTAACAAATTGTATGTCTTTTCGACAGTCTGCCCAGTCTACGGCCTCTGCTGGATTTGAACTACCTGCCACTCACAGACATGCGGATAGCCCGGACATTCTGCTTCTCTAACCTGGGTCAAGCCCTGTACCTCACCTCCCCCACGGAGATCCAGAGGATCACGTACAGCCAGGAGACCTGCGACAACCTGCAGGTCAGATGATTGTCGTCAAAGAACGGGGTTAGACTGTGAAACATTTTAATTTATAACAGATCTTCAGATTCCATGATGCCAAGTGGGCCATGTCAGCCCCCTTGAGGAGAAACGACTTTCCAAGTAGGTTTGAAGGAAATAGAGTTTGGTCGAGTATGTCAGTGCAGATAATGTTCTTTGGATTCGTCTGTGTGTTTATTATCTTACACATATTGATGCCTGTAAGAAATCTACAGACTTCCCATTTTTAGTTCATTTACCATCACATCAGCATTATGAATAATCAAGTACAAATCTGTGATCCATATATGATACAAATATATTACAGAGGTTAAAAAAACTCATCTAAAAAGGCATATTGCCCTGCATAGTGTTTAAGCTTTCTAGTGACCATTAATTTGACTGATACTGCAATTGAGATGTGAGAGAGAATGATAGTTTTCACATCACTCTCATTTTCTTTGAAAACACCATTCAAACGATCATGGTGTGACTTTTGTGTGGATCATTAATACAAGATCTGTATCTGAAGTCTGTAGAATATAATTTGCAGGATATCTTTGCAGCACCACGCTATTTAGATTTAAAATGATATGTTGACACATTTAGATTTTGATATTAAGTTTTCCTGTCGTTGGAAAATTGCAGTAGGATATATTTTGATATCAAGTTCAATTTTGATTATTTGTTCAATACACAGATTTACTGTTATAATAATTAACGTGCGGGAAAGCCTTATTTATGAAAAACGTCTTAAACGTCTGGTAATTAAACACAGAAAATACACTGTTACACTGTTAAAAACAATAGCAGTCCATGTCTGATCAGATCAATGATTGTTTTTAGTAGAAATGATATTACTACATGGCAAACAATTTACCAGTAGGTGTAGTAGATTCATAGAAAACCAACAGACCCAACATTTATGATATGCATGCTCCTATATCTGTGTAATTAAATAATTATTTGAAAGTGGTGTGTTCAAAATAATAGTAGTGCAGAGTTCAATTAGTGAGGTCATTCATTCTGTAAAAAATAGGTGAGAATCAGGTTGCCCTTATTTAAGGTTGAGGCCAGCTTATGTTGTACAAGCATTTCTCTTTGAAAACTTGAAAAAATTGAGGGGGGCGGCACAGTGGTGCAGTGGTTAGCACTGTTGCTCACAGTAAGAAGGTTCTGGGTTCGAGTTCCGGCTCTGGCACGGGATCTTTCTGTGTGGAGTCTGCATGTTCTCCCTGTTCCTGTGTGGGTTCTCTCTGGTACTCCAGCTTCCTCCCACAGTCCAAAGACATCAAGAGGGGACTAGGCTGATTGATACTCTAAATTGACTGTAGGTGTGGCTGTGAGTGTGAATGGTCATCTGTCTATGTATGTTGGCCCTGTGATGGACTGGTGACCTGTTCGGGGTGAACCCCGCCTCTTGCCTGAAAGCTGCTGGGATAGGATCCAGGCCCCTGAGACCCTTAACAGGATAAGTGGAAGAAAATGGATTGGATGGATGGATGGATGGATGGATGCTATTATAATGAACACAGCTCTATGTGTGGTATTGGCTTCTAAAATAATACAAACAGGGTAAATGGCAGTATTACTGCAGAACAATCCAAGTCTTGGTAATTAATATGTAAGGAGAAAATATTGGTATGTGTGCTTATGTTTTGGATTTCTCCAGGAGATGCTCAGTGAGTTATTCACCCCGGTGGAGACACCAGAGGCTCCTAACAGAGGTTTCTTCAAAGGCCTTTTTGGTGGAGGAGCTCAGTCTTTGGATCGGGAGGACCTCTGTAAGTACTGAACTTAGTAATAGTGCCCCCAAAGCTCCTTTTTAGAAGTTTTGTTTTTTTTTTTGACAAGGATTTCTGTTTGTCTTTGGTAGTTGGTGAAACAGCTGCGGGTAAGGCTTCCCGTAGCCTGGCTCAGCACATCCCTGGCCCAGGTAGCATGGAGGGCATGAAGGGTGCAGCGTCTGGTGTTGTGGGCGACCTGGCCCGTGCTCGGATAGCTTTGGATGAGAGAGGACAGAAATTGGGCGAGCTGGAGGAGAGAACAGCTGCCATGATGGCCAGCGCAGAATCCTTCTCTAAACATGCTCATGATGTATGTTACCTGTTTGCACTTGCAACAATAATTTCAGGTTAAGTCCTTATGTCTGACTCTGTTTTTCTCTTTTTTTGCCTTCAGATGATGCTGAAATACAAAGACAAGAAGTGGTACCAGCTCTGATGGCAGTGTGTGGAGCATCAGACTCTGTAATCACGCACACCAGTGTCTCTGAGGAGCTGCATATCCTTCGTCTTCTCTATTTCTCTCCAGGGAGTTCTGTTCCAACAGACTCATGCTTTTGTTCTCAGCACAATATCACACACACTCTGCATTACCTCAGTCACCGGAGGACTACTGCGGAGTAGACAGTGGCCGTCCCCATGTAATGAGAATGGAAAGAAATGGAAGAAGAGAATCCCAGAATCTCTCTTTCCATTTCATCATCATGTTCAGTCTACAGAACGGGAGAGGGGACCTTACATATAAATCAGTCATGCACTCTTATCTATCTCATGAATATATATCTATCTATCCGTACACCCTGCTGTTTGGTTCTGAAAGAGGAAAGAGGATTCTACAAAACATGTACTTTGTGGCCTGATAGCAAATGTTCTCTTTTCCTTTCTCTGCTGTTTTATGATGTCTGCCAAATATTGCGGACTTAAATGAGGAGAGAAGTCTGATGATTCCCCCATCCCAGTCCTTCAAATCTAATCAAGTGGATGAAAATGTACTTTTCTATAAGAATGATAGATTCAGTGAGGGACTTGTGCTTATTTGTTTATCTGATCTGTATTATTTTGGAGTCCCATCCTGTTTTGCCAGTCTGTTTATGTGGTTTTGTGTCCAGAAAGGGCCGTTCAAGCACTTACAACAGTAGGAATATGGACAGGGAAGTGATCAAGCTATTGCCTCCCACCAAATAAGGGCTGGTAGTACACTAGTTCATTGCCAACCATTCCTTTTCCAAGATTTTCCACTCATAGGTAAGACAAACAAATATTGTGTTGTCTCAGTCACTTCTGTTTGATTTTGAATTAGCTAATTTATTGGCGTTGTGTAATAGATATGAAGTAAATGAAGTTTGCTGCACATTACGTTTATTTATTTTTCCTGTGCACAAAACGTGCTGCAAATGTTTACCCTTAGATGATGCGTTTACATGGATCACAAATGAAGAGTTGGTACACTGGGAACGCCCTGAGGGTATTATATTCTTTCATTGGGCTTTAGTTAAGTCACATATTTGAAGGATGTAGTGTGCTTAAGGGCAAAAGTTGCCCTTGATATGATTAGGATTTGATAAATGTATATTTTGGTTACAATTCTGAGGTTTTTGTGATAAAAATTCTAACTATCCATGAATATTTGGAATCCTTTTTGGCATTCTGTCCTTGACATTTTTGTTTTTCAAGGTGTAGGGGGAAAAAAGCATGTCTCTCAGCACAATGGAAATGGTAATGCTGTCTTTGTACTCGTAGCTGCCAGTAGAAATGACCATGCACCTGTGCTACCGGTCATCTCTCTCTGAACCATTCACTTAAGAACTGTTTCTCTTTGCCTTTGCCTCATGACACATATATGCTAACCTCTACCTATGTGTATATCTGTGTGTTTGTGAACATACATATATTCAGGGATATGTGTATGGGCGCCAATATTTATAATACTACATAGATACAGTGTATTACAATAGGTCTTTTGAGGTTTTTGTTTTTGCTTGACAGTGTTTTTCAGTGTGATTAACTAGAATTCTATTGTTCTATTTCTTTTTCATGAGGTGCAAGGTTATGCTGCTATTTGTGTCAGTGTAGGAGCATTATCTGTTGTTTTTTTATGTTGAAGAGAGAGACAAGTCTTTGTCAGTCTTGACTGCTGCCAAATGTTGTAAATAACGGGACAGCTGGACACAAATCTGACAGTGCAGGTTCAGGCAACGTGACATTGTACACTTGCAGCCATGTTCTTTTCCGACACCAAAGAGCTTAATTTCACAAAGTTGTCTTGATTTTTCCCAAAAGACAGGAGTTGGTCTGGTTACTCTAGAACTTTACTGTGTGTAGGAGGGAGTGCACTGGGTTTAGCTTCTTCCTCTTGCAATACCAGCCTCATTTCTTTCCCAAACTGCTGTACATGTGTTCAGAATTTGAAGCATTTGATTCCAAATTGAGAAAATCATGTTAATATCACCTCATGGAAAAATATTGCAGGCATTAGGAAAAGCTTAAGAGACAGTGTTTGGAGTTTTGATTGGATTTCTTAGATTTTACAGGATTCACTCATGTATACTTTGGAGATATTTGGTTGAGCAATTATAACAAAAACATTTTATTCAAGATGGATTTGCAACATTTTTGAATAAAACCCCTCAGTTTTAGCTGTCTGATTTTAATCAATTCTCCTGTATATTGCTGAGATAAACCCAGTTGAAAGAGCAGTTATATGGGTTTTGCACTATTTTTTGTACTTAGAACAATTTTGTTAATATGATTTTTAATGTTTATTGTCCCATTTTCTTGTTTTTGAAAGGACCAAAACATGTCAGAACCTATGCTTCACTATGTCCTTTGCCAATTATGCTGGTCGCTTCACTCTCAGATTTGTTTTCAATGTCATGTTAATGATATATTTATATATTTGAAAACAAATATATACTTTTAATTTCAATAATATAATAAAATATTAATACCTTTAATGTAATTTTGGATAGAATATCTCACATTAATGTCTAAACAATGGTTGTGCGTAATCATCCATCATCCAAACATGACAATAAACATTTTCTGGTTAAAAAAAAAAATGCTCATTTCAGATTCAAGCTTTGCTATTGCAGGGGTTCAACTCCTCGTGGTTGATCACTGAGTCATTCTACAAAGTGTGGCCTCAACTTCAAAGTGCTTCAGTTTGCAACATATATGGTCTCTTATTGCACATTGAAGGATGCATGAAATTAAGTGTTTACAAACTTGAAACAACCATGTATTATCCCTCTTAGAGATTGTCTGTTCTGGCATTTGTATTTACCACCATGTTGAACAACCCGCGTCAGACACATGTTCCATCGTCATTTGATTATGCCAATTGTGTAAGTGTGAGAGATTATGTCTATTTTGTTGATACATCTGTTTATGTCACAGCTCGCTTCATAAAAACTCTTGCTTTCGGTGCGCTGCAGAAATGCTTTGAAATACAAACTAGGCTTACCGCACTGTCCAGGAGAGCTCAAGGGTTTCTCAGTTGTCATATTTGCATCTGTCTTTTGGGATGAATATCTGTGGAGTTGCAGTATTTTCTCATAGTAGGCAATTTTTGTACAGTTTTATTAAAATAAATTTCACATGGATGTCTGACTTAATCTGCTGCCACAAACAGTTTAGACTGTAGATACAGTATATAGATATTATTGTGCAATGGAAAATAAATGTAAAGCTAATCAATCCGTTTGTCTTGTGTTTTCTGACAATTTTTTGTCAGAGATCGATGTCAATCATCTATCATCAATTAAATGTGTGCATTGTATTTTCACTGCAAAAACAGCACTATTCGAGTAATGCAGCTACTGTTATTTTTATAGTTCCATATGAAAATGGTGTTTTGTATCCTTCTAGCCTTGCTAGCTAGATTGCCCTTAATACATACAGTATATAGAACTGTTTAGTGCAACTAAGGAACAGTTTCTTAATATTTATGTTAAGTTTTGTAGGGCTCATCCAAAAATATTTCCCTTGATCTATACAACAGAGAAAGTGACAGGCTCCAATTATTTTATTATATCAGGCTTTGATGCCACATAACCCTTTTCAATGTTCCATTTCAGTACAAATATAAAATTCAGCCTTGTATATCCAAACACACATTTCACACCAAATGGCAATCTATAATCAGACATTCTCAGCAAGTTAGGTCTTTATCATGAGAAAATTTCTAGAAATTTTTACATTGCATCTGTATTTTTTGACAAGAATTTAAAAATATACTCTATATCTTAAAATGAAAGGATATTTACATACCAAGATTATAGCTAGAATATTTTAATTGATATTTCCAAATTCATTTTAAATGTTAAAGAGTCCATCCACTAAAAACCCAATTTTTTTTTTTTTTTTTTTTGCACTTGTCCTTCACCTCCTTGAAGTCCCTGCAGGTGGCGCCAATGTTCCAGAACTCCCGTCGTCCCGCAGGGTAAAAACCACAGCACATCCAGAGCATCCTCCACACAGTCACCGAGGTAGAGGAGCGGAGGGACCGCAGCAAAGTTAAATCCGGAGACAGACAGGCACAAAGTAAGATAGAACTAATTTTCGTTGAAGAAGTGTGAAGGATTTCCTTTTCAGAGGTCAATTTCTTTGCGTTATCTACCCACCGTCGACAAGCTTTTAATGTTTGCTCAGGGATAAATGTTTTATGGACCTGAGCGTGCTTGCTCCGTAACCGATGAATGTAACAAAGAGGAAGGATGCAGTCCCAGAAGACACTGACTATTCACGTCATCGTAGTCCCTCTTATCTGGCGGAGGATAAATTATGTGGATAAAATGCTGTAACACGTCGCCGGCTTAAGTTACCTTTACGAAAGTAGTGAACTTGCGCTAGTTAGTTGAATTCAAAATGTGCTTGCGTCGTTCAGCTAACGAATTGAAATTCGTCTGTTTGGACTTGAAGACCAGTGGTCATGTTGAGTAATTTTGCTCACGTTTCATAAGAGACGCCATAGTTCAAGATTACGAGTATTTTTACTCGAAGAACCTCAGCAGGGCAGATGCTCTGGCCCGCCAGATGAAAGGGTTTCTGCCGCTGTTATATTGGCTGTCTACAAATATGGATCTTTTGTGTTCTCTGTGGCTCTTCTCTCATCTAAAAAATGCGTTTGCTTTCGAAAATTGAACTTGTATGCTGAGAAGGAGCTGAGAGGTCCACAGCTCCCAGCAGCCTCTTGGAATAAAAAAAAAGGTGAGGATGGTGGCATGCACCTAAGCTGAACTGCCTTATGTCTTGTCTGAAGATGAGCCAAGGGCTGAACCTGGTGCTGGACTGGCTGTCCAAGCTTCATCTGGATCAGTATGTGGAGTCTTTCATTGACAATGGATATGACGACTTGGAAGTTTGTAAGCAGATTGGAGAGCCAGACCTTGATGCTATAGGTGTTCGCATCCAGTACCACAGACTCAGGCTGCTGACAGCGGTGCAGCAGCTGAGAGAGGAGGATCAAAAGAAAGCACCTGGTTACTATTTCACCTTAGAACCGCTGGAGGCTGTTTGTCACCACACCTTACTCTCAAACAGAGAGGAAGGCTTCAGGACAGTATGGTCACACCCTCGGGTCACAGGGATACACCAGGCCTCCTGTCCTGGGAACCATAATCCGAGATTCACAGATTGTAATGACTTTGTGACTTATCCCAAACTGAAGCTTAAGGTCCTAATAAGGGATAAACTTGCAAAAGATGGAATCAACCTTGGCGAAGCACCTTACTCTCACAAGGTAGGAAACTTTAAGGTCTGTACAAGTGTGATGGTGAAGGCTGGTTTGGGTCATTTTCTGCGCGTGAAGGAGGTTCCGAGTCCCGGCTCGGGCACAGGATCATTCTGAGTAGAGTCTGCATGTTCTCCCTGTGCCTGCATGGGTTCTCTCCGGGTACTCTGGCTACTTCCCACCGTCCAAAGACATGCAAATGGAGACTAGGCTGATTGTCAAGTCAAGTCAAGTCACTTTTATTTGTCTAGTGCCAAATCACAACAAAAGTTATCTCATGACACTTTACAGGTAGAGCAGGTCCAGTACCACACTCCTACAATGAATTTACACCCAACAATTCTCCATCAGCAAGCACATCAGGCAACAGTGGAGATGAAAACCTTCCTTTTAACAGGCAGGAACGTTGAGCAGACACAGGCTCAATGGGGACGGCCTTCTGCTTTGACCGGTTGGGGAGAAAAGAGAGCAGGAGAGTGGGGCAGAGACAAAGACAGATATGCAGAAGGAAAGAGTGGGACAGAGATAAAGAGAGAGAGAAAGAGAAGAGACTGATGGACGGACGGGGACGTGAGCAGGTGGAGCTACGAGTGGCAGCTTGAGCCTCTTCAGGTCTGCAGCCTCCTCCAGCAGCACCCAGGATCTGGGATGAGGAGAGCCCGAAGGCTCCAGAGAAGAAGAAAAGTTAGTAATACGTATGAGTTTGATTTATGTATGACACATATAGGAGGACAGAGAGGGAAGAGAGGAGGAGAGAGAAGCCCAGTGCACCATGGGAGATCCCCCAGCAGTCTCAGCCTATAGCAGTATATCTAAGGGCCAGCCTAAGCAGCCCTAACTATAAGCCTGATCAAAAAGGAAGGTCTTTAGTCTGCTCTTAAAGGTCGAGAGGGTTTCTGCATCCTGGACTGAAACCTGTATATGGTTCAACAGGAGGGGAGCCTGATAGCTGAAGGCTCTGGCTCCCATTCTACTTTTAGAAACTCTAGGAACCACAAGTAACTCTGCATCCTGGGTGCGAAGGGTTCTAGCTGGGTAATAGGGGACTATGAGCTCTGTCAGGTATGAAGGAGCCTGACTGTAATTGGATACTCTAAATTGACCGTAGGTATGAATGTGTGTGTGAATGGTTGTCTGTCTATACGTGTTGGCCCTGCGATGGACTGGCGACCTGTCTAGGGTGAACTCTCGCCCGTAGCCGCTGGGATAGGCTCCAGCCCCCCTGCAACCCTTAACAGGAATAAGCGGAAGAAAATAGATGGATGGATGAAGGAGGTTACAGTATAGTTACAGCTTTGTTCCTCTGTCTGTCTGGAGTAGCATTAATCTTGATGAATGAAATGACAAATGTTCACACAACTTGGGGTAGGGGGATCTTGTCAGTGAAGAACCCAATAAATTATTTTTAGCTCCACCTGGTGACAAATGGAAATTATAAGTCTTTTTACATTTTGAAACGCTCAGGTTGACCTGATCCATGTCCAATTTGGTAAGAATTGCTTTAAGATGTCACTGATGGGGTACTGCGAAGATTGAGTTTTCGTTATCTCCTTAGAACAGGAAGTTGTTGTAACTTGACTCCAAATGGTCAGATCTTTTCCAAACTTCACACACTTGATGAGAGTTTTTGTCCTGCAGCTGAATTTAAGCACCACCCAGGGGTTACAGGAAGTAAAATTTGAACCAAAGTCCCTACATTAGCCAAATTCCTCATGTCTAACCCAAATGTTATCAGGTTTCACCTCCCACTGACTCTGCGGACCGAACAGACACACCTTCTCAAGGGGTGCTTGTTCTACATAGAGTTTGGATCATATTGGCAGAGGTTTGTGACGTCTGAGTGGCCTCTAATATTGATTAAAGGCAGGAGTGTGGACACTTTCTTTGATAGAGCTGCTGACTGCCACTGATTCTTTTGTATCGCCCAAAAGACAGATTTGTTTCTCTGGCCAACGTTGGCTCTTATTAATTATGAAGTAAGAGTGAATCAGATAAATCATTGACATCCATTTTTCTAAATGTGTGATCTTTCAATGCAGTTTTCTGAAAAATCCAATGTATCTTAACCTTCTCCTAATGTGAGCATTTATTGGTGTGTTACATTTCTCCCTTTCTGATTAACTCTGTGTTTTTTTTTCTAATATTGACATAATCCAGGATCCAACATGTCGATAGATGGATTATGAGGTACCAGGTGGCACCGCAGTCAATGGAGTGTCATACAGTTAACCAATAAGCGAGGGTTGAAAGTCCTCTGACCTTTGCAGGCGAATGTCAGTGGGACATTGTCATGACAGATTTTTATGGATATTACCTAACAGCATGGCAGTTTATTGGATATCTAGTGTTCTGCTCGTTGTCGGTTGACTGCAGAGAATGCTTCAATGAAGTAATAACAGAGGACAGCTACTTTTACTTCTGCATCAACGGTCTGGGGCTAGCAAAGGGTGATATTTGGCTAATTTTCAACAATCTATCGCCATCAGTGGAGAGCGCAACTCTGGGTTTGATTGTATTATCCAGACAATTATTGTTTACCATTCAGCAGCATATTCTAAGAGAATGTCGTAATACGTTATTAATATTTAATTGTATAAATTTCAGCCACCGCCACAGGAAATTTCAAAATACTTCCAGACCTCAGGCCCAGCTTATGTTATCTGCACTTAGCAAAGACAGAAGTTTTTCTTTTATGGCCTTTTTATTGGATGGTGACAGCTGAGAGATGCCAGGAAACAAGAGGAGGGAGAGACACGGAATCAAAGGGACTCTGCTGGAATGGAAACGCCAATGCTGTGGTTATGTGGCGTGTGTGTGTATAATGTGTCTGCCTTTTCCTGCACATAAACTAGTATTTACAAAGGAAGACTGTGTGGTGAGAATGTGCATACCTCAAGCAGTCAGACCATGTGTGGAGAAAGTCAAGCATTACATGGTGCAACAGAAGTGAAAAGTAAGGTAATTTGATTTAACAAAACAGTCAATTTCTCAGATTGCATTTAAAAAAAAAATCATAATTCACTTCTGTTTACATACACATCAGTGTAAATATACACATAATAATTTAGTGTTTACCAAATTGTATCTGCCTCTCTAGTCAGCTATAAATAGCTGCAGCAGTGTATCATGGTCAGGCTTCCCTTGTGTGAACTGATAAGCTTTTTTTGCCTCTTGTTTGTAGTTTGGCAATTTCTTTCCTTTTCTCACAACTTTCGTAACGTTTTCCATTCATCATTTTTTGCTCTGGTTTCAGATGTCAGCAAAGTAAAACACATTTTCTTTTTACCACTTCTCCAAATAGGCTGTCATTTTTTACAATCAGTGAAGTTGGTGCTCTTTGCTGTTGCTTTACTTATGGTGGAGACATTGATCGATGGGTTAGGGTGGGAGTCAGGCTTGTGCCCATCTGGATTGAGCTTTTCAAACAGAGGCTCACTTGCCTATGTCTACCTTTGTTTGAACACAGTTTTAGTCTTGAATCTACATAGTTTGGTGCATCTTGAAAAAGCTCTGCAAAGTCACAACGCTCATCAACAATGAAGGGATGTAGTTGGAACCAGTATTCCAGTATTATAGAAATCAGCTTACTGACAATTCAAATGAGTGTTCTTTCTTGACTTGAGTACCTTAAGATAGCCAATTGGGAAGTGTTTACACATTAGAGAAAAAAACAAAACATGGTGATATTTGGCATCATTTCATTTATTCTTATAACAGGAAAAACTGATCTGAGAACTTTATTCAACCCTTTGCCTTGTCGTATTTTTAATAATTGTTGGTTTGCAGCTTCTTTATTGTGTTTCTGTTTCATTACAAATGCATGCTGTACTATTCATTAAAGATTCAGATGGTACAGTACAATTAAGTGCAGAGGCACTCTGATTTTGTTCAAACTCTTTCTCTAATATAGGCACAGTCAGATTTGCCCTAGAAAAGTTTGTTCAATGCTTTAGCACCGATGTTGGGGTTGTACGTTCTCAGCTGAATCAAGATGTTATTGGAAGAGATGTTACAGTATTGAACAGATTCAGCTTAAACTCCTCTATGATGTTGATACCACCTCTACATAGTTCAAATGACGATCATTTGTTCTCGAGCACAGCCAGTCCTGACTACTAGGTTTCCAGTCTTAATTTCTTCCTCCATAGTCACAATGTTCATTTTGTAGATTATAGTGCAAGGTTATTTTCGGGTGGAGGCAGCTACCTTGTGATTGAAATTGAGCAAATAATCAAAGTAGACTGGCTGTCTTAAACGGCATTTTGGAACAATAGAAGTATTCAGCCCTCCTTCTGCTGGACATCACTGCTCTCACAATAGGACTGTGCTCCAAAGAACTTCAGTGGGGCACTACTGAACAGGCAGATACAAAGGAAATACTGGAACACAGCACTCACTTTTAAAGATTTATTAAGACCCAGTGAATGTCAGAATGTGGAACACCATACAGTAGCTTCAAGCAAGACTGCGTAATGTATAAACTGCAGTACAATATGCATATTTGAAATAGGAATGTCAACTGACATTTTTGGAGGCTTGTTAGAAATCAACAGTAAATTTTCTAAATCGTTCTGGTTGAGATTGACAATGCAACACACACGGCGGGTTGTAAGCTTGATGTGATTTATTGACTCAATAATTATCTATATGCGATCAACATGAACTGTATTTTGAACATTCAATGCCATAACTCATATCGTTAGCTGAACAGTAAAAAATAAGACTGGCCAGCACAAATCACAGAATTAAACAACTCTGAGGCGTAGGTCAGTCGGTTTTACTTCCAAAATGTGCCTGTTCATCGTTTCAGCCAGTGTTGCAGCAATGCTTCTTGCTGCTGCTGGAGACGGCACATTAATAAAACTGCAGAGAACCTCCCCTCCCTCTCATTCTGTTCCTCTCATACAAGTAGTAGACCACAAAATTTGCTTTCAAAATCATAAACCTATGAATTGATGCAGTGAATGCAAAGTCGATTCTGATATTAGCACCCCTAAGTGGTAAATTGAGAATCCATTTTGAATTTTGACATGTTCTGAATAGAGAATTGCTGGTTTCCTTCCTCCTGGTCAATACGGAAGGACTAGGTTACCATGGAAGATGGCAACCTACTCGTTAGGAGAAATAAGGGTTTCCTTCCTCCTTGTCAATACAGAACCCCTAATTTCTCTTAACGAGTAGGTTGCCGTCTTCCATGGAAACCTCCACCACCATTAGTGTGTAACTGTACACGTATATGGATAAATAAGGCAATATTGCAAAGCACTCTCAGTGCCCCAATTGTGGAGAGGAACCAAATAAATTGAGTCCTTTCAGTCCTGTCATGTAAATGAAATCAAAACTGAATATAATCATGAAATTGTAATAGTCACAAACGCTCTATAGCTTAATGTTTATTAGCTGTCTGCTGGCAGCCTCAATTATCTGCCAGTAAAGCTGAAGAGTTGAATGAAAATCTCCTTTGGGTTTATCAATATGAGTTACTTTGTGAAATTAATAGGGATCGGTATTCAGAAGGACCTCATTATACAATGGCTGTCACAATATTGTGATCATAATATAAAGGTATATCTCGAAACATTCTGATATTCTACATAGTTCATTAAAAAAATTGAAAATAGAGCTCAAAATACGAGTTGCTGTGTATATTTACATCAGATGCCAAACGTCTGCTTTAAAATTTCAACGTGTTTTAAGGTTCTTTTACTCACTCGTTCCCGCCAGAAATGCTGCACAGCCTAGTAGCAGTACTGCAACACCTACCAAAGCAAGTTGGAAGTCATATTGTATTTACAATCCGTGTAAAACCTGAATTATTGCTTTGAAAAAACTATATTAAAGAGTTGGAACATCATTACTTTATTGGGAAAACAACTTTTGCAAATGTATTGTCATATTGAAATTTTTCACACCCCTAGACATTAAATCATGTTTTATAATTTAAAAAAACTATTCATTTAGTCATATAAAGATGCAATATCAAAATTTTAAGATATGATGAGATATGAAACAAAATGGGTTGAAAATTGTTAACTTATTGGCTCTCATTTCCTCTTATGTAGATGAAATCAAATACACTGTCACCCCCTCAGGCATTCAACGATGTGGTTTGGATCTGTAATTCTACAAGCTTTACAGTCTGGCTTGGCTAGACAAATCAATTCTCAATGAGCAATGCGGATTCATGCTGTTATGCACACATGACTAGTCCTCACAGGCCTGCAGGACCTATCAGTGACTTATAGAGAGAAGAAAAAAGGAACGCGATAGAGTGGGTTGAGCTGTAAATGACCTCAACACTGGCATGAGAATGGAACGTTTCACTACAAGTGTTTAAGGGACAAATAGATTCACAAAGTAGATTTTAGAAAAATTCAACAGTGAAGTGAATGCAGCCTCCAAACAAAAATATCTTACGACTTTGTATAGAACAAACCTCTGTCTCTGCCAAAGATAGAAAAATTAAATTGAATTATTTTGTGAGTTACTCCCCCTTTTCTGATGGGAAACAAATAAATCATTCTTTAAAAAAATGACAGTCTTTCAGCCCTTCAGTTAGGGCCATCAGTGAATGTCATCTTATTGACTGAAAGGCAACAAAGTGAATAATGTCCATTACCGATATTTACTTGTTACAGTGATGTATCCTTACTTTATATGTCTGGTGATATTTTAAAGTCTAAGGTTTTGCTTTTAAATGTTTTTATTCTCAGAAACATAGATAGATATGGTAAAATGATTGAAAAACAGAGTTTTGACTTTGAAGAAAATGTAGAAATTAGTGCAGAATCTTTCTCTCTGAAGCTTGTTTGTATGTTCAAAATGTCATTACATATAAATACAGTGTGCAATACTGTCAAATGTCCATAGCAATGTTTGTGTATTACCACAAGATAAAAGTGCGTAATTGTTAGGACACATCTTCAACTTTAAAGGATATATGTCTTGTTCATATCTAGGTGTTTATATTTAATGATCAAATTTTATCTGATGGTAATGAGCTGCTTTTCTCTGCTGCAGCCTGACCTCTTAATCCAGACTTGAACATGAAAACAGTTTAAAAATTATGCTCAGACGATTGTTTGTTACAGTCTGATATCTTGAAGAGCTGCTTTCTTTTCTTTTTTTTTCCATTTGGTTTGGCAGAGGTATTTACCCTTGGAGTACATTCGAGTTGCATGTGTTTTCCATCACTGTGCATCTTGTTAAACAGTATATAACCAAACCTGCTTATTTTACTGAAGTCCTTCGAGGCGGTCCTTCAGTGCAAGTGTCAGCCCACGGCTTTGTAAGTCAGAGTGCAAGTTTGTTTGCTTCTTCTTTCCCTCCCCTACCAGGCTCAGCCCGTCAGCTGCTGTCACTCAAACGCAGACACTGACATGCCTTGTCAGCCAGCTAACAGCTAACAAGCCGTTTTCATATATTTTAAAATCTCCCTCCAGTCAAAAATGTGTTTCTCCTATAGGACATTTGCTGCAATGTTTGAGCTTCACAGGGCAGAATTACGGACGTGTATAATTTTACACAACGCTGTTTTTCATTTGCGTTTGCTCAAAGTGGAAATGCTTTCTGTGCTCACCTTTAATGTAGGGTTTAATGTGTGCATCCATGAGTTATCGTTTGTGAAATCGTGACTATTTTGGAGCCACTTTCGTTGACAAAAGCCTCCGGTGCACAGTGGACTTTTGTTTTTCTTTTCTGGAAGGATGAGCTCTTTTGAGATGACAAATATTTGCATATTCAAACAATTTTGAGATTTTTCAGGGGGAGAATGGGAAATAGCTTGGAGACAAATTATTATACATTCTCGATCACGTGTCGGGCCAATTTTAAGATATGAAACAACATTCTTTTTTATGTTTGACTGCAAAATAGAACAACTAAATTAGATTTCAATAGTCTTTCACCCAGAGCCCACCAAGGACGTTTTCCAATGGCTTTGTCATTTTATAGGATGGCATATGGTTAATTGGTTCCTTTACTCAGACCCAGTTGGGAAGGACTTCTTTTATATTGGGCTTAACAATGAGTTTCAACCCTCTGCAAAGCCTCATTGCGGTGCCCAGCCTGAAAAAACATCCTTAGAACGGGGGAAAAGAAGTTCAGCCGTTCAGAAGATTTCCCTGTGTTACTCTGCCAGAGGATGCCAGGACAAGCAAAACCAGCAGGCGGAAGAAAATGTTGAATAGAGCCCGACAGAACACAAGCACTGCAGCAGCTCACAGCTGCTTTTGCCACTATAAAAGAAGAACTGTTTTATTTCATGTCGCTTAGATTTAAACCCCCACCAACAATTTATCGCAAGGGCCTGGTCTACATTTTGTTCTAAATGGGCTGGTAAACAAATGTGATGTTGATTTATAAATTGTTTTGTGATGTTTTTTCTTCAGTTTTTTTTCAGTGTGTGAAGTGCAGATAGTTGACAAAAGGGGGAAAAAAAGAAATAAGTTACAAAATTAAAAAGTTCCTGTATTTTACCTTCCTAATACGTCAAGTGAAAGAGGTGAGCAGCACTGATGATTGCTATTGTATCACGACAGCTTCGGTACCATACTTTAGGTAGGCCAACTCCTCTGATTTTTGATTTTCTCTCTGTGTCTTCCCCTCCCCCAGACAGATAATGTGCAGGAGTTAATGAATAAAGTCAATCAATCAATTATTTTGGTATGGATCCATGGAAATGCAGTGGTACTGGTTTGCACCTCCAAACATCTGGTATTGTGACATCCCTACATCGCAGTATGATTTGCTATTAGTGTGTCCTCTGTCTATCACTACTTCACTCTTGCTTATCATGCAATGTACTGCAGGGTAGTCCTACTTGCGGACTTAATTCATGTAATGTCAGTATAGATTAGGGCAGACCACTGGGCCATTACAGAAATATTGTTGGATTATTGCACTGATGTTGCTGAGTCGGGGATCGTGAAGTACCTCTGAGAGCACTCAGATGCTTAACGTGCCATGAACATGCTTGTCATTTACGGTGTAGGATTCAATACATTCCTGCCCAGCTTGCCACTTGTATTTTCTCACTCTGTTCCTCTCTTCTTGAAGATGCAGCATGTTTGAAAAACAAGGACAGCTGTCATTGCACCAGAACCCACGTTACAATAGTGCTGAGTGTTTTCAGTGGCGCATACGGTATTGTTGCTAACGCAGGGAATAGTCTGCTATGTATAATGTAAACCCCTTAGTTAAGCAGGACATAATCACTGACCTATATTTGTGAATTTAAGATTAGTATTGTCCAAGGTCAGTGGACTGGGGCTAAAGGAGAATGTGATGTGTAGATTCTTCTATCCACTTAATTTATGATTTCCTCTGCCTTCATGATACCTTCAAACAGAAATAATTCATAAGAGCATCTGGAGGAGCTTTGCACAGAGAAACAGAGCTAAGTAAATCATGCAGTTTGATCTCAATCAACACACTATTTATACAATTATTATGAACCTCAAGAAAGGAGGTTTTATCTCCTCAAAGACACAGAGTGCGTTTATTTGGTTTGTTTTAATGTAAATGTGTCCCTTTAGCACTGAGAGATGGTGAAACCTTCTCCTGCCTTTACCTCACTGTGGCTTCAGTTATTGTTTAACAATGCTAAGTAGGTCTTTGAAACTCTGTGGCACCCTCTGAATTTAAATTACAGTGTCATTAGAAAAGCCTCCTTTGCTGAAATGCAAGAGAAAGTTTGAAGTTTGTATCAGAACTCGCAGTCTGTGTTAAGTTTATTTGTATTTCAGTGTCTCTTAGGCTCATCATTCTACAGATGAAAGTGTATCTTATCAGAAGTGGTGCTCTTTTGACTTTACTGTATAGTCGTCCCTCGAAGGCTCTTCTAAGTTGTTTGTGATTGTGGCAGACATAAATGGTTGAATTGGCGTTGGATCTTCTTAAAATTTATGACAAAATGTGCAGGATTCTTTTAGAGGATAAATTTCTTTGTAAATGTTTTTTAGATTTGGTGCAAAATTTGCCATTTATTGAGAATGACAGTAACAGACAACCAGAGACACACATGGGCGCGCGCACACACACACACACACACACACACACACACACACACACACACACAAACTATGTTTTCTACATCACAGAAAGTGCTGAGAATAGTTTAATTCGATTTGTTTTATTCATAAATTGTAGCTAAAAGTAGTGTAGAGAGGTATTTTTTGTCGATAGCTCATTCAAAAATTCTAGCCCCTGAAATGGAGCCATATTAATGAAACAGTGATTACTTTGCAAAAGATTTGAAACTTGAACCATTATGTTTGTCTTATTTCTGTCGTACGCAGCGTTTGAAGCAAGACCCAAATGCAGAGAATGGAGAGAAGGCAGGACTTGATGAAACTTGAGGTTTATTTAAAAAATATATATATATATAATACTGGAACACAAAGAGGCAAGATGGCAAACTTGTACTATGAAGAAATACATGACATGTAAGGTGACAAGGATCTGACCAACACTGACACCTAACATCAAAATAAAATACACTCAATTGATGATGCAACAAGACACAGGTGGGAGAACACAAGAGCAGGGACAGAGCTGGTCAGGCGAGAGACACGAGGAACGGGGCTGTGACTGACAAAACACCGGTGAAGCATTCAAACGGGAACAGAGTGAACATACACAGAAACACAAACTAGAACACACGAGTGAAACACAGAAAACACATGAACTGAAAAACAAGAAAATCACTCATAAAGTAAAAGTCCTAAACCAGCGGTGTATCAGATATTGTCCAAAAAAAATAAAATCCAAAAGCTTGCATCCCTAGAAACTTTTACCTCCTCTGTCACTCTAATGCATATATGTGTATATATACTGTACATACACGCACACACACACTGTTGTGAAAGTGTTTGCCCCCTTCTCGATTTATTTTTGTGTGTGTTTGTTACACTTTAATGTTTCAGAACTTTTTAAAGGCAACACAAGAAAACTCAAAATGCAGATGGACTTGCTAGTGTGTTTTGGATCATTGTCCTGCAGAACCCAAGTTTGCTTCAGCTTGATGTCGCGAACAGATGGCTGGACATTCTCCTTCAGGATTTTTTTTTTGGTTCCAGGTCCTGAAGCAGCAAAACAGCCCCAGATCATCACACTGTCGCCACCATATTTTACTGTTGGTATGATGGCTCTTTTTCTCAAATGTGGTGTTACATTTACACCAAATGTGATGGACACATACCTTCCAAAAAGTTCAACTTTTGTCTCATCAGTCCACAGACTATTTTCCCAAAAGTCTCCGGGATCTTTTCTGGCAAAAATGAGACAAGCCTTAAGGTGTTTTTGTTCAGCAGTGGTTTTCGTCTTGGAACTCTGCCGTGCAGCGTGCAGGCCATTTTTGCCCAGTCTCTTTCTTATGGTTGAGTCATTAACATAGAACTTAACTGAGGTAAGTGAGGCCCGTAGTTCTTTGGATGTTGTTGTGGGGTCTTTTGTCACCTCTTGGATGAGTTGTTGCTGCACTCTTAGGGTAATTTTGGTCGGCTGGCCACTCTTGGGAAGATTCGCCATCGTTCAACGTTTTCGTCGTTTGTGGATAATGGCTCTAACTGTGGTTCGCAGGAATCCCAAAGCTTTAGAAATGGCTTTTTAACCTTTTCCAAACTGATAGCTCTCAGTTACTTTCTTTCTCATTTGTTCCTGTATTTCTTTGGATCTTGGCATAATATGTGAGGATCTTTTGGTCTGCTTCACTTCGTCTTCTTCTTTTTTTGTTTCTTGGCAGATGACTGTTTATAGTATACTGCCACCAACTGTACAGAAGTGTGTAATACTGAACGTCGTAGAGTCGATTGTATTCTTTCAAAGTAAACAAACAAATAATTGATAAAAATAGTACCAGCAAAAAAATAATGGTAAGAAAAAAATGATTTTTTTTTTCATAATACAAATACTGTTGAGAAAATGAATAAGGCTTTAAGCTGTACTTCACTTGTCAGGCAGGTCCTATTTAAGTGAGTTCTTGTTTGAGAACAGGTGTGGCAGTCTACTTGTGTTGTCTGACAAATTTTTTAATTTGTTTGATGTCCATCATCCATCCATCCATCCATCCATTTTCTACCTCTTATCCTGTTAAGAGTCGGGGGGGCTGGAGCCTATCCCAGCGGCTTTTGGGCAAGAGGTGGGGTTCACACTGGACAGGTCGCCAGTCCATCACAGGGCCAACACATAGAGACAGACAACCATTCACACTCACAGTCACACCTACGGTCAATTTAGAGTATCAATAGTATCCTAGTCTTTGGACGGTGGGAGGAACTCCACACAGAAAGATCCCGTGCCTGAGCCGGGACTCAAACCCAGAACCTTATATACATAAATGTAAATATATAAATAAATAAATATATTTATTTATATATATATTTATATTTATGTGTGTGTAAATGAGTGTATATATTTGTGTATGTGTGTATATATATATATATATATATATATATATATATATATATATATATGTACATATATATATACACACGTGTGTGTATATATAGAGAGAGGTATATATGTACATACATACATACACATGTGTGTGTATATATAGAGAGAGGTATATATATAGAGAGAGAGAGAGAGGTATATACTATATACACACACATATATATGTACATATATATATATTTTTTTTGTATATGTGTGTGTATATATGTCTATGTGTATATAGTCGTGCTTGTTGTGAAATAGTGTGTCACAGGTTCTTTTCTCTGGACACTTTTATAGTTTGTGTGAAAGCCCAGACCAATTTCATTGAAATGTGAGCTGAGTGCCAGTGAGTACTATGAAGGTTATGCTTCTCTCCTGTGTGTAGCCATGGAGGGTCTCTCTGCTATTCTTGTTTGATTACATTCTGATGTCTCACTGTTTACAGTCTTTGTCAGTGGGTTTAGTGAAATGGTTGCTGCTGCTCTTGTCCTTTTTTTCTAATTACAAAAACATGTAGGTGTGAGTTTCTCAACTCTCGTGCTACTGTTTATAATATGACCCTTACTTGTTTTGATTTCAGAGGTTTACAGTAAATCCCAGGCTTTCAATCCATCTGTTTGATGTTTTTGCCAGAAGTGATGGCCCTGAAAGGCCAAGGGATTAGACTTAGGCTAATGCCACTGTTACAGCGTGTGCAATGTGACATGACATGACATTTATCCATCCAAGTCAGGGATGACCTTTATCCTTGCATCTGCGGTTGTGCACTTACTACAGATACAGGTCAACAGTACTTATCGCTGTCAAAGAATAAAATTAAAATGTTGGATTTTACTTTATATTTGATTTAGGAAATAGTATCTTGTACTTTTTTGTTGTTGTTGTTTTAACCTTTATTTAATTGGGAATTTTTTTCAAGATGCCCTGATTACATTCACACCTAGAAGTTGCTCAATATAAGTGCATACTAAGAGGCACTTCAGTGGTGATAATGAGGGAATCCCCACCCAGATTTATCCTGCCAGTCCCAGGATTGAACAGGCAACCTTCCAGTCACAGGTTTGCTTTTCTAACTTTATGCTACTATTGCTCAATTTTATGCTATTTTCATGTCAGAAATGTCTCACTGTTGAGCAGCAGTGTTAGTTTTTGTTGAAATAAGAAGGTGAGTCTTCCCTTTCCCCTCCATTGGTGAGAAAAGGAACAAGATTTTGGCCTTTACAGTATCCAAGTACAATTAGAATATGTCCTTTATACATTGGGAGGAGCGGCGACACGTCACTTCTGGTTTTCCTCTTTGCCCAGTGACCTGCAGTCTGTAACAGCTTCCCTACAGAGTCGCCATCTTCTAGTAGTCTGCAGTCCATGGCTTGATGTCCCTCCAGCTGGGCTGTATCATTTGAACCAATGCGAGGTCTGTCCATTCAAGTGAGCTTCCATGTCATAAAAACAGCATTGTAAATGACCTTTCAGGAAGGTCGCGAGCATTTATATATATGATGAAACGCCAAGAGTCACTCTCCTGTAGTGCAGTGAGTAGTACATCTTCAGATTATTTATGACCCACTTTCCAATCATCTTCCTCTACAGCAGTGAAGACCCTCCTCCCTCAACCATTCCATATAACCAGTCCACTATAGCTGATACACCTTCAACAAAGCGAGCTGCTTGCCTTTCCATTTGCATTGACAGTAGCAATGATTGTATATACTACCATTTGAAATTAAGAGGATGTTGATCTTATTTTCATTCCTGTTTGGTTTTCTGTCACCCTGTCAGCATACATAATGTATTCATTCAGAGGAATCCAAGTGAAGTGGAGCAGCTACAATATGTTTGTTTGTTTTGCCTCTGGTTCACCCATTAGCCTCCTTTTTTCAGTCTCAGTGGATTATCCAAGGTTTATGTGAACCATTAGCAGTCTTTAATTTCACATGTGAAAGCTATATAGTTAATGTCATGGCTGCAGATGATCAA